>NW_006921682.1:8478101-8498196 GCF_000298275.1 Orycteropus afer afer | reverse complement strand
GTGGTTGGTGGGTTTGAACCACCAGACTTCTGGTTAGCAGTCAAGTGCCTTAGGCACTGTGCTACCAGAGCTCCTAGATCAACCATTAGAGATATGAAAATCATAAAAACAATAAGATATCATCTCACCTTAACAATAATAGCAAAATTCAACAAGACAGAAAACAACAATTGCTGGCAAGAATGTGGAGAGATTGGAACTCTCATATACTTCTGATGGGAATGTAAAATGGTACAACTACTGTGGAAAATGGTATATAACACTTCCTTAAAAAGTCGGAAGTAGAAATACCATCCAGCAATCCCACTACTAGGAATACATCCTAAAGAGGTGAGATCTGGAACATGAATAGATATGTGCACACCCATATTCAGCACAGCACTATTTATAATAGCAAAGAGATGGAAACAACCTAAGTGCCCATCAATAGATGAATGGATAAGCAAACTACGGTACATACACACAATGGAATGCTATGCAACATTAAAGAATAATGAAGAATCCACAAATCACCTCATAACGTGGATGAACTTGGAGGACATTATGTTGAGTAAAATAGGTGAATCACAAAAGGACAAATATTGTATGAGTCTGTTATAAAAACTCAAAGAAAGGTTTACTCAGGGAAGGAAATTGACTTGGTTGGTTATCAGAGATGGGAGGAAAGGGAAAGGAAAATTTCTGATTAGTTAAGAATCGTGTGTTGATTTAGATTAAGGGAAAGGCAATGAAACAAAAGTGTGTGACCAGCACAATAACAATAAGGGAAAGGATGACATACAGAGGTGCACAAAAGGTATAAGCAATAGAGGCAAATACTATTACATACACAATACTGTACTATCAGCCACTCCTTGGAAGGAAGATGGGGCAATCTACTTCCGTAGTGATGCTGCCTTGGAAACCCAAGGAGGGGTCGCTATGAGTCAGGTCCGACTCGACAACACATAACAACAACAATAACTGCACTATCAGTAACAACAAACACTAGTCTACAGGTCGATACATAGACAGGCAAGATCAAGTGTGGGTAGGTGAATGGGAATATACCCATGACCATACAAAGATCTGGCTGATGATATTTCTACATGCATACTCATGTGTGCTACAAAAATACCCCTATATACTAGAGAACTAACAGGGAACAAGGTTGATGTAGCTTCTTAGCCACAACCAAGCACCTTGATGGAATGAGTCACCTGGTCTCCAGGCTCAGGACCATGGTCTCAGAGTACATCAAGCTTAATTGCCCCAACACAGTACATAAAAATATTATTCTACATCCTACTTTGGTGAGTAACAACCAGGGTCTTGAAAGCTTATGAGCAGCCATCTAAGATGCAACTATTGGTCTACCCCTTTTATTTTTCAAAATTTTTTATTGTGCTTTAGGTGCAAATTTATGTAGCAAACTTCTTTTACATTCAATAGTACATGCACATCTGATTTCACGACCCCAATTGCCATCCCAACCATAAAAAACTCTCCTTCCCTCTCCTCCTTTTGACCACGCCCTCCTTGTGCCCTTCTCATCCATGCATTCCTGTATGTCCAGCTTTCTATGTGAGTGCTATCCCTCTGCTGTCTCATGGCTGATTGATCCACAGGGTGCATCTCCCAACAGTAGGTGAGTGCATCACCCTGGGGTTGGTGTTCTGTATGTAGGTCTTTCTACTGTAGGGCTGAGAGCCAATCCATGTAAGTGAGTCCATTTCTAGGCTCAAAGGGTAACCCAGGGCCATAGTTTTAGGAGTTCCACCAATCTCTCTCCAACCAACAATTTGCATCCTATTTGTATTTTTTAATTTTGTTCCACATTTTTTCTTCCCACTCTATTCAGGATCTCCAGATTTAATCCCTTTCCAAGCAGTTGCCATTGGTAGCTGGGCACCATTTAGTTCTTCTCATCTCAGGTTGTGGAGGCTGAGGTCCTCATAGTCCTTCTTATCTTTGAACTAATTGTTTCCAGATGACTTTGATCTTCTTCATTCTTCTTTGCTCCAGCGAAAGGAGACCAATAGTTGCATCTTAGATGACTGCTCAAAAGCTTTTAAGCTATTGGTCTATCCTTGCACAGAGCAAAGAAGACTGAAGAAAATCAAAGATATATGGAAACAATTAGTCCAAGGGACTAGTGGACCATTGGAACTTCAGTCTACATGACCCTGAAACCAGAAGAACCAGGTGGTGCCAAGCTACCAATGCCATCCGCTCTGAAAGGGATCAAAATTAGAGATCATGGATAGAGTGGGAGGCAAAATGTGGAACAAAAATTCAAAAACACAAAAATGACCAGAATTATTGGTCAGATAGAGACTGGTAAAACTCCTGAAACTATGGCCCCAGGTTACCCTTCAGGCTTGGAATTGGACTCACTCTGGGTAAGCTCTCAGCTAAACAACAGAAAGGTCTACAAGCTGCCTACAACACCCATCACCAGGAGATGCACCCCTTAGAACACTCAACTGTTAGAGATCGGAAGGGCAGTATTTCCATAGGAGGAAAGCTAGACAGATAGGGATGCATAGGTAAGAAGCCCATCAAACAAAAAAAAACTGCCATTGAGTCAGTTCTGACTCATAATTACCTCCACTGGGTTTCCAAGGCTGTAAATCTTTACAGAAGTAGATTGCTCCCATCTTCCTTCTGTGGAGTGGCTAGTGGGCTTGAACCACTGACCTTCTGGTTAGCAGCCAAATGGCTAATCCACTATGCCACCAGAGCTCCTTAAGAAGCCTACAGGGAAGGGATAATCACAGGGAAAAGGTGGGAGAAGAGATTTTCCATTGTGGGGATTGTAATTGGTGCCATGAAACAAAATGTATATGAACTGTTCAGTGTAAAACCAATCTGCTTTGTAAATTTGCACCTAAATAACAATTAAAATTTTTTTTAATTAAATAAGTAAGGGAGAGGTCAGCACAAAATGATCAAGGCAAAGAACACTAGAAGAAGCACAAGAATTAAAGGCAACAAAGGTAAATACTATTACATATGTAAATATGCAATAACAGTGATAACAATAATCTACAAGGGTATACATAGATAGACACAAAAGCTGAATAGGTGTGGGAAGGCAAATTGGACTATACCCATGACTCTATATATAGGTTTGACAGAGGGTGTTTCTACGTTAAGTTCTTATGTTGTTGTTAGGTGCAGTCAAGTTGGTTTAGATTCATAGCAACCCTATGTATAACACTGCCAGGTCCTGCACCATCCTCACAATTGTTGCTGTGCTTGAGCCCATTGTCAAAGCTACTGTGTAAATCCATCTCATTGAGAGTTTTCCCTTTTTTCACTGACCCTCTACTTTATCTAGCTTGATATTCTTCTCCAGGGACTGGTCCCTTCTGACAACATGACCAAAGTATGAAAGATGAAGTCTGGCCATTCTAGCTTCTAAGGAACATTCTAGCTATACAGGGGACAAAGTTATGAAAACTTCTTAGCCATAACAAACACCTGGAGAGAATGAGTCACTGGGCCTGTGGACTCAAGACCACAGTTATGGGAGACATCAAGGTCAATTGGCATAACATAGTTCACAAAGAGAATGTTATCCATCCTACTTTAGTGAGTAACAACTGGAGTCTTAAAAACTTGTGAATAGCCATCTAAAGTGCAACTATTGGTCTCTCCCAGTCTGGAGTCTGGAGCAAAGAGTGAAGAAAATCAAAGACACATAAAAACAATTAGTCCAAGGGACTAATGGACCATGCAAACCCCACCCTCCACTACTCTGCGGCTAGAATAAATTAAATGGTCGCAGGCTACCACTGCTGATCTCTCTGAAGGGAATCACAATAGGAGGTCTTGGATAGAGTAGTAGAAAAATGTGGAACAAAACTGAAAATTATTAAAAAAAAAAAAAAAGCCAGGCTTACTGATTTGATTGAGACTGGTGAAACCCCTGAGACTATAGCTTTTAGACATCCTTCAGGCCTGGAACTCAACTCACTCTCATGGCTCAACTTTGAGCCAAACAATAAACAGGCCTATAAGCTTAACAATAACACCACGGAGGTATGCACTGCTTAGAACAATCAATCAAACGAGATCAAAAGGGCAACACTTACCCAGGGATAAAGCTCAGAAGGCAGGAAGGGATAAGAAAGAATGAGGAAAGAAAACGGTAAACACAGGGAGGAAGTGGGAAGAGTGCTATTACATTGTGGGGATTGCAATCAATGTCACAAAACAAAATGTTTATGAATTGTTGAATGGAAAGGCAATTTGCTCTGTAAACTTTCACCCTAACACAATAATAAAAAAAAATAATAATATATTCTCAAGTACCAAAGAAAAAAGATAATTAATATTTTCTAAATCTCAAGATTGTCTCTATGTTAAAATGCCATTTCTTCACTGTAAACAAATCAACCAAAAAATTCAAATGAAAAAGAATCTGCTTTGAATCTCCAATGACCCAGCATAGCTGGCCCAGTGTCATTGATTCCCTGCACCAACCTGATCCGTCATGACACATCAATGGTATGGTTTGGTGGGCAGATTTCAGGTAGTACCCAGAGATCTAAATCCACTGAATCTAGAATATGGTAACATTGGCTCTGCTCTGGTCAACAAATTTTGCTCCTTTCTCCCTATCCTGGTTAGCTCCTTGAGTGCTACCTAGACCACCACTCTTGGGTGAACATGTCTAACGATTACCACTAATGAGGTGGGTTGTTTTGTTTTGTTTTGTTTTTTCCTGTCACTGCATATGCTGATAGTCAAGTTTGAGTAGGTTTACTTCTGACTGCTTCAAATGAGGGTCTGGTATCTGCCTTAAAAAGTCACATGTTTATGGTAATGGTAAATATCAACATGCTGCAGATGGCAAAACCATGGTGTCCGGCTCTGATTCATTTAACATTTTTATTAGTGATCCAGGAGAATGTAAATGGCATGTTAATATTATCTGCAAAGGACACAGTTTGGGACAATGAGCACATAAGAAGGCAATGCTACAGACAGTCTCAGGAGTTTAAACAAAGGAAGAGCATTGAAAGTCAACTTGGCAAAAAGAGATGAGCTAACAGACTTAGGGAGGATGAGACAAACCACAGATAATGGACGGGCTGACCGGCCGCAGCATGGATGACAGAAACACTCAGAGTGAGTCATGGTCATCAGCTTCTCACCACTCAAAGCTGAAGCTGTCACTGTCAGGCCACTCTGCTGATCTGAAACTCAACCATAATCTAGGGGGAATGTGTACTTTCACAGTAAAAACCATTAGAATGATGAATCTGAAGGGAGTGAGCATGAGGACCAGGAAAATTAGGGGAAGAAAAGGACAAGGCGTTTTGCAAAGCCCATATATATATATACAGCATATATTCCCTCTGCTCTCTTCTGTTGCTTAGACACTCTTACTTACTCTACTCTTTTCAGACACAAAGTAAAGGAAACCTCTATCTCCCTCACGAGTTGTTGCAAGCGAAGCACAGTTTTAAATCCACAGATTTTAAACCAATTAACAGCTTCAGCTTACGTTCTCTGCTACCTGGCTCTTACTTGCTCAGTTATAGGCTCTAACCTTAAAGGATTCCTACTAGATAAAGAAAAATACCTCCAGCATGACCTAGCCATTTCCTTTGGCCTTTATAATAGTGCTTGGCTGCTAACCAAAAGACTAACGGTTCACACCCACCCAGAGGTGCCTCGGAAGAAAGGCCTGGTGATATACTTCCAAAAAATCAGCCATTGCAAACCCTGTGTACACAGTTCTACTCTGACACACGTGGGATTACCAGAGTAGAAGTCAATTCAGCTGGTTTGGTTTGTTGTTATTTTTTAATTATTATTATTTAATCAATGACAAGAAAACACAGGACGTTTTTCCGTCAGAGATCAGTGAGTAAAACACAAACAGCTGTTTAAAAAAACTATAGAGAAAGGCACAAGGTGGGTAGAAAAGGGACTTGGTGGGAGCCAGAGCCAGAGCAGCTTGCCTTTGGTCTGTTTAATCTGAGGGTCTAGGGAAGATCTCATTCAGAATTTGCTACTAAGTGTTTTTGAAACTTCTGGGACTTGGTGGGAGCCAGAGCCAGAGCAGCTTGCCTTTCGTCTGTTTAATCTGAGGGTCTAGGGAAGATCTCATTCAGAATTTGCTACTAAGTGTTTTTGAAACTTCTGTTCTCATCGGTTTCCTGTCTTTATTCTTCCTTTTTTGTCAGAAAGCCCACTCATTAAGCAATGAACTGTTCATTAACACCTTCCCAGAAGATAAAAGATATTTCTGGGAAACTGAAAAGGGCTGGGGGTAAAAAGTCATGAGTTCCAACTTGCCCTGAGACAGAAATGGATTAATTGATCTCTTAGGCTTCATCTAAAATAAGCACCTTATAATAGTTCTAACTGTAGAATGCTCCTTAGAGTCAAATGAGAAATAATTTTCCCCCTTTTTCTTTTTTTTTTGCTTTCTTTTATTTTCTTTCTCTTTTTTCTTAATTATTTATGGTGTTATATGACCTCTGATACTCAGAATCTTGAGATTTTTATCTACCTTAATAATAACCCATCCTCAGAAAGGAATATGAATGGGACAATCCTTCTCTTGTTTAGACTTTGTTCAAAGTCATTTTCTATTGGAAATCTGCAGTGTCAAATTCTTTCAGGCAACAGAAGGTGGTGGAGAACTGTCCATGTCCGGCATACTCAGTCTGTCTCATTCATTTTGCAAAAAACAGCCTCACTTAGGGGAGGGGAGCACTTGTCTGAGTCATCACAGCGAACCTGCAGAAGTGGTTGCTTCTGGAAAGATACCTGGGCCCACAGTATCTTAGTCACCTCCACTCCACTGCAAATGAGGTAGTCACAGCAGTAACCTTCTGAAAGGAAACAAGAATTCATCAGGAAAGTAAAGACTCCAGTTTGAATTAGGGAAAGCCCAGATCGGCCCTGTCTATGCCAGGAATGTTGTGATAGAGACCAGTTCATGAAAATCACAGCTAAGGAAAGTAAGGCTTCACCAAAGGGAAAATCAGCCTTTGCAAGTAGTGAGGGAGGATGTTTATGCGAAATGAGTGGGACAGATTGGATATTCAGGGAAAGGACAGCTCGCAGGAGCTGGAGATATGGAGACACGTAAGTTTTATTTTAAGGCACACCACTTCAAAACGCCAATCCTCCTTGAAATAGCCATATTGGTTTCTGTTTCCAAACCAAATTCTGACTTCTTCAGATGTTGAAAATCATCTCAGACTTAACATGTTCACAATCAAACTCATGTTCACCCCTAAGCCTCCCCAACAACTCTATCATTGTGGTTGTTCAGATGAAAAACCTTGGTGTCTCTCTTCACGCCTCTTTTCTGCTCTCTCTCATCTCTCTAGCACACATATATCCCCTACATCCAACCCACCAGCAAATCCTACTGGCTGACCTGCAAAATACATTCCCAGTCTTAATACTTTCACCATCTCACCATCCCAACTTGATCCCACGGCCCCCTAATTGGTCTTCCCAGTTCTGCACTTGCCCCATATAGTCTATTCACTGCACAGCAGCTAGAATGATCCTTTTAAAACTCAAGTCATACGTGTTATTTCTCTATTCAAAAACTCTCCAATAACTTTCCGTTTCACTCAGCAGAAAATTCATAGTTCTTACCAGGAGCTATAGGTTCTATGCAATCCGGCCCCCTCCTACTTCTTCCACCTTCTCTCTCACTGCCCACGCTTCCTTACTATTCCTAGCCCACACAGGCATGCTCTTTCCTCAAAAAGGCCTTTGCTCTCCACCCATAATGCCAGCCCCCCCACACACACACACACACATTATTCCATGTCTTTCAGATCTCTGCTTTGTGGCTCACTGCCATTCAATCTGCCTCAACTCGCAATGACCCCACGCACAATCAAACAAAACACTGCCTGGACCTGCTCCATCCCCATGATTTGTTGCAGATCAGATACTGTGACTCATAAATTTTTCATCAGCTAATTTTTGGAAGTAGACAACCAGGTCTTTCTTCCTAGTCTGTCTTAGTCTAAAGGCTCTGCTGAAACTTATTCAGCACCATAGCAACACGCAAGTCATCACACGATGGTATTGGCTGGGAAATGAACCTAGGTCTACTGTATGGAAGGCAAGAATTCTACCACTGCCTCATGATTTCTGCTACATGTCAGCTTATAAAAGAGGCTTGCCATTAACACCCTATATAAAATAGCAACCACCCACTCACAGTCTCTATCCTCTCTGTTGTTGTTGTGGGCTGTTGAGTCAATTCCAACTCATAGTGATCCTAAAGGACAGACTAGAACTTCCCCATACGGTTTCCTAGACTGTAATTATTATGGGAGCAGATCTCCAGGTCTTTTCTCCTGCAGAGCCACTGATGAGTTCTAATCACCGACCTTTCAGTTAGCAACCAAGTGCTTAACCACTTTGCTACCAGGACTTCAAAACATTTTTACAGGTCTACAAGGTGAATAATAACTCTAGAAAGTAAACACTCCTTAGAATAATCAACCATTTGAGATCAAAAGAGCAGCATTTGCCCAAGGACAATGCATCTGATATGTGTTTATATCTGTCTTCCTGCACTACAGACTGTGACTTCCATCAGGTAGGTACTTTGTTCACTGTTTATATCCCCACTACCTAGGCCAGTGACTGACACATCACAGAAAATCAATCAATCCTTGCTGAATAAATCAATAACTTATCATACTACTCACTCATTTACCCATCCCTCATCTTCTTGTTCATATAGGTTTCTTTCTAATTCCTTAAGGTTAGTTTTTTGTTTGTTCATTTGTTTGTTTTTTTTAGAAAAGTTACTTTTGGAAAATTTCTACTTTATTGAGGCTTCTCTAAAGGAACAGGTAATCTGGTCTACAATAGACGAAAGCAAGGAAATTATGGCCCAGTAAGCCAGGAATGGTAATAGCAGGGACTAAGTGAAACTGTGGTTCTAGAAAGAATAAATGGAACTGGGGGCAGGTCCAGGGAGGAAACCACAGGAGAGGATTTGGGTCAGCACAGAGCACTAATCTGTCCTTCCTGTGATTTTCTTCATAAAGAAAGTTACAGCCAGAAAGAGTAAGTGACTTGTCCAAGGTCACAGATATAAAATATATATATATTAGCAGAGCTGGAAATACAAATCAAATCTCCTGATTCTCCCAGTGTTATTTCCCTCTAAAGTATATTTGTGGGTAGGAGTTATTTAAAAAAAAAAAAAAAAAACTTTTTAAGGTTATTTTATTTCCAGGTGTTAGTTGATGAATGCTTTTCAACCCAACTCTTTCATGTTGATCATATTTTTCAATGACTTGCGTGAAGATTTTAGAACGTGAACTTATATAATTTGCATATGACACAAATCTAGGGAAACCAGTTAATATTATTAATGACAGAGTCATGGTCAGAAAAAAAAATAAAAAAGTTTATTTTATTTGCCACAGCCAAAAATCCTGAGGGAGTGAGTCACTGGGCCTGGAGACTCAGGACCATAGTCTTGGAGAACATCAAGGTCAATTGGTACAATATAGTCCACAATGACAATGTTTTACATTCTACTTCGGTGAGTAGCATAACTGAGGTCTTAAAAGCTTGTGAGTTGCCATCTAAGGTACAACTATTGGTCTCTCCTATCCAGAGCAAAGAAGAGTGAAGAAAATAGCATGGAAACAATTAGTCCAAAGTACTAATATACCACAAAAACCTCAGCCTCCATGACACTAAGACCAGAAGAACCACCAACAGCTCTGTAAGGGATCACATTAGGTCCTGGATAGGGTGGGAGAAAAATGTGGAACAAACCTCAAAATTATAAAACTGACCATACTGAGACCGGTGGTACCTCTAAGACTATGGTCCTTGGTCACCCTTCAGATCTGGAACTGAACTCACTCCTATAGCTGAATTTTCAGTGAAATAATAGACAGGTCTACAAGGTGAACAATAACTCTAGAAAGTAGACACTCCTTAGAACAATCAACCATTTGAGATCAAAAGGGCAGCATTTGCCCAAGGACAAAGTTCAGAAGGCTGGAAGGATTAGGAGAGTGGGATGAATGGAAATGAGAAACACAGGGAGGATATAGGAGGAATGATGTTACATTGAGGGGACTGCAAAGAATGACACGAAACAAAATGTGTGTGAATTGTTGAATTGGAAAACTGATATGCTCTGCAAACTTTAGCTCAAATTACAATAAAAAGTTTTAAAAAACTGGTTTATGGGCTAGAACAATGAGCCAAAAAGCACAATAAGATTTAGCAGAAGTTCAAAAACTAAATTAGAAAAATCTAGGAAGGGGAAAGGAGCTCTGATGGCATTGTGCCTGAGGCATTTGACTGCTAACCAGAAAGCTGGTGGTTCAAACCCACCAGCCACTCTGCGGAAGAAAGGTCGGGCAATCTACTTTCATAGTGATGCCACCTCGGAAACTCAAGGAAGGGTCGCTATGAGTCAAAACTGACTCAATGGCAGTGAGTTTGGTTTAGGAAGGGGAAAATATGATTTAGCAGCAATGCTTATGAAAATTATGTAGGTGTTTCAGGCCACAGCAGAGGTTTAACCAGAGGAACCTGACAGAATATTAAAGCCTGGATCACATCACAGTGATTCAAAAGTTCACCCCAATTTGAAGACCACCAGTCTATAGCAAAGTCAGGTTCAGTCACAGATGTGCTGTAATACCCCAAAACATTAATGTGATTTGGGGCTATATTAATAGAAATATAGACTCTAGAATAAAGGTTATACTGTCTATTGTTTATCAATCATACTACTCATTCATTTATTCATTAATTCATTCATCAAATTTTCATTAATTTTGACAGAACCACTGGCTTTATTAAGTTAAAAGACTGCCATATCTCTGTGCTCACAGAGCTTCCAGTCTAATGGGAAAAGGCCATATTTGTGTAAATGCTATCCCAATGCTTCACCTGCAAATAAAGACAACGTTAAAATATGAATCCAATCTTGATGTCCTCTATCTCCACATGTTTCTTCACAAGAACTCCAGCCTATTCCTAGAATTCCTCTCTCCCAGATATTTCCAAGAATTTCCAGGAAGGTTTACAATTGGCCACAACTGAGTCTGGATTTCTTCTCATATCTTGACAGAAGAATGGAAACTATGTTCAGTCCAAGAGGCTAGTTTCTACAACAAACAGCTTCAATAGTAATTATAAAGAAAATGTCCACCACACCCATAGTCTCCCACTTGCATGGTGCTATGACCAGTTTTTGAAGTGAGACAAGGAATGTTTCCTTCCTGCACATTCTGTAGATATCCACAGAAAGCTACCTATGTCCCTAAGTGATACTTTTTGTTCTGGTTACCAAGTGCCACTCTGCCAGGAATATACCATAAATGGGATGGCCTTGACAAACAGGAGTTTATTCTCTTACAGTTTGGAGGCTTTAAGTCCAAGTTCAAAGTGCCAGGCTCTCGTGCCTGTGTGAAAGCCCCTTGACCTTGGGCTTCAGCTCTGCCTCTTGCTCCCAGCCCACTGAAGCTAGAGGCATCTCTTCATTCAGGCAGCTACTGGCTGCTGAGGCTGACAAACCCAAGGTCAACAAATAAAATGGCACAGTCCTGATGTTACCAAACTACACAGAAGTCCATTAATTCAAGTCCATTGTAAGTCCCAAGGTCAGCAGAGCACGGCAGGCTGCTGAACAATGACACAGCTACATGCAGGGTCAAAACATGCCATAGGCTAGAGACTATCCCCAAGACTTCTCCTTATATACAGGAAGCAGACCACATCAGAAAGGCAGCTACTCAGCTGCTTGTGGTAGATCCTACCATGGAGTTGATTACCAGTCTCATCATGGGGAATAACTACTACCAGCTGTCCAGATACTCAACCAGGCCCAAGCAAGTTGACATACAAATTTAACTTCCACATTCCTTTTTTAATTCACATCCATATAGCCAAAATCACCTGCCTCACCACCACTATCTCCTCCTGTGTTAGGCTGGGTTCTCTAGAGAAGCACACCAGTAAAGCTTGTAGAAAGAGAGAGCAAGAGAAATTTATCTTAGAAAAAATGGCTCACATATTATAGAAGCTGGCAAGTGTCAAGTTCTTGGATCAAATGTCAAGCTGGAGGCTTTTCCCAACTCACACAGCTGCAGGGGCTGACAAGCTCATGATTGGCAGGCAGTATACCGGCTGTTAGGAGCTCTGGTTTCATAGTGTCTGAGGCACTTGTCTGCTAACCAGAAGGCTGGCGGTTCAAACCCACCAGCCACTCCTTGGAAGGAAGATGGGGCAAATCTACTTCTGTAGTGATACTGCCTTGGAAACCCAAGGAGGGGTCGCTACAAGTCGGGGTCGACTCGTTGGTATATAACAACAACAACAACATACCGGCTGTTGACTCCAATGAATGACAAATCCAAGATCTTCAGGCCGAATGGTGGATTGTTCACTCTCGGACAGTTCTAAGCAACACAACAGGTTCCCAATCCACAGAAGAGTGTCTCTTTTTCCCAGGGCATCCATAAATATATTGGAAGCAGGCCACACCCCTAGGGAAATGTCCTTTCAATTGATTGGCTGCTCAAAGCATACACATCCGATGTCATGGGAATAACTCACATCACAACTACTTAAACCACTCAGAATTGTGATCCAGCCAAGTTGACACACAATTCCAACTATCACAGTCCACCCCTTGTCAACTTGACAGTTGTACACATCTCCTTAACCATATATAATCTCTAAAAAGGACAATTATAAAGTCATATTTGCACCTAACATACTAACATGTGCACAACTGAAACGCATTGTGGTAGTTAAATTTGTATGTCAACTTGGCTGGGCCTAGTTGAGTGGCTGGACAGCTGGTGGTAGTTATTCCCCATGATGAGACTGGCAATCAAGTCCATGGTGGGATCTACCACAAGCAACTGAGTAGCTGCCTTTGGCATGTGATCTGCTTCCTGTATATAAGAAGAAGCCTTGGGGATAATCTCTAGCTTATGGCACACTTGGACCCTGCATGTAGCCATGTCATTGTTCAACAGCCTGCTATGCTCTGCCAACCTTGGGACTTACAATGGACTTAAATTAATGGCCTGCCACGTGGTTTGGTAACATCAGGACTGTGCCTTTTTACTTGTCCACCTTGGGTTTGTCAGCCTCAGCAGACAGCAGCTGTCTGAGTGAAGAAATGCCTCTAGCTCCAGTGGGCCAGGAGCAGGAAGGCAGAGCTGGACCCCAATGTTGAGGGGCTTTCACCTAGCTCTGAGAGCCTGGCACTTTGAACTTGGACTTAAAGCCTCCAAACTATAAGAGAATAAACTCCTGTTGTCAAGGCCATCCCATTTGTGGTATATTCCTATCAGATTGGCACTAGGTAACCAGAACACACATTAACCCTGTCTACATTTCATAGTTCATAGTAGAAAAAAACAAAAATATTTCATGCACATACACAATGAAGAAATATAGCAATCACAGTCCTCACTTCTACACCTAGTCACATGGTCATAGCTGATATTCAGAATTACCTTCTTCCACCACCCATTCTGTGTTTCCCTTGTGCTCAGCAACCACCTCAGCTGGTTGTGGTTCTTTGCCAGGTGGGGTGACCCAAACCTTCATTCCTGAAGGGTCTGGGCCATTAGTAGTCATATCAGAAGTAGGTTGCTATAATTTTCCATTGACTTTAATCACAGGCATGGTAGTACTAAGAGATGTCCTAAAGAATCTCCTGTATTCCAGACATATTCTTCTTTACCTCCATTATGTAATGTCAGTCCAGTTTCCCCTTGGCAATCAGGATCTATGACACCAGATAATACAGTGATGCCCATCTTTTCTGTTGATCCAGAGGCATGAGGAAGTCAAAATGGCCTGGTGGCATTCTTAACTTTCAGTTCAAGGCAATCAGTTTTGTGTATCCAGGTGGGAGTGTTCCTCCATTTGGTATTAAGATCTCCAGACCCACAGAGCATAAGGTAGTAGGGCCAAAAAATAAAACCCACTGCTATAGAGTCATATCTGACTCATAACATCCCCTCCTTGGATTTCCAAGGCAATATCACTACAGAAGTAGATTGCCTAACCTTCCTTCCAATGAGTGGCTGGTGAGTTTGAACCAGCAGCCTTCTGGTTAGCAGTCAAATGCTTTAGGCACTATGCTACCAGAGCTCTGAGTGGGTCACTAGGTGTAACAGTGAGTGGTACCACTCCCATTTCCACCCCTTGGTTCCTGAACCTATGAATCCTGGCTATTGGAGAAACAGCACCATATATTGGATGCTGGTTTAGAGTATATACAGCCTCCTGGATAACATTGCTCCAACCCTTCAAGGTATTGTCACCTAGCTGACACCATGATTGTGTTTTTAGTAGGCCATTCCATTGTTTTCTCAAGCCAGCTGCTTCAGGATGATGGGGAACACAGTAAGACCAGTGAATTCCATGACCATAGGCCCATGGCCACACTTCATTTGCTATGAAGTGAGTCCCTTGATCTGAAGAAATACTGTGTGGGATATCATGGATAAAGCATTCTATAAGTCCACGGATGGTAGTTTTGGCAGAAGCATTGCATTCAAGGAAGGCAAATCCACATCCAGAATAATTATCTATTCCTATAAGAACAAAACGCTGTCCTTTCCATGATAGAAGTGTTCCAATGTAATCAAATTGCCACCAAGTTGCTGGCTGATCACCCCGAGGAATGGTTCCATATTGCAGACTCAGTGTAGGTCTCTGCTGCTGGCAGATTGGGCACTCAGTAGTGGCGGTAGCCAAATCAGCCTTGGTAGGTGGGAGTCCATGTTGCTGAGCCCATGCATAACTTCCATCCCTGCCACTTTGGCCACATTGTTTATGAGCCCATTGAGCAATGATAGGAGCAGTAGGGAAAAAGGATGACTGGTTTTCACTGAACAATGTCATCCTATCCACCTGATTGTCAAAGTCCTCCTCTGCTGAGGTCACCTTGTGGTGGGCATTCACATGAAACACAAATACCTTTACTCCTTTGGCCCATTCAGAGAAATCTATCCACATACCTCTTCCCCATACATCCTTGTCATCAATTTTCCAATCATGCTCCTTCCAAGTCCTAGACCATGCAACCAAGCCATTGGCCACAGCCCATGAATCCGTATACAATCATACATCTGGTCATTTCTTGTTCCATGCAAAGTGAACAGCCAGATGCATGGCTTGAAGTTCAGCCCATTGGGAGGATTTCCCTTCACCACTGTCTTTCAGGGAAGTCCCAGAAAGGGGCTGCAGTGCTGCTGCTCTCCACTTTAGAGTGGTGCCTGCCTATTGTGCAAACCATCTGTAAACCAGACATGAGTTTTCTCTTCCTCAGTCAACTGATCATAAGGAACTCCCCATGAAGGCATAGGTGCAGAGTGGGACAGGGAAGGTAATGTGACTGGAGTGGAGATCATAGGCATTTGGGCCACTTCCTCATGCAACTTACCTGTACCTTCAGGTCCTGCTCGAGCCTGATCTCTGATATACCACTTCCATTTAATGATGGAGTGCTACAGTGCATGTCCAACTTTATTACTCTGTGGATCAGACAACACCCAGTTCATGATGGGTAACTCAGGCCTCATGGTGACTTGGTTGCCCATGATCAGGCATTCAGTCTCTACTAAAGCCCAGTAACAAGCCAAAAGCTCTTTCTCAAAAGGAGAATAGTTATCTGCAGAGGATGCCAAAGCTTTGTCCCAAAATCCCAAGGGTCTGCATGGCAATTCACCAAAGGGACCTGCCAAAGACTCCAAACAGCATCTCTATCTACTACAAACACTTCAAGCACCATTGGATCAGCCAGATCATATGGCCCAAGTGGCAGAGCTGCTTGCATGGCAGCCTGAACCTGTTGCAGAGCCTTCTGTTGTTCTGGGCCCCGCTCAAAACTAGCAGCTTTCCAAGTCACTCGATAAATAGGCTGAAGCAACACACCCAAATGAGGGATATGTTACGTCCAAAATCCAAAGAGGCCCACCAGATGTTGTGCCTCCTTTTTAGTTGTGGGGAAAGCCAGATACAAAAGCTTATTCTTCATTTTAGTAAGACTATCTCAACATGCCCCACACCACTGAACCCCTAGATATTTCACTGAAGTGGAAGGTGCCTGAATTTTTGTCAGGTTAATATCCCACCCTCTAGCATGCAGATGTGTCACCAATAAGTCTAGAGTCTTCGATACTTCTTTCTTACTAGGTCCATTCAGCATAATGTCATCTATATAATGGACCAGTGTGATGTCTTGTGGAAAGAAAAGATGATCAAGATCCCTACAGACTAAATTATGACACAGTTCTGGAGAGCTGTTATAACAATGAGGAAGCACTGTGAAAGTATACTGTTGGCCTTGCCAGCTGAAGGCAAACTGCTTCTGATGGTCCTTTGAAATTGGTATTGCGAAAAAGGCATTGGCCAGATCAATAGCTGCATACCAAGTATCAGGACATGTACTAAATTGCTCAAGCCATGAAACTACATCAGGAACAGCAGCTGCAATTGGAGTCACCACCTGATTAAATTTATGATAATCTTCTGTCATTCTCCAAGATCCATCTGTTTTTGCACAGGCCAAACAGGTGAATTAAATGGGCATGTGGTGGAAATCACCACCCCTGTATCCTTCAAGTCCTTGATGGTGGCAGTAATCTCTGTAACCCCTCCAGGAATGTGGTATTGATTTGGTTTACTATTTTTCTAGGTAGAGGCAGTTCTAATGTCTTCCACTTGGCTTTTCCTACCACAATAACCCTTACTCCACATGTCAAGGACCCAATGTGGGAATTCTGCCAATTGCTCAGTATATCTATTCCAATTATGCATTCTGGTACTGGGGAAATCACTACAGGATTGATTTGGAGACTAACTGGACCCACTGTGAGACATGCCTGAGCTAAGACTCCATCATTATCTTGACCTCCATATGCCCCGACTCTGACTGGTGGGCCATAGTGATGCTTTGGGTATCATGGGGAATTAGTGTCAGTTCAGAGCCAGTGACCAGTAATCCCAAAAAAGTCTGATTACTTCCCTTTCTCCAATGAACAGTCACTCTTGCAAAAGGCCTCAGATATTTTTGGGGAAGGCTTAGAGAAAGATTGACATAAACTTTTGGCAATGTAGTGGGGTTCTTCCTCAAAAGGACTTGGCCTCCCCTTCATTCAAGGGGTTGTGAGTCTATAAACTGACTCAAGTCTGGGAATTGATTGAGAGGCTGTGACTCTGTGTTCTGGTGATTCAATCTAGGCTTCTGTTCATGTGACCTAGAATTTTTCTCTGTATATAGATCAAGTAAATATTTAGAAGGTTTGCCATGTATTTCACTCCTAGGAACACCTAAGTAGCCTAAGTAGCCAATGCCATAATTCCACATGAGTCAGCAGAGAATTCTGATTACTGTTACAACTCTGCTGTCCATTATGGTAACCATGCCCACCTTGTCTTTGTTGATTAACTGGTACCACTTGGCCCCTACTACCATGGGGTCCAATCAGCCCCATTGTAGTTAAATGTCTTAGTTCAATTAGGGCTGTTCCCACTGTCAGATCCAGCTTACATAAAATAGCAATCACAGCAGTCTTCAAAGATGCTGGGGCTCCCTTCACAAATTTATTCCTCACCATACTGGTGAAAGGCATGTCTTCTGGACTCTCCATTTCTGGCTCTAGGGGTCTAATCTAATCTGATAAATTCATCCTAACATGCCAATTTCCCTAAGCCTCTAGATACCTTCTACATTATACCAAGGCAGGTCTGGTACTTCAACTTGACTTAAGGTAGGCCACTGTATAATCCATGCTTTAGTAACCCAACCAAATAAACAATTTGATCCTTTCCTAACCTCTCAAGCTGAAACATTGATGAAGAATCTGTACTTAGTGGGCCTAAATCAATAAACTCAAACTGATCTAATGTTACATTCCTTGCACCATTATCCCACACCCTCAGTAGCCATTACATATTATCCAGGTTTCTGCCTGTACATGTTAATCAAGTAAAAATCAAGTAGGTCTTTTTGGGTGTAGTGTTCCACCTCCTCAGTTACACTTTGTATTTTACCTTTTGAGGCTCACTTGGACTTAACTTTAGTTATAGGTCTAGCAGCAACAATGGGTGATTGGGGAAGTTCCTGAGAACATTCAGCAATGCCTTCCATGGCATCTACCTCAGGCAATGACCTGGCAGGAACAGTTGGGTTAATTCCATAAAACAGAGGTGGAAAGGATAATGGTTTTATGGTAATCCCTAAGGGAAGAATTCAACAGTTACAGGCTCCATAAAGTCATCTTCCCGACTGTCTGCTCATATATGTTCATTCCAGGTTGCAAGATCCCATTTTTTTCCAATCGATGTCCTCACTTTAACTTCAGACACCACTCTGGGTTGGCAATTCAATTGGTGTTGTAATTCAGCCACCCTTACAATAAGACTTTGGGGTTGGTTTTCAGCAATATCAGCTCTGTTACTAGAAGAAATAAGGCTTTCTTTCAAAGCACAACTGGAAACAATGAGGTCTTTTATGCCATGCTTGACCTGTGGCTCAGCAGCCCTGAACTCATCTCGCTCTTTCACCACTTTGTCGAGCATAAGTAGGACCAACCAACCAGCTTCCTTATACTCCTCATGCTGATAAAATTGCTGAAAAGTATCAAATATACGATCAGCCAGAGCCTAACTTCTCAAAAATACTTGATCTATTGATGGTGTTATTATGTATATTAATGTTGCCTCCTCACGCCACAGATTAGCAGGGCCCTCTACTAATGGAGGCAGAGTCACCAGTATTTTTACAATTAATCAAATTGGAGAACCAAAGCAGAATTGGTGAGAACCAATTTAGGAAGCCCATCCTTATGATTTCATCTCTCTAGAACCACTCTCAGTACCAAATGTGTTAGGCTGGGTTCTCTAGAGAAGCAAACCAGTAAAGCTTACAGAGACAGAGAACAAGAGAAATTTATCATAGGAAAATGGCTCATACACTTATAGAAGCAGGCAAGTCCCAAGTTCTTGGATCAAACACCAAGCTGGAGGCTTTTCCCAACTCACATAGGTGGAGAGGCTGACGAGCTCAAGGTTGGCAGGCAGTATACTGGCTGTTGACTCCAACGAATGATGAATCCAAGATCTTCAGGCCAAATGGTGGATTGTTCACTCTCGGACAGTTGTAGGCAGCACAACAGGATCCCAATCCACAGAAGAGTGTCTCTTTTTCCCAGGACATCCATAAATATATTGGAAGCATGCCACACTCCTAGGGAAACTCCCTTTCAATGGATTGGTTGCTCGAAACATACACACCCAATCTCATCATAGGAATAACGCACATCACAACTGCTTAAATCACTCAGAATTGTAGCTCAGCCAAGTTGACGCACAACTCCAACTATCACACCACTGGACCCAGCCTCATCTTGGCTCTTTCAGAATGTATTTCCTACCATTATTATCTGTCCCTCCAGGCCTCTAGATGATACTTAGGGTAGCTTGCAGCCTCTTTTTGTGCTTACAATGAGTTCTTCTCAGGGACCCTATTCTCCACATTTGAGCCACTTCAGTCTTTTAAGACATGCTTTTATATCCCTGTACCTCAGCAAGAGTCAGTCACATACCCTCTTTTTCCAGGAATCCTCTTTTAAAAAAAGACATTTACCAATTTGTTGATTCTGACTCATGGCAACCCCATGTGTTATATCGTAGAACTGCCCATAAGGTTTCTTGGCTGTAATCTTTACAGAAGCAGTTCACCAGGCCTTACTAATGCAGAGCCACTAGGTGGTTTCAAACTACCAAACATTAGCACAAATCATTTGGGTCACCTAGGAACCTATATGTAAATAAATGGCTGCAAATGTTCTTACTCTATAATCCCCATTCCAACTAAATGCCTGTTGAACTTAAGAGTACTGAAATCAGTTCTAAGTGTCAAATTTTAAGAGTCATGGACAAGTTGTAGTTTATTCAAAAGTTTTTGTTGTTGTTAGGTACCATCAAGTTGTCTCTGACTCATAGTGACCCTATGCACAGCAGAACGAAGTACTGCCCAGTCCCACGCCAGCTCCACAATCCTTATTATACTTGAACCCATTGCCACAGCCACTGTGTCAAT
>NW_006921682.1:8476515-8477266 GCF_000298275.1 Orycteropus afer afer | reverse complement strand
CAATCTACTTCTGTAGTGATACTGCCTCGGAAACCCAAGGAGGGGTCGCTATGAGTTGGGTCCGACTCGACAGCACATAACAACAACAACAACAATGGTTCTTCCTCCAATACTGATGCCATGTTCCTCTTCATATAGTCCAGCTTCTTGGATTATTTTCGCAGCATACAGATTGAATGAGTATGGTGAAAGAATCCAACCCTGATGCACTCCCTTACTGATTTTAAATTATGCAGTGTCCCCTTGTTCTGTTTGAACAATGGCCTCCTGGTCTATGTAAAGGTTCCTCATGAGTGTAATTAAGTGTTCTGGTTTTTCCATTCTTCTCAATGTGACCCATAATTTGTTATGATCCACATAATCAAATGCTTTTGCATACTCAATAAAATATAAGTAAACATCTTTCTGCTATTCTTTGCTTTGAGCCAAGATACATCTGACATCAGCAATGATATCCCTCATTCCATGTCATCTTCTGAATCCAGCTAGCATTTCTGGAAGTTCTCTGTCAATATACTGCTGCATCCATTTTCGAATTATCTTCAGTAAGATTTTACTTGCATGTGATATTAATGATATTGTTCAATAATTTCCACATTCTGTGGGATCACCTTTCTTTGGAAGGGTACAAATATGGATGTCTTCCAGTCTGTTGGCCAGGTCTTCCAAACCTCTTGGTATAACTGAGTGAGTGCCTCCAGTGTGGAATCCATTTGTTGAAACATCTCAAAGGGTATTCTGTCAATTCCTG
>NW_006921682.1:8471561-8473590 GCF_000298275.1 Orycteropus afer afer | reverse complement strand
ATAGTGCCTAAGGCACTTGACTGCTAACCAGAAGGCTGGCGGTTCAAACCCACCAGCCACTCCTCAGAAGGAAGGTTGGGCAATCTACTTCCATATCGATACCGCCTTGGAAACCCAAGGAGGGGTCACTATGAGTCGGGGCCAACTCGATGGCACATAACAACAACAACAACAGAGAAAGCCTGAATTCATGGGAAGGTGATACATGTGAGCCATTCCTTAGCCCAAGGCTACAGCCCCAAGAAGAACCCACACAATCCTGCTCAACATACCACGTAAGACATAAACATTTCCCTGGGTAATGCAAATGGTTAAAAGCATTTGGATGCTAATAGAAAGGTTGAAAATATGAGATCACCCAGAGGTGTAGAGGAAGGAAGTCCTGACATTCTGCTTCTGAAAAATCAGCCATTGAAAACTTTATGGAGAAATTTTGACAACTTAAAAAGACGTATAGCCCAATCATAAAATAGGCAAAGAACTTGAATAGGCATTTCATATTAAGACAGCCTCCAAATACATGAAAAGATGCTTAGGATCATTAGCCATCAGAGAGATGCAGATGAAACCACAATGAGGTACCATTATACTCCCACTAGGATGACCAAGATAAAAATAAACAGAAAATAATAAACGTTGATAAGGATGTGGAGAAATTAGAACCCTTATCCTCTTGCTTATCCATTGCTGGTGGGAATGCAAAAAATGGTACAGCTATTGTGGAAAACAGTGTGGCGGTTGCTCAAAAAACTGAAAACAGAACTACTATATAACCCAGCAATTCCACTCCTAGGTACATACCCAAAAGACCTAAAAACAGGTACTCAAACAGAGACTTGTACACCAGTGCTCAATGTAGCACTATTCACAACCAAAAAGGTGGAAACTATCTAAATGCCCATCAATGGATGAATGGATAAACAAAATGTGGCACATACATATATACAATGGAATACTACTCAGCCAGTCAGAGAAACAAAGTCTTTTATTATAATTTATTTTTTTAATGTGGTTTGTGTGAAATTTTAGAGCAAATTGGTTTTGCATTCAACAATCCATACACATTGTTCTGTGACACTCACTGCAATCTCCACAATGCAACAGCACTCTTTCCACTTCCTCCCCATGTCCATCACATTCCTTCATCTTTCCTTCCTATCCCCTCCCACCTTCCTAGCTCTATCCCTGGGCAAATGCTGCCCTTTTGAGCTCATAAGGCTGTTCTAATGAGTGCATACCCTCCTGATTGACTGAAAGTTGAGCCATAGGATTTGAATTCATTTCTCAGCTTGGTGAATGTCTAAGGGCCATAATCTCAGATGCTCCACCAGTCTTCATCAGACCAGTAAGCCTGGCCTTTTTTATGATTTCACATTTTGTTCCACATTTTTTCCCACTCTATCTGGGACCTCTTATTGTGATTCTTTTCAGAATAACTCCTCTGTTCTCAGTGTCATGGAGGCTGGAGTTCATGTGGTCCACTAGTCCTTTGGAATTTGTTTCTTTGGTTTGGAGATTTAGGATCATGGTTTCATGGGACATCTTGGTTAATTGGTTTAGTAACATGTTTAGTACTTCTGTTCTACTTCTTAGTTTGTTGCATGTTCCCTGGAATCTTAAAAGATTGCAAGTGGTCATTCAAGGCACAACTATTGATCTCTTTTCACCTGGAACAACAGGAAGAAGGAGAGTCAGGCATGGAAGGAGAATATGGAATATGTGGTTAATTTCCTCCATGAATATCTACCTCCTTTGCCATGAGACTTAAAGAACTGGATGGTGCCCAGCTATCATTACTGAACATTTTGATCTAAGATTCCATAGAAGGATCCAGATTTAAAAAAAAAAAAAAAAAAGGCGAGGAAGGGATACAGAACAGAATTTCAAATTCTTGTTTTCTCTAGACTTTCTGGAGCCATGGAGGGTGGGTGAACCCCTGAAACTACTGCCTTGAGATAATCTTTAAACCTAAATCAAAAATATCCCTGAATCTTCTTAAAATTGAACAATAGTTTAGCTTGGAGCTCTG
>NW_006921682.1:8460593-8471461 GCF_000298275.1 Orycteropus afer afer | reverse complement strand
GGGCAATCTACTTCCATAGTGATACTGTCTCAGAAACTCAAGGAGGGGTTGCTATGAGTCAGGTCTGACTCCACAGCACATAACAACAAACAACAACTAGTAAAAAAAAAAAAAAAAAAAAGTCTGCCTTGAGCTATACACTCTTTTAAAATCTATATGGTATTAAATTAAAAACAGCAACTCAAAAGATTAGATAGGAACCTTAGGCATCAGTGAGTTTAAGTTTATGAGGGAGGAACAACCCAGAAAAGGAAGGCAAGAATGGTTATACAACTCAAAGAATGTAATCAATGTCACTAAATTATATATGTAAAAATTGTTAAATTGGTGTATGTTTTGCTGTGTATATTCTTAACAACAACAAAAAATAAAACTTAATGAAAAAAAGAAAACCCTAAGGAGTACAGTTCTACTCTGACACAATGGGGTCAACATGAGTTGAAATCAACTGAACAGTAATCTTTTGTTTTACTTCTGTCCACACTGGGTGCCCATGATTTTTCTAGCCTTGATTCTACAGAAAACAAGGTGACTCAGGGCATTAGCCTCACAAAGCTATCCTCGGGGGTTATGAGATCACGTCTTCTGAATAACTCAGAAAAAGAGATTAGCTAAATTCAAGACAAAATGTTGTTCTCATTATTTTAATAAGAGTAAAATAATTAAGTGCTGTGTTGCTTCCTCTCTTCCTGTAGGATGATCCATCCTGGCTCCAGGGACTCAAGGCCTTCATTTTCCATCCCTCCCAGGAGCCTATAGGCCTCTGTTCCTTCCTTTCTTCTCATCTTCCTCTGTTCCCCTCCCATCAAGCCCCCATGCCAATCCAAATTAACAATTGAGATCTCTGACTCAAGGCCTGGAGTTCAGCTTCCTTGCATTTGAGCCATCCTTGCTGCTTTGGTTTGCAGATGTCCCTGCAAAGAATTGTCTTGGTTTTGTTTGAGCATTAGTATATCCTCCAGCTAAAACTCTTTTGATATCTTTGTGCTTGAAAAGACCCAAGAAGTGCATTATCAGAAGAAAGGAAAAGGCACACAAGTCCCCAAGGGGTAAACATCACTTTGCATTTCTGATGATCTAAGACCATCAGGCCAGTGAATAAATGAAGCAGCATTTATTAGCCCATGTGAATTGGTACCCCTGCCAATTGTCCTGAGACAACGCTAAGGAAAAATACGAAAAAAGGGCAGAGCTATAAGGTAGCCACGAGTGCCCTCTGGTGTTCAATAAGAGGTCTTAACTCCATCGCAATCCCAAAATCTGAATAAACACAATATGAAGTTATTCATTTTTGGTTGTATACTTTGGATATCTGGTGGCATAGTGCCTAAGGTATTTGACTGCTAACCAGAAGGCTGGTGGTTCAAATCCACCAGCCACTCCTTGGAAGGAAAATTGATTGGGCAATCTATTTCTGTAGAGATACCGCCTAGGAAACCCAAGGAGGGGTCACTGTGAGTTGAATCAACTCAACAAAAAACTTGGTTTTTTGTCTTTGTTTGTTTGTTTGTTTTTGCATTACTGTTATACATATAGGCCACACACAGAAAGGATATCTGTTCTTTTGACAAATTATTCAGAGTAAATAAAAGATATTTTCAGGGACCCTAAGGTCAATAGCAGCAGTTTCCATGCTTAGTAATCATCGAGCAGAATTACCATTTTACATCTATTAAGCTAGCCAACAGAAAATATTTTGATAGTAGCATCCAATACTATCAAAGTTGTAGAAAAATCAATAAACATACTTTGCAAGCATCATTATTTTATAAAGCAACAGGACAATACAGCTTTTCACTATTATATTATTCATCCACTTAAAACAATGATTTTAAAGCCTCTGTGTTTTTATTTTAAATGAAGAAAGTAAATTACAAATTGTAACTACAGTGCAATTATAAATTGTTAAGGGTGTATATTATATGGGTATATACAAATACCAGATTGGAATACAAAATAATTAAAACAAATGTGTTAAACTAACCCAAACACATTGCCTTTGAGTAATTTCCAACTCATAGCAACCCTATAGGACCAAGTAGAACTCCCCCATAGGATTTCCAAGGCTGTAATCTTAATAGAAGCAGACTGCCTACTCTTTCTCCCAGTAGTTTCAAACCAACATTTTGGTCAGCAGCCAAGCACTTAACTACGGTGCCACTAGGGCTCCTGTGTTAAGAAGGGGTGGTTAATGTCTGTCTGTTTGTTTTGTTATTTGTTTTTAACTTAAAAAAAAAAAAAAAAAAATCTGCTTTTCTTTGGGCAATGGGAGCAGGCGAAAATTTGCAGAGAAATTTCCATACAATTCATATACATTGTGTTTCATGATGTTGGTTGCAATCCTCATAATGTAACAGCTCTCTTCCCACTTCCTCCCTGTGGTTACCCTTTCCCTGTGTCCTTCTTTCCTATGCATTCTTGCCCTCTGAGCTATTTCCCTGTGCAAAGACTGCCCTTCTGATCTCCCATGGTTGATTGTTCTAAGAAGTATACCTACCTGGTATAAATGTTTACCTTACAGACTATCTATTGTTTGGCTGGAAGCCATGGGAATGAATTCACTTCTAGGCCCAAAGGATGACTACAAGTCATAGTCTCGGGGGTTTCACCAGTCTCTATCAGGAAAGAGCAGTAAGCCTACTCTTTCCTATGATTTTGAGTTTTGGTCCACATTTTTCTCCCATTCAGTCCAGGATCTCCTACACTGATCCTTTTCTCAGGGGTTGACCATGGTAGCCAGACACCATTTAGTTTTTCTAGTCTCAGGGTCATGTAGGCTGAGGTTTGCATGGTCCACTGGTCCCTTGGACTGTTTCCACGCATCTTTGGTTTTCTTCATTATTCTTTGTTCCAGACAAGGAGAGACCAATTGTTGCATCTTAGATGGCCACTTAAAAGTTTTTAAGACCCCAGTCATTGCTCACCAAAGTAGGATATAGAGCAATGTTTTTGTGTAGTATGTGATACCAATTCATAAGGTTTTCACTGGCCAGTTCTTTGAGAAGTGGATGGCCTCTTCCTTCTTCCTTTTTCCAAGTCTGTCTCAGTCTGGAAGCTCCATCAAAACTGGTCCACCATGGGCACCCTTGTTGGCACAGCCTGCAGCCTCACAGCTGCAATTGAGCTTGATGTCCCCTGTGACCCTGATCCTAAGCCACAGGGCCAAACAACTTACTCCCTGAGGGTGATTGGCTGTGGCTAAGAAGTTATCATAACTTTGCCCGTTAGCTCTACTATATATATGAACATTCTTAAAGCAGTTACCAATACCTATGTAGAAATATCATCTGCCAAACTTAAAAATGATCATCGGTATATTCTCTTTTGCCTAGACATACTTGATCATTCAGCCTGTCTATCTATGTATCCACCCATAGATTGTTTATTATTACTGATAATGCAGTAATGTGCATGTAAGTGTTTATCTTTGTCGTCTGTACCTCTTGTGTACCTCTCCGTGTCTTCTTTTCCTTAGTGTTATTGTTTTGGTCACTCACTTTTGGTGTGTAAAAATCTGCTTTTAAACTGCTCATTAACAAAGTTTCAGATCTACAAGTCCTTTCCTCAGTCAAGGGTAAGCAATTAATTGACTCAAGGCTGTGGCTTGAGGCCAAATGAGCATTTCAAAGCTTTTGTTTCTAAAGGCCAAGAACCCTATTAATTGGAAATAAAATATAATAAATGCACCATAAAATAAGGAGCTCTGGTGGTGCAGTACCTAAGGCATTTGTCTGCTAACCAGAAGGTTGATGGTTAAAATCCACCAGCCACTCCACAAAGGAAGATAGGGCACAATAAAATAGGAATTACTAATAACATCACAGTTTATCGGTAAAATTCCATATTATATGACTTATAGGAATTGACAGAAAACCCACTGAGATGTTTTAACAAACAGATGCATTGCTAGAGGTACTCACTTATTTATGCTAAGAATTTGGAAAGCAGCTACCTGGCCTACTGACTGGAAGAGATCCATATTAGTGCCCATTCCAAAGGAAGGTGATTCAACAAAATGCTGAAATTATCAAACACAATCATTAATATCACAACAACGCAATGCAACGTGCTGCCATCAAGTCAGATCCAACTCACAGTGACCCCTCCTTGGGTTTCGGAGGCAGTATCCTTCTGAGGAGTGGCTGGTGGGTTTGAACAACTAGCCTTGGGTTAGCAGTCAAATGTCTGGCAAGCAAAATTTTGCTAAAAACAATCCAAAAATGGGTACAGCAGTAGACAGGGAACTGTCAGAAATTCAAGTTGGATTTAGAAGAGGATGTAGAATGAGGGATATCATTGCTGATGTCAGATGACTCTTGGCTGAAAGCAAAGAATACCTGAAAGATGTTCACCTGTGTTTTACTGACTGCAGAGGCATTTGACTGTGTGAATCATAACAAATAACACTGGGAAGAACGGAAATTCCAGACCACTTAAATGTGTTCATGAGGAAACTACATAGGCCACGAAGCAGTCATTCAAACAGAACAAGGGAATACTGCATGGTTTAAAATCAGGAAAGGTATGTGTCAGGGTTGTATCCTTTCACCATATTTATTCAATCTGTATGCTGAGCAAATAATCCAAGAAGCTGGACTATATGAACAAGAACGCAGAATCAGGATTGGAGGAAGACTCATTAACAATCTGCGATTTGCAGATGACACAACCATGTGCTTCCTGAAAGTGAAGACTTAAAGTACTTACTGATAAGATCAAAGACTACAACCTTCCAAACGGACTACACTTCAATTTAAGGGGGGGAAAATATCCATACAACTGAACCAGTAAGCAACATCATGATAAATGAAGAAAAGATTGAAGTTGTCAAGGATTTCATTTTACTTGGATCCATCATCAATGCCCATAGAAGCAGCAGTCAAAAAATCAGATGATATATCGTATTGGGCAAATCTGCTGCGAAAGATCTCTTTAAAGTATTAAAGAGCAGAGAGTTTACCTTGAAGACTAAAGTGTGCTTGACCCAAGTCATTGCCTTTTTTAATAGTCTCATAGGCATATGAAACTTGACAATGAATAAGGAAGACCCTGGAAGAATTGATGCATTTGAATTATTGTGTTAGCGAAGAATATTGAATATACCATAGACTGCCAGAAGAGTGAAGAAATTCATCTTGGAAGAAGTACAGCCTGAATGTTCCCTAGAAGCAAGAATGGCCAGGCTTCGTCTCTTGGATTTGGTCATGTTATCAGGAGAGACAAGTCCCTGAAAAAGGATATCATGCTTGGTAAAGCAGAAGCTCAGCAAAAAAGGGAAGACCCTCAATGAGATGGACTGGCACAGTGGCTGCAACAACGGGCTCAAGCCTATCACAATCATTAGCCATTAGAAAGATGAAAATCAAAACAACAATGAGATATCATCTCATCCCAGCAATAACAGCAAAGTTCAACAAGACAGAAAACAACAAATGCCAGCAAGGCAAGGGTGTGGAGAGACTGGAACTCTCATACACTGCTGGTGGGACTATAAAATGGTTAAACCACTGTGGAAAATGGTATGACACTCCTTAAAAAGTTGCATATAGAAATACCATTTGATCCTGCAATTCCACTGCTAGGAATATATCCTAAAGAGGTGAGATCCGGGACACAGATATATGCACACCCATGTTCAGCAAAGTATTATTTATAATAGCAACGAAATGGAAATATCTAAGTGCCTATCAACAGATGGATATATAACCAAACTATGGTACATACACACACAACAATGAAATCCTTTGCAACATTAAAGAATAATGAAGAATCAGTGAATCACCTTATAACGTGGATGAACTTGGAAGACATTATGCTAAGTAAAATAAGTGAATCACAGGAGGGTAAATATTGTATGAACTCATTATTATAAAAAGGCAAGGAAAGATTTACAAAGGGCAGGAAATTTTCTTTGTTGGTTACCAGGGAGAAGAGGGGAGGGAAAATAGATGGATAGTTAAGAGACAGGTTTGATATGTGTGAAGGAAAAAGCAATACAAGCAAAATGTGTGACTAGCATAATATCACTAAGCAAAAGGAAGATACAGAGAGGTGCATAAGAGGTACAGACAATAAAGGCAAATACCATTGCATACACAATACTGCATTATCAGTAACAGCAAACACTAATCTATGGGTGGATACATAGGTAGACAGGCAAGATCAGGTATGGATAGGTGAATGGTAATATACCCACAACCATACATAGGTTTGGCAGACAATATTCTTACATATATATTTGTGTGTGCTAAAAAAAAATGTCCATATGTAGTTTAAACCTAACAGGAGCAAAGTAAGGATAACTTCTTAGCCACAACTAAGCACCTTGAGGGAGTAAGTCACTGGGCCTTCAGGCTGCGACCGTAGTTGTGAGGGATATCAAGCTCAATTGGCACAACATGGTATACAAAAATATTGTTCCACATCTTACTTCGGTGAGTAGCAACTGGAGTCTTAAAAGCTGTGAGCAGCCATCTAAGATGCAACTATTGGGCTCTCCTCATCCAAAGCAGAGTGAAGAAAATCAAAGAAACATGGAAACAGTTAGTCCAAGGACTAATGAACCATAAAAACCTCAGCCTATATGGCCCTGAGACCAGAAGAACTAGATAGTCCCTGGCTACCAATGCTAACCACTTGGAAAGGGATCAAAATTGGAGATTCAAGATAGAGTGGGAGGGAAATGTAGAACAAAAGTTGAAATAAAACTTTCAAAAGACGAAGATTACTGGTGGTTTGGTTACCTAGTGCCTCTCAAACTGAAATATACCACAAATTGTATGGCTTTAACAAACAGGAGTTTATTTTCTTACAGTTTTGGAGGTTAAAAGTCCAAGTTCCAGGTGCCAGGTGCTACAGGCTAAGTGAAAGCCCCTCGACCTTGGGCTTCAGCTCTGCCTCTTGCTCCTGGCCCACGGAAGCTAGAGGCATCTCTTCACTTAGGCAGCTGCTAGCTGCTGAGGCTGACAAACCCAAAGTCAACAAGTGAAAAGGCACAGTCCAGTATTACCAAACCACACAGCAGGTCATTAATTCAAGTCCATTAAAAGTCCCAAGATCAGCAGGGCAACATGGCAGGCTGCTGAAAAACAACCCAGCTATATGCCTGCATACGCAGGGTTCAACTGTTCCATCAGCTGGATTCCTTCCTCAAAGCTGATTCTTATATACTGGAAGCAGACCACATTCCTAAAGCAGCTACTTAGCTGCTCCAGTAGATTCCACCATCGAATTGATTGCCAGTCTCACCATGGGGAATAACCACATCCAGCTGCCCAGCCACTCAACCAGCCCCAGCCAAGTTGACACACAATCTTAACTACCACAACTAGTCTGATAGAGACTGGTGAAACCCCTGAGATTATGGCCCCAACTCACCCTTCAGGCCTGGAATTGAACTTACTCCTGTGACTTAACTCTCAGCCCAACAAAAGGCAGGCCTAGGAGCTAAACATCTAAACCAGGGTGTTGCACTCCTTAGAACAATCAACCATGGAAGATTCAGAATGGCAGCATTTGCACAGAAAGAAAAGTAGGGAGGCAGGAATACATAGGCAAGGATAAGGGGAGAGGGTAACCACAGGAAGAAAGTGGGAGAAAAACTATTACACTACAGGGAATATAAACAGTCTTAAAAGCTTACAAGCAGCTATCTAAGATGCACCTAAAGGTCTCCTATCATCGGAAGTGAAGAAGAGTGCAAAAAAACAAGGGCATTTGGAACCAATCAGCCCTAGGACATGAAGGTCCTCGAGACCAGAAGTACTAGATGGTGCCCGGCTACCAATGCCAACCATTCAGAAAAGGATCAATTCTGGAGATCCTGGATAGAGTGGGAGGAAAAATGTAGAACAAAATCCAGAAACTCAATAATGACCAGAATTACTGGTTGGATGGAGTCTGGTGAGACCCCTAATACTATGGCCCTGGGATACATTCTGGGCCTGGAATAAAACTCACTCCCAGGGGCTAGCTCTCAGCCCAATAGTTAACAAGATGTACACGCAGCCACTCAACCCAGGATGACACACCCACATACTCTATGGTAATACATCCCTTAGAGCAATAGACCACAGGAAACAAGAGGGGCAACGTTCACAAAGAGGTAATGCAGGACAAACAGGAGAGTATAACTATCAGGGGCACAGGGGGAGGGTTACTGGGCAGGGAGAAAAGGAGACTGGGTTAGGGTTGGGCATGGTAAATGGGGAATGAAACTAAACGTACACGTAACGTTGAATGTAAAACAAACTTAAATTTAAAAAAAAAAAAAGAAATGCACAAAAATGTGCTATGACTGCAAGTTGCTAGCACAAGTATTCTCTGAGGGGTTACTTTGTAGCTCAGAAACCTGCAGAAACTCAGAAGATGTTCCTTAAAAGTACATGTCTCATTATTTTAAATTCCTTTTGCTATTTGTGATAAATCCACAAAATTTGTACTAAAATATTTGCATTACACTTCCTTAATCTCATAGTGGAAATAAAGATGGTGACAATTGGAGAGAAAAAAAAGTGTATTAATTATTGAATGTAAAACAAATCTGCTTTGTAAAATTTCACCCAAATCACAATAGAAGGTTAAAAACAATGGGCTGAAGCATAGCATGATTATGAGGATGGCATATGACAGGGCATTGTTTCATTCTGTTGTACATGGTGTCACTTTGAGTCAAAATTGACTTGATGACACTTAACAATAACAACATACAAATGTCAAGGTGGTGAATATGATGTTAATACAAATAAATTGGAATAAGGATCTTAAGTGAAAAATCAGAACACAAAATTAAATATTCATACCTCTTTACAACATTTTAATCACTGGTATATGTACAAAGGTCAGAGGTAAATTTCAAGTGCTTTGTGTTGATAAAGTTATTAACATCTGTTCTTCTGCTGTAAAATTCCTACCATTCAGTATTTTTAATGACAACTTTGTTGCTGTTGTTGTATGTCATTGAGTAAATTCCCACTCATAGCAACCCTGTAAGACAGAGTAGAATGGCCCCAAAGCATTTTCTAGGATTTAATTTTTACAACAGCAGATCACATCTTTCTCCCTACCGAGCTGCTGGTGGGTTCAAACCATCGACCTTTCAGTTTGTAGCCCAGTGCTTAACCAATGGGCCACCAGGACTTCTTGACAACTTACCTTAGAGGTTAACAATATTGGACTCAAGCAGACTGTGCTTTGTTCTGGTTCTTTTACCTGCCTACCACTTAGGTAAGTTCCTGGCAGTCTCAACAATTTTTGGGGAGACCCAGAAATGTGCTCAAAAGCACAGAGACAGGGGCCAGAACAAGATGATGATCTAAAAGGCAGCTTTATAAAGCTTTTGGAGAGTCTTAGTAAATCCAGCTCAGGATTTGTGACAAAGATAAAGATTTCAGGCAGATTTTGATCTCTCATTGAAGGTCTAGTTTAATCCTCTAGAATAGGACATATTTGAAACCATAAATCATGGTCATGTTCGTACAATCTAAAATTAATGACATAACTATCCAAATACCTGCAAATACACAAGATGGGGATAGAGATTCAGCCCAGAGAAATGTTTCAGAAATAGCCAAAACATAAAAAGGCAGAACGAAGAACTGTAAGACATGTCCTTGAAGCAGGTCAGATTATGTTTTATGGATAAATAAATCAGTCCTGGCAAATAATATTAATTTTCTCATAAATTGTTTCCTGACTAAAATTGGCGTGCAAATCAATTTAAGGGTAGAAAGATAAAGGAAAAAATGGAGAAAATTCACAATCAAAGTGAATGAAAAGCCTTCACAATGATGGACATATTATAACAAGAAATAAACCACTAGGGAAATATTAATAATTCAGCATGTAAGAATATGCATTCCACTTGCCAACAAAAACATTACAGTCATGGCTAATGCAATATGCACAATCACAGCAGAGTGGGTAGAGTATCTGAATCAACATTCCGTTTCATTTACTGTACAAAATTCATGGAGGTTATACTTTAGGGGAAAATGCAACTTTGTTTTCTTGTGCTGGAATAAATTCTACTATTCAGAAATTCAGAAGCAGTGTTCAGAGTTCTAGGCTCCCTCTCACTTTCCAACTCCAACCTCTTTTCCTGTCCTCTTTACTTCTTCTGACATCCAAATCTAAAGAAAAGGAATCAGAGAGAGGGATATTTCCAAGTACTATGTTGTTGTTGTTGTTGCTGTTGTTATGTGCTTTCAAGTCAGACCCGACTCATAGTGACCCTTTCTTGGGTTTCCAAGGCTGTATCACTATAGAACTAGATTGCCCAACCTTCCTTCTAAGTATACTCTGTTGTACTCTGCTTTATAAGGACCTGGGTCTTTTCAAGGTTGTTTTTATTGCCCTTAAATGACACCCATTAAAAGCTCACTAGGATCCTAATCACCACCAGTTGCCTTCAAGTTGATTCCACCTCAATGACAATCCCGTGTGTGTCAAAGTAGAACTGTGCTCCACAGGGTTTTCAATGGTTGATTTTCCAGAGGTAGATCATCACGCTTTCTTCTGAGCTTCCTCTGGGTGAAATTGAATGGTCAACCTTCCAGTTAGCCCAAGTGTTAACCATTTGCTCCAGGAGTTCTGGACCCTAATATTGACTTTAATTGATTTACCTGGAAGGAAGACAGGAATGATGGGACAAATGGAGGAGCTGTTGTTGTTGTTAGGTACCGTCGAGTCGTTTCTGACTCATAGCGACCCCACACACAGCAGAATGAAACACTGCCTGATCCCGTGCCAGCTCCACGATCCCTGCTGTACTTGAGCCCATCATCACAGCCACCATGTCAATCCATCTCGTTGAAGGCCTCCCCCTCTTTCGTCGACCCTCCACCTTACTAAGCATGACATCCTTCTCC
>NW_006921682.1:8444426-8457648 GCF_000298275.1 Orycteropus afer afer | reverse complement strand
TTCTTCCTAGTCTGTCTCAGTCTGTAAGATGGGCTGATACCTGTGCACCATGTGCATCCTGCTGGGTTTGAAACACCAGTGGCTCAGCTTCAAAGTCACATCAACACGTCACCATGGTAGGACAAACTGACAGACAAGTTTGTCTCCCTGTTAGAAACCTCTCGTACCACCCTTACCTGGGACCCTGCGGCTGACTCCTCCTCTGTCCAGATTTCTGGGCCTTTTAATCCCCTTTCTCCCACTCTCCCACCCTGCTGTTTTGGGTGTGCCTGAGTTCCCTCTCCTCACCTGGATCCCTGTGGCTGACAGCTCCTCTGTCTGTGTCCTGGCTTTTTAATCCTGGCTTTTTAAAGGGAAATGGAGGAGCAGATGGCTCCAAACCCAAACTGGAGCATTAATAAAATTAAAGTTTAGAAGGAAATCTTTTTTACAGGAAGAGAAAAAGCCATCAAGTCAGCTGCCAGAAATAAAGTGGATTAAGTTGGTAAATTCAGAAGAAATAGAGCAACCAGACCTTATAGAAATGCAGGGGGTGGCAAGAGGAAAGGATAGAAACAGAATTGTAAAATGATTTGCATCCCTGTGACCTCAAAATCAGTGGAGGATCTAACAGAGACTAAACCACATGTGTCCATTACTAATTATCCTCATAGCCCACCAGGTCAGTTTCTATTGGCAATAGCATTATAGTAAGAAAAATACTCTAAAAAATAAAACAGTGATGTGGACTAAATACAGATTAATTAGCTCCACTTTGGTGGTGGCCGTTCTTGTTAAGTGCTGTTGAGCTGACTCCAATTCATTGTGATCCTATGAACAAGAGAATGAAACACTGCCTGGTCCTACACCATCCTCACAATCATTGCTATGCTTGAGCCCATCACTGCAGCTGCTGTGTTAAGCCATCTCATTGAGGGTCTTCCCCTTTTTTGCTGACAATCCACTTTACCAAGCATTATATCCTTTTCCAGGGAATGGTGCCTTCTGACAACATGATCAAAGTGCGTAAGACAGAGTCTAGCCATTCTCACTTCTGAGGAGCATTCTGGCTGTACTTCTTCCAAGATAGATTTGTTTGTCCTTCTGGCAGTCTATGTTACTTTCAATATGCTTTGCCAACACCATAATTCAAATGCATCAATTCTTCTGTGTCTTCCTTATTCGTTGTCCAGCTTTCACATGCATATGAGGCTATTGAAAGTACCATGGCTTGAATGATACCTTAGTCTTCAAAGTGACATCTTTGCTCTTCAACACTTTAATGACTTCTTTTGCAACAGATTAGCCCAATGCAATATGACGTCTGATTTCTTGACTGCTTCTTGCATGGGCATTGATCACAGATCCAAGTAAAATGAAATCTGACAACTTCAATCGTTTCTCCATTTATCATGATGTTGCTTATTGGTCCAGTTCTGAGGATTTTCATTTTCTTTATGTTGAGGTTGTAATCATACTGCAAACTGCAGTCTTTAATCTTCATCAATAAATGCTTCAAATCCTGTTCACTTTCAACAAGCAAGGTTTGTGTCATCTGCATATTGCAAGTTGTTAATATGTCTTCCTCCAATCCTGATGCCATGTTCTTATAATATATAATCTCAAATAACTTATGGACCACACACTAAGTTTTTGTATTCCTGTGTGTACTATTAACTTGTTGTAGAATTTTGGAGATATCTCCTGGTTTCTCTAACCTATATTTTCCTGCTGATAAAAGTAGAAATAATATTCCTGCTCTCTAGTCAGCTCTTGGAGTACATGGGAAGGATAAAGTGGACAGAAGTAACAAACTCAAAACTCCTTGGATATATAAACAAAAAAAAATTAATTATCATCGAGTCAATTCTGAATATGGCAACTCCACATGTTTCAGAGTATGACTATGTTCCATTGAGTTTTCACTGGCTGGTTTTTCAAAAGTAGGTCTCCAGGTCTGTCTTCCAAGGAGTCTCTGGATTGACCTGAACCTCCAAGTTTTCACGTAGCAGCTGAGCACATTAACAGTTTGCACCCCTCAGGGTATGTATTATATAAAATAGTCTTGTCATAGCTTCGACTAATCCATAACATGAGTTAAAGATTTAATAGAAAATTTGTGGCAGAGGGGACAATTTAAAGGCGTCCTAAATCATCCCTAGGAGCTCTGGTGGCATAGAGCCAAAGCACTTGACTGTTAACCAAAAGGCTAGCGGTTCAAACCCACCAGCCACTCCTCAGAAGGAAGATTGGGCAATCTACTTCCATAGAGATACCACCTTGGAAACCCAAGGAGGGGTCGCTATGAGTCAGGACTGACTCAATGGCAGTGAGTTTGATTCAGTTTTTTTTCTTAAATCACCACTCTCCTTGGGCCTTGTTCTGGTTACCTAGTGCCACTCTGATAAGAATATACCACAAATGGGACGGCTTAAACAAGCAGTACTTTATTCTTACAATTTGGAGGCTTTAAATCCAAGTTCAAAGTGCCAAGCCCTAGGGGCTGGGTAAAAGCCAACCTTGGGGTCCAGCTCTGCCTCCTGCTCCTAGTCCACTGGAGCTAGAGGCTTTTCTTCACTCAGACAGCTGCGGGCTGCTGAAGCTGATAGGCCCAAGGTTGACAAGTAAAAAGGCACAGTCCCAATGTTACCAAACAACATCGCAGGCCATTGATTCAAGTCCATTGGAAGTCCCAAGATGGCCAGAGCATGGCGGCCTGGTGAACAATGACTTGGCTACATGCAGTGTTCAAGCATGCCATAAGCTAGAGGCTATTTCCAAAGCTGCTTCTTATATATGGGAAGCAGATCACATCCCAAACCACACAGCAGGCCATTAACTTAAGTCCATTTTAAGACCCAAGGTCAGCAGAGCATAGCAGGCTGCTGAATAATGACACGTCTACATGTAGGGTTCAACCATGCCATAAACTAGAGACCATTCCCAAGACTTCTCCTCATATACAGGAAGCAGACCACATCCCAAAGGCAGCTGCTTGTGGTAGATCTCACCATGGAGTTGATTGCCAATCTCATCATGGGGAATAACTAGCACCAGCTGCCCAGCCACTCAATCAGGCCCAGCCAAGTTGACACACAAACATAACCACCACAGACCTTCACAGATAAGTCCATTCTACAGTGCTGCAACAGCAGTTCTCATGCTCTGTTTGCAATGGAGGCCATTCCTTAGCTTCTGTTGGGTCATAAATGGATTCTCCTCAAGGGACTCTCTTGCTAAAATGAGTCACAAGGAACTTAAATAAACTATCCTGCAAAAGTTTACAGCTCTTACAGTGACTTTGTATAGGAGCCTGGCCTTGGAAGAAATGAAAGGGATAAATTCTCTCTGGCAGAAAAGACTCATGTTTGCTCTCCCTCTCCTGGCAATGTCTGCTTGCTCCAACAACCATCCACAGCCCAGCCAAACCACTATTCAGGAACTGCCTGCATGGTGTTTTCTCTACATCTGCAACTGGTGATAAGCAATCCAATCCTGAAGCCAGGCCTGCCCTGGGGCTGGTTCTCATCCCCTGACCACCCTCACCATTGGATAGCCTGGAGAACCCCATTCCCACTGGTTCACCAACATCTCCAGGGTGCTGCTGCTGGCCCCCTCTGTGCTTAGCACCCTTCCCCTACTTCCATTGCCCCAGAGTTCTCTTAGTCACCCTGTCCGGATGGGCTTTTCTTTCTTGCAAGAAGTTACCACAACTTTTAGCTCTCTGTGATATATAGAGGGAGAAGTAGCCCCCTAATGTTACATTCTTTAAGCAGGAATATGTGCATGCAGAAGCTACTCTACCTCCTCTACCCTAGGAAAGGAGCCCTAGTGGCACAATGGTTAAGTACTCAGTGGCTAACCAAAAGGTTAGTGGTTTGAACCAACCAAACAGCTCCATAGAAGATAAAGCTGACAATTCGCTCCTATAAAGATTATAGCCTAGAAAACTTTATGGGGTAGTGCTGCTCTGTCATGTGGGTCATTTTGAGTTGCAAATCTACTCAACGGCACCTAACAATAACAACTCAACATAAGACCTCTGTGGGGTCTACAGCTCACCCTTATCTAGACAGCCCTCACTGTAAGGTCTAAGACCAGGGCACACTGATCACCATGTCAGGGACTCCAATGCTCTGTAGTCACCACTTCCACCCCTACCCTCTGCATTCACATGCCCCTGGAACCTGGTCCTTATAGACCCTTTATTGGTGTTTTGGTTACCTAGTGCCTCTCTGACAAGATTATACCACAAATGGGATGGCTTGAATAAACAGGAGTTTATTCTCTTACAGTTTGGAGGCTTTAAGTCTGAGTTCAAAATGCCAGGCTCTAGGGGCTGGATGAAAGCTCCTTAACCTTGGACTTCAGCTCTGCCTCTTGCTCCCAGCCAATTGGAGCTAGAGGCATCTCTTCACTCAGGCAGCTACTGGTTGCTAAGGCTAACAAGCTCAAGGTCGACAAATAAAATGGCACAGTCCCCATGTTACCAAATAACACGGCAGGCCATTGATTCAAGTCCACTGAAAGTCCCAAGATCAGCAGAGCATGGCAGGCTGCTGAACAACAACACAGCTACATGCAGAGTTCAAGCATGCCATAAGCTAGAGACCATTCCCAAAGCTGCTATTCATATATGGGAAACTGACCACATACCCAAAGCAGCTACTCAGCTACTTGTGGTAGATCCCACTATGGAGCTGATTGTCAATCTCATCATGGGGAATAACTACCACCAGCTGCCCAGCCACTCAACCAGGCCCAGCCAAGTTGACACACAACCTTAACTACCACATCTGCTGTCAAGACACCTAGGACACAAACTTCCAATGAGGGGAAGAATCCCATTTACCAGATAATTTCCATGGGAAGAGGGCAAATATATAAATGAATCTAGAGCAATCACTCTGTGACCTGTCCTCCTCACCTCATCCTGCTTCCTATCAACAGGTACTCTCCAAAATCTCTGAGCTGGGTCAAACTTTTGGGTTATAAATCCACAGATTTTCATTTAAATCTACCAAGTGAACAGCTATATGTGCAACACTACATAAAAAGATGTTAGGTGGTATATTCCCTTTCAAAACCTTACAATCATGATAAAGAGGCACGAGTGGCACACATATCAGTGAAAGAAGAGCATAATGGCATATAATGGTGCAAACTGTGTGGCATAGGCTGAAAATCAGTGTTTCTGTACCATGCATCAGAGCACATGAACCTTTTTAAGAGCTCAGGACCTTCTTAAGGAAAACTGCAGGTGATTTTGAAGTTAGAAGGCCAAGGATAAAGGACAAATCTATAACATAATAGGTATGATGGCTTACTTAGAGTTTTCATGGCATCAACCATATTACAGCTAAAACAATTTAAAACTAGGTTTCTAGGTAGCACTAATGGTTTGTGCTCCAATAGTAACCTAACCGTTGGTGCTTTGAACCCACCTAGGAGTTTATGGAAGAAAGTCCTGGCAACTGCCTTTGTAAAGATTACAGCCAAGAAAACCCTATGGAGCAGTTCTACTCTTACACACATGGGTCACCATGAGTTGGAATTGACTCAATGGCAGCAGGTTTGATTTTTGGATTTGGTTTTCTATACTAACCAGTTCCATTACTGTACTAGTCGCCACTTTTAATAAAAACCAACTAGGATTAAGTTCTGGTGGCATTGTGCCTAAGGCATTTGACTGCTAACCAGAAAGTTGGCAGTTCAAGCCCACCAGCCACTCTGCAGAAGGAAGACTGAGCAATCTACTTCCATAAAGATTTACTGCCTTCAAAACCCAATGAAGGTCGCTATGAGTTGGAATCAACTCAATGGCACTGAGTTTGGTTTTGATTAAATTCCAAGTCCCTGGGTGGCACAAATGGTTAAGTGCTTGACTACTAGTCAAAAATTCAGTGGTTTTAACCCACCCAGCAGTACCTCAGAAAACAAGCCTGGAGATCCACTTCCAAAAGGTCACAGCCTTAAAAATCCTATGGAGCCATTCTATTCTACATGCATGGAGTCATCATGAGTCAGAATCAACTCGGCAGCAACTACCAACAACAACAACAAAGTTTTAAGTTCCACCACTCACTCATCAGTCAGTTTGTCATACTGTGGTGGCTTTCACGTTATTGTGCTGCTGGAAGCTATGTCACGGGTATTTTAAATACTAGCAGGGTCACCCATGATAGACAGGTTTCAATGGGGCTTCCAGATTAAGACAGGTTAGGAAGAAAGTCCTGGTGATCTACTTTCAAAAACTAGCCAATTAAAAGCTTATGGATCACAACAGAACATTATCTGACCCACTGAACAACATTATCTGACTCCCTACACAACTTGAATCTGCTGGTAATTCTGATGACGAAAGGCCAGGCAACAGTTAGTTCTGTTGTACATAGGTTGCCATGAGTCGTTATTGAGTGACTGGTGCATACACAGGTTCTTACTTGCTTAAAGAATGTGATAGTTTTAACTGAAAGACATCTGAAAAGGTAAGGAAAAACAAATTGTTTTAGGGAGATTCATATGAAATTGTACTGAATACAAGAGGCAGTTACAGCATTCTGGATTCTTGTTATCTTGGCTTAACCTCCAGCGCTATAAACCCTAGATTCAGGACTCTTATTCCCTACTTTTACAATGAGACATGGGATATCAGAAGTAGGATACATGGACTCTTAGAGTCACTATCTCCCCACACAGACCCCAGAGCAAAAAGGCAAAAGGAAGGCACCCACCAAAAGCAAGGCAGCAGGTTAAGCTTTGGTTTAAAGGTTTCTCTTATACAGGCTGTAAGGGAAGAGCACTGTCCAAAAAAAGGAGTTAAATGTTCCATCTAAACCTAAAAGGTCTGACAGGCCCGAGTTTGCCTCAGCACTCAAAAGAGCATCTCAGTGGCCCACTGCCGCTGCCCAGAGACAACCTGGGCAGTGCAGGGCTGGCAGCACCAGGACTGGAGGGAGAGTGGGCCACCCGCTGCAGACCCAGAGGCGGGGACAGGCGGGAGGTCAGAGGCCTTTCCGGTGACTCATCTTTTCCCCTGCAGCTGCTCTCCCTCTCCCATTCTGCCCTGCCCCACTCCCACCATTTTCCTGGTTTTGGTTTAAACCTTAGCAACTAGCACCAACAGATAAGACACCAGCCCACTCAGCAAACTGGCACACAGTCAAGGGCCAGACACAGAAGCCAAGATCTCTGAGAGAGGGAGAATGAACAGCTCACTGAACGGGATCCTGGCAACATGGCCGCCTCATCAGCTCACAGCCACGTTTGCTGTCTCAGGCTCCACCCCCTGCCCAGATTCAACCGAGCGCACAGGAACAGGTGGCAGGCATGGGATCTGGCAGATGCACTTTGTGCTCATGGCAGATGTAACGTCGCTTTCCTTACAGGTTTCTTGGCACCTTCTGGCCCTTCCTGAGCCAGTGACTCACAGGAGCTTGCTTCCTGGGGTAGGATCCAGCCCCCTCAGCATAATCATCCAGGATCTGTCACTCACCCCAAAAGAGGAGGAGCCTGCATTTTCTAGGTCATGAATGCCTATGCCTACACCTCACTGCCTGCAGTGCTGCCAGGTCACAGAGGCATAAAGTGAAGGGAGAGGCCAAGAGATGAGAGAGGGCTTAAAGAGCCTCATCACTAAGGAAAGGCAACTGCCAAAAGGAGAATTCTGGGCCCCTCTAGACCTAGCCACATGCCTGTCGGACCCTGAGCAGGCCAAATTGTCCCATATTTACACAGCTCTCCTATCTTCATTATCTAGTGGTGCTATAATAGAAATAACCACAAGTGGATGGATTTAACAAACAGAAATTTATTCTCTCACAGTGTAGTTGGCTAGAAGTCTGAATTCAGGGTTCCAGCTCTAGAAATAAGGCTTTCTTTCTCTGTGAGCTCTGGAGGAAAGTCCATGTCTCCTTTCAACATCTGTGGGCCCAGCGTTCCTTGAAGATTTCCATATGCCTTTGCATCAATCTTCCCCTGGGTCTAGAAGTTTCCCAGCACAGGGACCCTGGGTCCAAAGGATACACTTCACTCCTGGCTCTTCTTTCTTGGTAGTAGTGGATCTCTGTCTCTGTCTCTCTCTCTCTGTCTCTCTCCTCTCTCCTTTTATCTCTTGTAAGATAAAAGGTGTTGCAGGACATATCCCTAGGGAAATTCCCTTTACAATGGCACAGGGCTATGATAGGATTAAGGGTGTTGCATCCCACCCTAATCACCTTGAAACTGATTAGATTATCACATCAGATCACATCATGGGAGATCATTATACAACTGCCACATTACATCATTACGTAACTGCCAAACCACTGAAAACCATGGCCCAGCCAGGTTGACACATATTTTGGGGGGACATAATTCAGTCTATAACATCTCCTCACATTCACATAGATCTTTCTGGTTTAAAAAAAATTTTTTTTGTCTTGATATGGCTATGGAATGTTAGATTTTAAATCACTGGAATTTTCTGTGTATGAAATAAAATGTCTGACCTCAAGACACCTACACTCTAATAGGAGCAGGAAGAGAGGCATCTATAGTTAGTATTATGTTGTAATTGGTTCATACAGCTCCATGACACTGAGGATGTAACAAATGCCTCTGTAAGAAAAGTTTTAACTTTTTCAACCAAGTTAAAACTAATGAGACCTTACTTTCCAAAGGGGATGAAAAGTCCAGTGTTTATCATTTTTTGGAATCTTTTCCCTTTTCCATAAGTACAAAAATGCATAGGGCTTACAAGGAAAGAAAAATCCTGATCCTCATCCCAAGATGACTTACAGTGCTTTGCTCCTTGTCCAGGACACATGCTCCCATGCATTCAAAAGCAGCCTATTTTATTCCCTTCATGCCAAGTTCAACCATGGGGTAGAGTTCCTTGGTAACCAGTATTCATGCAATCAACAGTTATTGCCTTCAGAGGTCTTTCTGTCTCTGATATATTGAATCATGTGAATTTAAATCTTCACTGTTGAGAAAATTCACAACCCTCTTCCTAGTCCTGGAGGACTTTATCCACTGCCTCCTCAACCCTTCTAGATCTCAGCTCAAATGGCACTCCTGTCATTCTATGTTCCATTTTCCTGTTCTATTTTTTTCATGGACTCAATCACTATCTGAAAATATCTGACTTATGTGCTGGTTTTCTGTGTTCCTCACAAGAACATAAGTTCTATGAGAGTATGCTATTTGTTGATATATGCTTTATGCCTAGAACAATGCCTGGCACAAGTCGGTGACAAGCATATGTTGAATGAATGAATGACTTAATATAACAAACCTCCAACTCCTTCCTTGTATTGAGTTCATTTCCTAGACCTGCCATAGCAAAATATGGACAGTCCTCAGGTTATGAATGAGATCCATTCCTAACTGTGCCCTTAAGAATTTGTAGGTCATTTGGAATACATGCATGGTTCTTACTTAGCTTTACTTTAGTGCAAGAAAGGGCTTGAAACCTTTTCAATGATTTAAAAGTTGTGCAGGCAAGTGAAGGTGATTGTGATGAAGAGTTTCTTGACAGTTGGTTCAATCCATTCAATGTAACAGCAAATTTACATAACATTAAAGGGCACTTAGGAGTTGTCCTTGGGAGCTCTTGTAGTTTAGTGCCTAAGGCACTTGACTGCTAACCAGAAGGCTGGTGGTTCATACCCACCAGCCACTCCTTGGAAGGAAGATGGGACAAGCTACTTCCATAGTGATACTGCCTCGGAAACCCAAGGAGGGGTTGCTATGAGTCAGGTCCAACTCAACAGCACATAACAACAACAACAACAACAAAGGAGTTGTCCTGGAGACTAGAAGTCTGAAATCAGGATTTCAGCAGTGTTGATTCCTCATGCAGGCTCTGAGGGAAAATCTGTTCCATGCATCTCTCCTAGCTTCTGGTGATGGATCAAAATCCTTGGTGTTCCTTGACTTGTAGCAGCATAACTCCAATCTCTGCCTTATCTTCACGTGGCTTTCTTCCTTCTCTGTCATGTCTTTTCTCTTTTTATAAAGTTATATTGGACTTAGGGTTCACCTTTCACCAGTGTAACTTCATGTCTAGTAATTACATTTGCAAAGACCCTATTTCCAAATAAAGTCATATTCACAGGTACTGGAGTTAAGACATCAACATATCTTTTTGGAGGACACAATTCAACCCATACTATGCAGCTTTCTTCACTGACAAGCCCCATTCCCAATGGATCTAGATCTTTAAAGAAAGCATATCTCAGGAATAGAAAAGTGTCTTTAGTTCTCTAAAGTCAACAGCAAAAGAAAAGTTATTTTTTTTCAGTCATCTGCTATATCTATATATATGACACAAACAGATTATATTTATATGTCAGAAGTATTTTGAGAGACTAAACTGAACCAGATCACAAAAACTGGTCTGGATTCAATGATTTTTAGAATGATTCTTTGGCCTTGGATTAAGATTGCTTTTGCTTCTGTTTGTTGCCCAACTAACAATCAAGCAGTGAAAAGAATATACACAAAATCATGATGAATATAATTAATGTCACTGTACTGTACATGCAAAGATTGTTGAAATAGCAAATGTTTTGTTATATATATACTTACCACAATTTTAAAAAAAGAATATACACAAAAACAGAGATATAGATGAGAATACTTGTTTCCTTCCTAATTCCTCACAGCAAAGTCCCCATAATTCAGTTAGTTGTTTCAGCAGGTCAAGTACAGTAAGGAATCCACTAAGACAAGAGCCTAGAATCTTTGTTCATTGATTTTTAGTAGGAATTTCTTATACCACATAGGGAAATTCCTGCTCCTCATAGGTACATACATCTGCATTCTGTTTCTAATAGCACCAATGGGCCAGCTTCAGGTCTGGCAGGCATAAGCCTGGCCACAATCCACCATAGAAGTGATGCTTACAAAGCAAAGAACAGCTTGGTATCATCAGCAAAAGACAATAAACTAAGTTATTGGACTATTTGAGTTTAGATCCATGGTTTCAAAAGGAGAGTAATGTGGGACTTCCAGCAGGATGGTGGATTAGGCAGACAAGCTACACAGACCCTCTGCATCAAAGCAATGGTGGGTGTGATAGAGAATGTGAGTGAAAAAGAAGATGATCCTGGAAACCTGAGCTTTGAAGGGAAGGATAAAGAAGTGGATAAAATAGGAACTAGTAGAAGAACCTGAATGAAACAGTGAATGAGACAAATGGAGTTACAGACTGCCAGCTGTCCTAGGGCACAGCCATTTTGAAAATTTCCTGATAGCAACCTAAGAATCAGCTCTGTTCACCAAGGCTGCATGGACAAGGACTGCATTGGTGCCTAACAACCAGAAGGTAGTACAGCAAGAAAGTAACAGGCAGACCTGTGAACTACAGGCAGATGTCCTGAAGATGCAGCCATTTTGGATATTTCCAAGCAGCCAGAGCAGCTGTTTGGCATGTGTGTGAACAGCATTCTTGCTTGAACTGCAACCTAGGAGTATGCTTTGCCTGCCAAGGACAGCACCGGCACCCACACTGAAGACTGACTTCTGGACAAGTGCCATATTCCCCTTGTTACTCTTATGCCCACCACCTCTTGATGAACAGGGGTGTGGCCATCCCCCCAGGCTCCACCCACCTTCTTGACCTGCAAGGCTCCATCCTGGTGTGTGCCCTGGCAGAGCCTGGGTGCCATGACCTGCCCTCCCAACAGTTGTGCTTTTCTTTGTTTGTTTTTAAATTGTTCTTTTTATCTTATTGTCTTTTTCCTCTTTCCCATCCTGGTTCTTGGGTTTTTTGTTTGTTTGTTTGTTTTTCCCCTTCTCTACTATTCCTTTTCTATAGTTCCCTTCTTTTTTCTTTCTTTTAGTTCTTCCCATCACTTCTTTTCCCTTTTGAAGTTGTCCTAAGCTTTTACTCTTGCTCTTTTCTCTCATTCCACCTTCCCCAGATATTGTGGGTTTTTTTTTTTTCCTTTCTTTTTCTCTTTTTTTTATTATCTTTCTTTTATCCTTTTTTAATATATTTTGAAATTTTTTCTTCTTATTTATTGCATTACTCTTTTTTTTGTGATTGTTCCTGTTTATTCATACAGTTTGAGTTTTTTGTTCACTTGTTTTTGTTTTTTTGGTGGTTAATTAATTAATTTGTTTGTTTGTTTAAGTGGGAGATGGCAACCATTCCCACACAACCAAAGTACACTTGCACCTCCTGCACCCACTGAGTAAGGGCCACCACTTGCTTTTGCACCAACTGACCAATGACAGACAACAGCCAATACCAGTCAACTCACCCTCAACTGCTCTTTATGAACCACTAACAGAAGTCAGTACACAAACTCTCATTCTCTATCACATCCACCAGGAGACATGTGGAGAGTGCCCAAGTGCTAACAACTAGTGAATAAAGGAGCACAGAACCCTATTGACACAGATATATCAAAACAAAATAAAGGGGTAAAAGTCCTGTGCAAATCATATCGACATACAACCACAAATTAAACATAAAGACAACACCACCACAATGTCTCAGAGATAATAGACCATCACAGCTCACACAAAAAAGCAAGATAAAGTAGTAGAAACAAGGGACCAGGATACAAACTCAGAAAACATTCCTGAAGAAGAAACAGCACTAGAACTCCCTTATGAGGAATTCAAAAGAATTATGTTTCAGTACCTTCAATGGATTGAGAGACAGATCAAGGAAAATACTGACAAGATCAAGGAATGGACTCACAAAATTAATGAAAACAAAGACCAAACTCTAGAACAATTTAGGAAAACAACACAAGAACAAACTGACAAAATAAACAAAACATTGGAAATGACACAAAAACAACAAACAGAAATACCAAAGTTTAATACTAAGATTTCAGAAATAGATAACACATTGAATGGACAAAGTAGTAAAATAGAATCAATGGAAGAGAGAATTAATGAGATTGAAGACAAATACCTCAATACTACTTTGTTAAAGGATCAAGCAGACAGAAAATCAAAACATAATAAAGAGAGCCTAAGGTTCATGCAGGATATAATCAAGAGGAATAACCTGTGTGTAATTGGAATTCCAGAACAGGAAGAGACAGGTAAAACCACAGAGAAAATTGTTGAAGATTTGTTGAAAGAGAATTTCCCTAATGTGAAGAAAGACAAGAATACATCCATTCAAGAAGTCCAACAAATCCCAAACAGGATAGACCCCAAAAGAAAATCACCAAGACATATCATCATCAAACTCACCAAAACCAAAGACAAAGAAAGAATCCTGAAAGCAGCATGG
>NW_006921682.1:8443716-8444326 GCF_000298275.1 Orycteropus afer afer | reverse complement strand
AGACCCCAAAAGAAAATCACCAAGACATATCATCATCAAACTCACCAAAACCAAAGACAAAGAAAGAATCCTGAAAGCAGCATGGGAAAAAATGATAAGTTACTTACAAAGGGAAACCAATAAGACTAAACTCTGGTTTCTCAGCAGAAACCATGTAGGTGACAAGACAATGGGGTGGTATATATCAAACCCTGAAAGAAAAAATTTCCAACCAAGAATTATATACCCAACAAAAGTGTCTATTAAATATGAGGGTGAAATTAGGACATTTCCAGATGAGCAGAAATTAAGGGAATTTGTTAAAACCAGACCAACTTTACAAAAGTTGCTAAAGGGAAGCCTTCAAGCAGAGAACCAACAACAGCAAAACAACAACTGATACTTAACACACATGATGCCATAACCCAGAAATTAACCCAGTAAGTATCCAAAGTAAAACAAGTTTATAAGACTGTAAACAGGGAACCAGAGACATCAATTGGTAAATGAGGACAACTGTAAACCAAAAGAAGAGAATAAACAGTGTAGTTACAGAATTTCTAAATGGTGAGGAAGTCAAGACAATTGTCAAACAGAACAGACTGTTCTAAATTTGAGAAGAAAATAATAA
>NW_006921682.1:8436946-8443096 GCF_000298275.1 Orycteropus afer afer | reverse complement strand
TGACAATATTAATTTCTGATAAAATAAACTTTAAGACAAAAATGACCATAAGAGACAAGAAGGACATTATATAGTGATTAAAGGCTCAGTTGAACAAGAGGACACAATCATAATAAATATCTATGCACCCAATGAAAGAGCCCCAAAATACATAAAGCAGACTTTAACAGAATTGAAAAGATAAGTAGACGACTCCACAGTAATAGTAGGAGACTACCTGAAAGATTTAGCGTAGTGGCAGGATACAAGATCAATATACAAAAATCAGTTAGATTGCTCTACACCAGCAAAGAGATCACTGAAAAAGAATTCAGTATCATTTACAACAGCTAGCAAAAAATCAAGTAGTTGGGAATAAACCTTACCAGGGACACAAACGACCTACACAGAGAAAACTACAAAACACTACTTCAAGAAACTATAAGAGATCTTTAAAAACGGAAGAACATACCGTGTTCATGTACATTGCAAAAATGTCAATACTACCCAAAGCAATCTATGCAATCAATGCAATCCTGATCCAGACTCTATCAACATTCTTTAAAGATATGCAAAAAGCAATCATTAATTTTACATGGAAAGGAAAGAGACCTCAGATAAAAAAAAAACACTATTGAAGAAGATGAACAAAGTAGGAGATCTCAAAACCTACTATACAGCCAGAGTTGTCAAAACAGCCTGGTATTGGTACAACAACAGGCACATAGATCAGTGGAACAGAATTGAGAACTCAGAAATCAATCCATCAACCTATGGTCAGCTGATTTTTGACAATGGGCTGAAATCCATTAAATGGGGAAGAGATAGTCTCTTTTCACAAATGATGCTGGCAAAACTGGATACCCATTTGCAGAAAAATGAAACAAGATCCATACATCACACCATACACAAAAACTAACTCCAGATGGATCAAAGACTTAAATGTGAAACCTAAAACTATAAACTTCATCAAAGAAAAAATAGGGGCAAATTTAGGGGCCCTAATTATTGGCATAAATAGACTATCAAGCATAACCCAAATTACACAAGCAGCAGAAGATAAACTAGATAAATGGGACCTTCAGAAAAGTAAATTCTTATATGCATCAAAAGACTTTTCCAAAAAAGTAAAAAGAGAACCTACAGAATTGGAAACAGATATTTGGCAATGACATATAGGACAAAGGACTTACCTCTAAAATTTATAGAAAACTTCAGCACCTCAACATCAAAAAGACAAACAATCCAATTAAAAAATGGGCAGAAAAAATTAACAGACACTTCACCAAAGAAGATATTCAAGCAGCCGACAAACACATAAAGAAATGTTCGTGATCGTTAGCCATTCCGAAAACCAAACCAAACCCACTTTCGTTGAGTCAGATCCAACTCATAACGATCCCTCCTTGGGTTTTGGAGGCGATATCACTATGGAAGTAGATTGCCCAATCTTCCTTCTGAGGGGTGGCTAGTGGCTTTGAACTGCCAGCCTTCTAGTTAGCAGTCAAATACCTTAGGCACTATATCACCAGAGCTCCTCATTAGCCAGTAGAGAGATGCAAATCAAAACAATAGTGAGATACCATCTCACTCCAGCATTAAGAGCAAAGTTCAACAAGACAGAATATAACAAATACTGGTGAGGATGTGAAGAGACTGGGACTCTCATACACTGCTGGTGGGGCTGTAATATGATACAACCACTGTGGAAATCAGTATAGCAATTCCTTAAGCAGTTGGGAATAGAAATACCATTTGATCCAGCAATCCCATTACTAGGTATATATCCTAAAGAAGTGAGAGGCAGGACACAAACATAAATGCACACCCATGTTCATCACAGCACTATTCACAATAGCAAAGAGATGGAAACAACCTGAGTGCCCATTAACTGAAGAATGGATAAACAAACTATGGTACATATACACAATGGGATACTATGCAACCCTGAAGAATAATGTAGAATCTGCAAAACACTACATAACATGGATGAACTTGGAGGACATTATGCTGAGTGAAATAAGTCAACCACAGAAAGACAAATATTGTATTAGTCCACTATTAGAAAAAGTCAAGGAAAGGTTTATACATGGAAGGAAACTCTATTGGTTACCAGGGAGGGGTATGTGTGTATATATATATATATATATGAAGGTTGGGCAATCCTACTTCTGTAGTGATACTGCCTCGGAAACGCAAGGAGGGGTCGCTATGAGTCGGAGCCGACTTGACGGCACATAACAACAGCAATAACACTAAAGATTATTAGTGGTTACCAGGAGTAGAAAGGAAGGGGGAAAGGGGAAGCTTTTGTTTGTGAGACATTGAGTTTATGATAATGATGGTGGGATATTTTGGAAAAGGATAGCAATAATGGTGGCACAGCATGAAAAATGTCATCAATGTCCCTGAGCTGTCAATGGGGAAGTTATTGTGTTGTTGAATTTCTTGTGTATGTTTTCATCGCAATACACAGATTTAAAAAAAAGAGAGAGAGTAATGTGCTGCAGAAGAGAGGAACAAGAAGATATTTCAGACATACAAATTGGCTTTGTTTAAAGACTTAGAGAATAGTAGAAGTTGAGTGTGCAAAAGGGAGTAACCCACAGTAGTAAACCTGGCTCTAAAGAATGCTATAGGCAAGGGTTTACATGTTGAGACTAGGGCCAGAGGGTGGAGAGTTTTGAAAGCAACAAAGGATAATGAGAATCACTGAAAATCTACAAGTGAAAATGAATCCTAGAAGTACTGACTGAAAGAGGCCCCTTTACTTTTACATATGAGGAAATTGAAAACAAACAAATCTAAGTGACTTGTGTAAGCTAAGTAAATGTATATTGTGTTTCACTCCTGAGAAGGTGAGATGCATCTGCTACAGCAGCTATTGCTGTTCACACTATACCACTCACATTGATTACTTCCAAATTAACCTTGCATGAGCCCAGCTAACTGGAAGAATCTAGATTGCATGCTGTACCCTAGATGCATGGGAGTCTGGTGATACAAGTTTTCTGACATCCTGGTGAGGGCAGGATGCTGAATGTGGACACTTACCAAGATGCAGAGAGAATACTTAGAGAAGTGATAAATTAAGCATGAACCCTAAAGAAAAGAACAAATGTTTCATAGAAAAAGAAGCCCAAATGGCCAGTAAATACAGAAAAGGATTGTCAATTTTACCAGTAATCATGAAAATGCAAATTTACACAAAAATAGATCATTTTATACCCATTAGGTTGCAAAGTTTTAAAAGGCTTACAAATTTGGTAATGAGATGGAGAAATGGGCATGATTATATCACCTGCTCAAAGTGTAAATTGTTGCAAATATTATGGGGAGAAAAATTGAACACTATATTATAAATTAGAAGATATACATTACAACACAGTCCAGCAAGTCTACCAATAGACATGTATCTTAGCAATGGAGTGTCTCACTCCAATAGCTAAGTGCTTCCACCCAAAAGTGGCACAAAACACTTCTATTCACAGCCCATTGGCCAGAACTAGTCACATGGTCCTTCTTTACTGTAAGGGACAAGGGAAGATAATCCTCCCACACATCTAGAAGGGAAGAAAACTGGATGTCAGTTAGTACTAGAAATCTCAATCATACCCTTTCAAAGAACTTCAATGTTGAAGTCTTTCTTCCATGAATCTGCAAAGAAAGCCTGACCATGAGACCTCACAATGCACAGATTTACTGTCATCAAAGGACTGCGAGGACTTTTTATTGAAGTAGAATCCATAATTGACAAAAAGGACATTTTTGTACTTCTAAATTTAGAAAGATAAAAATGAAATTCCAAAGATGAGGTCAGAGTCATTCAACCTTTCCCAGTTTTATAGACTTAGATTGTCTTTGATGACATTCTGCTATCTGTCGTACTTGAGAGTCCTAGAACCTATGTGTAAAATCACCTCTCAAGAACCCTTGAGAAGCAGTAATAGTGCTTTGTTTGTTTACTATTGTCCATCCCAAGAAGGAATCTTGAAATTCACATGTTGGAAAGCAGCCAAAGGTAAGTAGTGATTAGACTTATATCGTGTATACACCTATACCTCCCTTACCAATTATCTCATTATCAACATTTCACATTTATGACAATAGTAAAAAATCTGACTATTTTGTGCATTGACAACATATATCTTACAGAAACAAATACTGAGGTGCGAGGCAAGACTAGCACTGGTTGTGTTATGGGTCAGCTTGGCTGAGCCATGGCTCTCAGTGATTTGGCAGTTATGTAATGATATAGTCATCTTCCATTTTTACATAATTCCAACTTTCACATAACAACCTGATCTTTGTAACCTAACCATGTCAATAAATGAGGAGTGGATGTGTACCGAGATAGTCCAAGTCCAAGTCCAGACAAGTCTGTACTATTTGATCCACATAGTCACCATTCAAGCAGACTGAAAAATCTACTGCCTTCCATCTGCATGACGATTCAAATTAAGTGATGTTTTTATTCTTGGTTCCTACTGCAGCACCTAGCTTAATACCTGGTATACACAGATACTTGGTAAATGTTTGTTACATGAATGAATCAATTCAACAATTAATCCAGATAATCATACACAAGGCATTGATATCTGGATGCAAACTCATTTCCAAGATAAACACAGCCAGTAAAATCACAACCAGAGTTAGATGATTGTATATGTACATGGAATTTTTGTCCATATGCCTAGAGGAAGTAAAAGAGAAAGATGGGAAATATCCCAGCTGGCATGGCTTTATATTTCCCATTGCCAAATGAAGCACAGAGGCAGAAACAGATATGTGAGCCAACTCAGTGAATGAAGGGACCAGGAGATTTCATCCCATCTTAGCTCATGAATGACTGAGGCAAGTCATTTATTTTTTCTAAGTTCCAGTTTTAACCATCTTTAACAACTCTTTACATGGTAGGAAAGAAGAGACTAAAATTCTGATCAGCCTCTCAGGCATGCAGAAAGGAAGACATTGTTTTTCTGACTAACACTAGTTTTCAGCTTTAAAGGCCTAATCCTTCTTGATTTGGAAATTGAGATAGATACATGCAGAAGACAGATCCCAACCTTACCCATGTAAAGAACACACACATCCTTAAACCAAAAACCAAACCAAACCCACTGCCATAGTGTGGCAATTATGACTCACAGCCACCCCCGTTGGGTTTCTGAGGCAATAAATCTTTACAGAAGTAGATTGTCCCCATCTTCCTTCCACAGAGTGGTTTGTGGGTTTGAACCGCCAAACTTCTTGTTAGCAATCAAATGCCTTACTCACTGCACCACCAGAGCTCTTTACAAATCCCTAGGAATTGTTTACCAACTTCTGCAGTCTGAAATTGACCAAACATGCAATCCATATGTGTTGATTATCACTGGTGATTGGAATGTAAAAGTTGGAAACAAAGAAGAATCAGTAGCAGTTGGAAAATATGGCTGTGGTGAAAGAAATAACTCTAAAGATCTTATGATACATGCAAGACCAACGACTTATTGATTGCAAACACCTTTTTTCAACAACACAAATGATAGCTATACACATGGACTTCGCCAGATGGAGTACCCAGGAATCAGATCAACTACATCTGTGTAAAGAGACGATGGAGTTCAATATTTTCAGCCAAAACAAGGCCAGGTGAGCTGATTGTGGAACAGACCATCAATTGCTCACATGCAAGTTCAAGTTGAAGCTGAAGATAATTAAAGCAAGTCCACGAGAACCAAAATATGACCTTGATTATATCCCTCCGAGAGCCCTGGTGGCATAGAGGAGCTATAGTGGCATAATGCCTAAGCATTTGACTGCTAACCAGAAGTCTGGCAGTTCAAACCCACCAGCCACTCCTCAGAAAGAAGGTTGGGCAATCTACTTCCGTAGAGATACCACCTTGGAAACCCAAGGATGGGTTGCTATGAGTCGGGTCTGACTCCACGGCAGTCTGTTTGGTTTTGTTTGGTTAAAGAATAGATTTGATGTGTTGAACACCAGTGAATGAAAACCAGAGGAATTGTGGGATGACATCAAGAACATCATCCATGAAGAAAGCAAAATGTCATTAAAAAGACAGGAAAGGAAGAAAAAAATAAAATGGAAGGGACTCTGAAACTTGCCCTTGAACAGAAACTAGCTAAAGCAACAGGATAAAAGAGCTGAGCAGAAGATTTCAAAGAA
>NW_006921682.1:8422034-8424194 GCF_000298275.1 Orycteropus afer afer | reverse complement strand
TTCCTCTGTCTGGCTTCCTGTCTTTTAATCCCCTTTCTCCTGCTCTTCTGGCCTGCTTCTTTGGGCGTCCCTGAGTTTCCCCTCCTCGCCTAATCCCTTTGGCTGATTGCTCTTCTCTTTGGCTTCCTGGATTTTACCCCTTTCTCCTGCTCTTCCGGCCTACTACTCTGTGCTACGCCTGTGCACTTTCCTTAGGTGGTACTTATGCAAAATTTGAGAAAATCCTTATTTTTTTCTTCTGATGTTTTCTTTTTACTATTTCTCTCTCCTAATCTAGTTTGCTACTTTTGTATCCCTTGCTCTCTTAGCGTCTAGATTTTATGCTTATTAGGGCTTTTCCTCACTGAAAGAATAGTCAGCTGAAAACTTATGAATACTTACTGTATTCTAGACAAAGTCCCTAAGTGCTGCAATCTATTGATGTGCTTGGCTGCTGACCAAAAAGTTGAAGGTTCAAGTCCACCCACAGACTTCTCAGAAGAAAGGCCTAGTGATCTACTTCTGAAAAATCAGCCATTGAAACCCTATGGCACATAATAGTTGTACTCTGACACACATGGAGTCACCAGGAGTCAACTCGACAGCAACTGGTCCTAGTTTACTGAGTTCTTACTATGAGCTAGACATCAGGCCAGGATTTTTCTAAATCATATCTTTCTTAATAAACCCTACTATTAGATAAGCATTATTATTCCCTCCTAATAGATGAGAGAACTGAGGTTCAAATAAATTAATTGAATTATTAGTGCTAACAGAACTAGGAATATGTAAAACTAGATTTCATTCTCTTTTCAGGCAATGCTGTCATTCTCACTGATGAGTTAGAGGAATTGACTATTACCCTTCCCAAGTATGTTTATTCTTTAAAAGACCACCACCCTATGCTGGAGTTTTTGTTTTCTAAAATGAATCCTTGTCTTTTACAGATGCACACTAAAATATTTACAGAGACATAATATGATGTGCTCTGATGGCATAGTGCCTAAGGCATTTGACTTCTAACCAGAAGGCTGGTGGTTCAAACCCACCAGCCACTCCTCAGAAAGAACACTGGGCATTCTAGTTCCCTAGAGACACCACCTCAGAAACTCAAGGAGGGGTTGCTATGAGTCAGAAATGACTTGACAGCAATGAGTTGTTGTTTTGTTTTTTTTTTTTTAATATGATGTGCAGGATTCTTTTTTTAATAATTTTGAGGACTGTAATAGATGAAGCAATATTTAGCCAAAGTTGCATGATTATATTATTTTCTCTGTTTTTATATATACTAGTTTTTCCAAAATAAAATATTTTTTAAACAGTGAGTTGAAACAAAAGTGATTGTTAACCAAAGGTTAAAAAACAAGGACAACCCTCCTACAGAAGATGTTTCACCCAAAGTAAAAGGAACGGCACCAACTATGACATCCCTCTGTTGAAATGCTAAGAACTGCAGTCCCTTTGACCTCCACTTTATGTACTCCATCTAAGATTGGCCCCATCTTCGTTATCACCTCCATAAATCAAAACCTCATTGAGATACCAAGTTCTAAATCACAGCCCTACTATGCTAAGAGAAAACTCAAGTCTACCACTTGGAGCCTATTAATCATAAATGTAACATTGCCACTGATCCATGGAAAATTTCCACTTTGGATTGGTTTAGCACTTGTTATCTGTGTACAAAGACTGATAAATAAATGACCATATATGTCTTAGGCTGGCTTTTCTAGAGAAGCAAAACCCATGAAGGGTCAGACATCAGGCTAGAGGCTTCTCCTGATTCACCTAGCTATTGGGGGCTGACAAATCCACGAATGGCAGGTAAGAGGGCAAACTGCTGGCTCACAGGCTGAGAAGGCAACAATCTCAACAGGCAATATAGCAGCCCCCTGGTTCAAGTCCAGGTAACTAGGGAGTCAAATAATGATGAGCCAGATGCAGGATACAGATAGAGCAAAAAGCCAGGGAGTTTTGCCAGAATGTCCCTATGTATTGGAAGCAGGCCACACCCCTGAGGAAACTCCTTCTCACCTGATTAGCTGCTCATAACAGAACTCATCATTATATCAGATCTAATCTGAGGAAAGACTACGTCATAACTGCCAAGCAACTGAGAATCATGGCCCAGCCAAGTTGACATGCTATCTTAACCACAATACATAAAGAAGCTTGTTCTTT
>NW_006921682.1:8418659-8421394 GCF_000298275.1 Orycteropus afer afer | reverse complement strand
CTCACACTAGGGACCCATAATGTCAGGTAGTAACTTTAGTTTCTTTGCCCCTAACCTCACACATATCTAATCTATTCTTTGTACACAATGTTGATGAAATTTTGAATCAGGATGCCCTGGTCCCTCTGACCTGGGCATGAGAATATGACTAAGTTAAAACAATTAGAATCTTCATCTTCCAGCATTATTAACCAAAAGTGAAGCAGCTCTAAGACAGAATAAATTTTTGTAGCTTACTCATTACAGGAGCTATTCTCAGGATTTTCAGCTTTCTCTTTGGTTTTGTTAGTATCACCATACTCCTCTTACTTAGAAGAGCAACCATTGTTCACCTCACCTTACATCCTCTTTCGTACACTCTATAACCTACTTCTTATCCGTCTGATTAATTTCTACTTCCACTTTACAACTGAACCCATGGATCACCTCTTCTGGAGAGCCTTCTATGACTCCAATGTTCTTACTCTGGCTCTTATAGTTCCTTGAGCTGAGTGCTCATTAAAAAGTGGAAATAGGGCAGAAGGCCTGAGTGACACAAGTATTAAGAGCCTGCCAAAGTTTCAAGGTGATATAGGAGTACCTGGAAAAGTTTATCCCTGCTCCAGAACACACAAGCATACAAATCAGTAATTATCTAGGCACCAAAACCCACTCAACCCCAGATTCTTCTTCATTTGTTTTTCTGAGTATTTGTTCTACATGTCCATCTTGTGCAAGGAAGGGCCCATTTAGTCAGGAACTTTATAAATATCAATATAGTTATCAACTGCAAAGAAAACATCCCCTCTATCTTCAGTTTGTTGTCAACCTAGATATCTGTACTACAGACATTCTGTGGCAGAAAGTGTGGATGTTTGTTAAGCAGGTATTTCTAACCTTCTTCTTCTTTATTACCACTACTGTTTTGTTGTTGTTGTTGTTCTTGTTGTTTGTTATTAGGTGCCATTGAGTCTTCTCCAACTCATAGAGACCCTATGCACAGCAGAATGAAACACCGCCCAGTCCCACACCAGCTCCACGATCCTTGCGATACTTGAGCTCATCGCTATAGCCACTGTGTCAATCCATTTCGTTGAGGGCCTTCCCCTCTTTCATCAACCCTCCACCTTACCAAGTATTACATCCTTCTCCATAGAATGGTCCCTTCCCTAATCATAGTATTAACTGATCTTCCTTGTAGGTGTATGGATATTATCCTACCACTGACAGTGTTGTACTTCCGGACAGATCTTGAAACATCCTTTGTAATGATGAATGCCACACCATTTCTCTTCAAATTGTCATTCCTGGCATAGTAGATCATATGGTTGTCTGATTCAAAACGGCCAAAACCAGTCCACTTCAGCTCACTAATGCCTATCAATCTCTATGCATCCCATTTCATTTTTGACAACTTCCGATTTTCCTAGATTCATACTTCATACATTCCATGTTCCGATTATTAATGGATGTTTGCAGCTGTTTCTCCTCAATTTGAGTTGTGCCATGTCAGTAAATGGAGGTCCCGAAAGGTTTACTTTATCCATATCATTAAAGTTGGTTCTACCCTGAGGATGCAGCTCTTTCCAACTCATATTTTGAGTGCGTTCTTTCCTAAGGGGCTGGCCTTCCTGAACTGTATTGGACAATGTTTCAGGGCTATTCACAAAGTTGCCCAGTAATGTAACAGACAGTGTTTCTCTGCTATTCATAAGGCCAATTTTTGAGAAGTGAATGGCCTCTTCCTTCTTCCTAGTCTGTCTCAAATGGTAAACTGTGTTGAAACCTGTGCACCATGTGCAACCCTTCTGGTATTAGAGACACCAGTGGCACAGCCTCAAGCCTCACAGCAACACACAAGCCACTACAGTATGACAAACTGACAGACATGTTTGTCTGCCTTAGCTGCTTGAAACCTCTCCACCCTCTTTTTACCTGGATCCCACAGTTCTGTTGTCCCTGGATTTTCCCCCACTTCCTGCCTCTTGGGTATGGGGCCTCTCTCCCACCCTTTACCTGGATCCCTCGGCTCTGTTTTGTCCCCAGCTCTTGCCCCACTTCCCGCATCTGGGCATGCGGCCTGTCTGCCTCCCTTTACCTGGTTCCCATGGCTATCTCATCCCCAGCTCTTGCCCTGCTTCCTGTGTTGAAGGGACCACTACTATATAGACTGGAAAAGCTAAATACCTGATTTCCTAGCCTCCCTTGCAGCCACAGATGACCATATTACAAGTTATAACCAATGAAATGTAAGTAGATGCACATTTAGGACTCTAGGAAGGGTTTTTTTTTTTTCTTTTAAAAAACTTTTTATTGTGATTTGGGTGAAATTTTACTTTCAACAGTTCATACACATTTTGTTTTCTGACACTGGTTACGCTCCCTGCAGTGTAACAGTTCACCTCCCACTTCCTCCCTGTGGTTACCCTTTCTCTGTGTCCTTATTACTATGCATTCCTGTGTCCCTACCTTTCTCCCTGTGCAAATGGTGCCCTTCTGATCTTTCATCATTGACTGTTGTAAAGAGTGCATCTTCCTCTTCTAGGTGTTTAGCTTGTAGGCCTGTCTATTGCTTGGTTGAGGTTAAGCCATGAGAATGAGTTCAATTCCAGACCTGAAGGGTGACTTGGGACCATAGTCTTGCAGGTTTCACCAGTTTGAATCAGGCCAGTAAGTCTGCTCTTTTTTTTTTTTTTAAATGTGTTTTATTGAAATATAATTTATGTACAGTGAAATACACAAAACTAAAGTGACAT
>NW_006921682.1:8414965-8417224 GCF_000298275.1 Orycteropus afer afer | reverse complement strand
AACTATGTTTCCCAGAATCCTCTCTTCCATATGGTTCTGAGTTTGAGTTTACCATGAGAGACACTCACTTGAGATTTAGAAAACAAAGGAATGAGAGGTCATCAACTTTCAGATGGGAGTAGCAAGCAGGTTCATTAGCAAAAATAGGTTTAAAACCTCTTCCAGAACCTTGAAAATAACTCACTTTACTGTTTCAGATGGAGATCATTGGTGGGAGCATTGCCAAGGTCCTTCATATTTGTAGCGGCTTCCAATTAAGCTCTGAAAAGCACCCACTTTGGTGCTACATGCTGAGGTCTTCAGTACTGGTGCCCCTAATCTTTGTTCCCTCAACCCTTCCAATGGTTATGTACCCATTTAGTTCTCTATATTAAAACATTTCATGCTTGGAATAAATAGAGTATTTTTCATTTTCTTGAATGAATTCTAGGTGATTTTGTCAATATTTTATACCTGGAGCTAAGATAGCTCTTTTGTGATCATGAAGGAAAGGTCAACAGAATCACAGAAATACCAATTTGGAAGGCTGACCTCACTGAACTGCAAACAGCCACCAACCTCCAGTCTTCTCTTTACTGAAAAAATAAATCCCTATTTGTCTAAGTCAACCTTGGCTGGGTTTTCTATTTTCAGTCTAATACAATCCTGATAAATGTTCCATGCTTTCAACGATAAATCAGAGTCAGAGAGAAAAGGGAAAAAAAAAGTTATTCCTGATGAAAAACACTCAATTATTTTTAAATCTAGGTCTGCCAGATTAATACTTCCATCAAAGTGCTAGTTGTGGTAAGTCAAAAAAGAATTTATGGGAAGACCAAATAATCAGAAGAGAAGCATGATGACTACTGTTTCCTGTATACTCTTCCACTGGAACAAATGACTTTTCTTCTGGAAGAAAAAGTCATATGCTCTTGCTTATTTCAAAGACAGTAGGTCAAAGTGGCAGAATAGCTCTTGTATGGAGAGTCCAAAAGAAGAGGGAGGGTGATTTCTCTCTGAAATTTAAAAGAGAAAGCCAGGAAATAGAAGGAAGTATGTAGAAGAATAGAAAGTTGCTGCAGGACACTGTGGGTCAAAGTTGACTCAATGGCAACAAGGATATACAAGACCAATGTTATAGAATCATAGAATGTTGATGTTAGAAGAGGTTTAATTTCTCATCTTCATTTCACACATGAGAAAAATGAGATCCAAAGTGGCTATTTAATGCATCAAGTCACTGATGCAAACTACCACTTTTTTTTCTTTTTTTTGAATTTTTGTTCTGATTTGGGTGACAATTTACAGAGAAATTTCACTTTCCATACAGGAGTTCACATACACTTTGTCTCATAACATTGACTGAAATTTCCCATAATGCAACATCTCCCCTCCCACATCTTCCCCATAGTTACCTCTTCCCTGTGTCCTTCCCTCCCGTGCACTCCTGCCCCCCAAGCTGTCTCTCTGTGCATACACAGCCCTTCTATTCTCCCATGATTGATCTCTCCAAGGAGTGTATCTACCTACTATAAACATTCACCTCATATGCCTGTCTTTTGTTTGGCTAGAAGCTGCAGGAGTGGGTTCAATTCCAGACCTGAAGGACAGTTAGGGGCCATAGTTTAAGTGGCTCCATCAGTCTCTATCAGACCAGCAAACCTGGTCCCTTTTTTTTTTTTTAATGATTTTGAGTTTTGTTCCACATTATTCTCCCACTCTAGCCAGGATCTCCTACATAGATCCCCTTCTGAGTGGTTGACAGTGGTATCCTGGCACCATCTAGTTCTTCTGGTCTCATAGTCATATAGGCTGAAGATCACGTAGTGTCCCAGTCATCTGGACTAATTGTTACCATGCATCTTTGGTTTTCTTCATTCTTCTTTGCTCTGGACAAGGAGATACCTATTGTTGCATCTAGACAGCTGCTTGCAAGCTTTTAAGATCCCAGTTGCTGCTCACCAAAGTAGGAACAATGTTTTTGTGTGGTATGTTATGTCAATTGAGCTTGAATGTCCCCTGCGACTATGGTCCCAAGTGCACAGGTTCAACTATTTGCTCCCTCTGGGTAGCTGGCTGTGGTCAAGAAGTGACTACAACCTTGTCCATTATGAGCTCTATATATGCCTAGGAATTCTTACAGAACACACAAATACACTTGTAGAAACATTGTCTGCCAACCCTGTAGGTGTTCATGGACACACTCCCCACTGCATAGACATACCTAATAGAATGACATTTTTTGTTTTCTTTTGCTCTTCCATTGCTGTTCCCTCACCA
>NW_006921682.1:8412592-8414547 GCF_000298275.1 Orycteropus afer afer | reverse complement strand
CCACTTTGACCTATTATCTTTGAAGTAAGCAGGAGCATATGACATTTTGTTGCAGAAGAAATCAGTTCTTTGCCAAGAGGCTCACAAAATGAACTCCAAATAGGCTTATCTGTCTGAATCTTTGGTTGGACAAAAGTTGGACTTTCAGGTTGGGATCATTATGACATCAGAAAAATCCAGCTAACTGCCAGTAAGCCAACCATTTATCTTCAATCACACTCTGTATGGGGAAACATGTCTCACCTTTCAGCCAAAGTTGTGTGTCCCTTGGGTGAAATCCTCTAAAATGTAATGATGAGTGTGAATGTGTCCAAAATCAAAGAAATTACCCACAGAAAAAGAAAATATTCAACTGAAGTGGAATCTTATAACTTATAAACTCTCTTCCTATCTTCTATCACAATAGAAGATTTTTATACTTTCAGGCCTTGCATAGAAAGCTACCAAGTCCACAAAATTTTAAACAAAATCACTTTCTGAAAATTAAGCTAACAAACATTATCATAAAATGAATGACATTAGTTATCAGATGAAGTATCCCCAGTCTTACAGACTGCAAATATATTTCTTCCCAGCCCATGGAAGGACATTATCTAAAGATAACTGAAGTATTCATGCAATGTTAATGATACATATTTATCACTGGCTGAGTTGTAGTCTCAAAAACATTTAGAAAGAGAGAAAAACATTAAAAATGTGTCAATCTTCTTCATTTATATATTTTTTTAAAAAAATCGTCAACTATATAGAGAACAATGTTTATTAGTGGCTACCAGGAAAGGGAGGGAGGGAGAAAGAAGGAATTCTTATTTCTGGAGCACTGACTTTAGGTTAATGGTGATGGAAATTTCACATTGATTATGGGTAATGGTTGCACAGCTGATTAATGTAATTGATGTTAATGAGTTATACAACTGTTAAAAGTTGAATTGGTAAATATTATGTGATGTATATCTTTACAAAAAAAAAAGAGAAAGAGAGAATAGCTACTGAGGCTACTTACATACAACCAAACACCTTATGGGATTTGGTCCTTGGTTTGGTGGTTTAGGGTCATGGTTTCATGAGACATCCCGCTTAATTGGCCTAATATCATTTTTAATACCTCTGTTCTACCTTCCAATTTGTTGTGTAGTGCCTAGAGTCTTAAAAGCTTACAAAGAGTCATCCAAGGTGCAACAATGGGTCTCTACTGGCCTAAAGCAACAGAGGAAGAAGGAAAGTCAGGAATAAGAGGAGGGAATGGAATGTGTGACTGATGGCCTTCATGGACAATTTCCTCCTTTGCCATGAGACCAGAATGCCCAGCTACCATTACTGAAGATTTTGATCAAAGATTCTATGAAGAATCCCAATCAAGAGGGGGGAAATGCGGAATAGAATTTCAAATTTTCATGGAATCCAGACTTTCAGGAGCCATTGAGGCTGGATGAACTCCTAAAAGTATTGTCCTGAGATAATAGTTAAACCATAATCTTTAAACCAAAAATATCTACTGAAGTCTTATTTAAAACAAACAATAGTTTAGCTTAATCAGTAGACAATGTTTGCCTTGATCATTGTGTTCTTTTAAAGAGCTATCTAGATGGGATCAAAGTGACAACAGTAACTTGAAAGGTTAGATGAAGCTTAGGGGGTGGTGAGTTTATGTTAATTGAGAGGAACAAATCAGTAAAGGAGGGTGAGAATGGTTACACAACTTGAAGAACATAATCAGTATCACAATGTTGTACATGTAGAAATTGTAAATTGGTGCATATTTTGCAATGTATATTTTCAACAGTGAAAATACAATGTTTAAAGAAGAATGAAGAAAATCAAAATTCATGGAAACAATTAGTCCTAGTGACTGGTACACCATCCGATCTGCAGCCTATACAAATATGAGACCAGAAGAACTAGATGGTGCCCAGCTACCACTGTCATCCACTTGGAAGGGGATCTATGTAGGAGAT
>NW_006921682.1:8409992-8412088 GCF_000298275.1 Orycteropus afer afer | reverse complement strand
TGAATTTGCTCTGTAAATCTTCACCCAAATCACAATTAAAAAAAAAAAAAAAAAAAAGAATGATTAGAAAGCAGCCTTCTAAAACATTTTGCTTCAGGGCTAAGAATTAGGAAAGGCCTCTTCTGTTTTAGCCACTACTGAAAGGGAAATAAAGAACCTAGCCAACTGATGAAAAAAAAAAATTTTCTTCAGCTTCAACTTGAACTTGCATAACAACAATTAATGATCTGTTCCATAGTTAGCCCCTGGCTTTGTTCTGACTGATGATATTGAGCTTCTCCATTGTCTCTTCCCACAGATGGAATTGATTTGATTCTTGTGCATTCCATCTGATGAGTTCTATGTGTATAATTACCATTTATATTGTTGAAAAAATTTATTTATGATGAATAAATTGCTCTTGCAAAATTCTAAAAAAAAAAAATACAATGTTTAAAAAAAGAATGTGTCTTTCTTATTTTTAAGAAACATAGGTTACTTCCTATACTGTGATATGTAAAATAAGGGAATCACCAGACTGTCACAGTTCAGTAACAGAACTCCCCAAATCATCAAAATCTATACCCTGGTTTTGCAGATGAGGTAAACATCTGGTATTCATTTTACTTTCATTAGAGAGGCAAGATACAATAGTATTCAAATACTAAGTGACAACAGTGGAAATAGTGAAGTATAGAGCTCTTATGGTTCATACCTCCATAAAAGCAACAAACTGGCAAAGACTGTCAGAATCAACTCTTTCAGAACTCAGGAATCTGGTCAAAAACTAAAGGGTAACATAATCAAGAAAAAACAGTCTTTGGGTATTTTAACTTACCCTGGAACCATACCTAAGGAGCTCTGGTGGCACAGTGTATTTGATGCTAACCAGAAGGTTGATGGTTCAACCCCACAGCTACTCTGTGGAAGGAAGACTGGGCAATCTCCTTGCATAAAGGTTTACCTCCTCAGAAAACCAAAGGGGGTTGGTATGAGTCAGAATCAACTTGATGGCAGTGGGTATTCCTGGAAATTTCAAAGGTCATACATATGCCTAGGATTGGGTACATACTAAGAAAAAATCTGAGAAGACTCTAAGGTCTCATCTATGGCCCACCTTCTGGCCTGCTCAAACAGAATGTAAAGGCTAAAGTAGAGTTAGTAGTACAGTGCCTGGCTGAAGATTAAAGGCATGCCCAACATACACTTAGAACTTATCTGCAAAGGTTGGTTTTGCTTTGTTTTTGTTTTTGGTTTTTTTTTTTGGGGGGGGGTAGTAATATTGTTACTGTTTGTTCTGATTTCATGCAGTTAAGAAATCACTAGCTGATCACTAAGCTAATGGAACAGAGACTTTAATAGCAATATGTGACAAAGAATACAGAAAAATCTACCACAATTGCAGAATGCACATTCCTCCCAAGTACACATTGAACATTCTCTGGGATAAACCATATGTTAGGCCACAAAACAAATCTCAATTAATTTTAAAAGCAAGAAATCAAACAAATTATCTTCTCTGATCACCATGGAATGGAATTGAAAATAAGTAACAGAAATAAATCTGAAAAATTAAAAAACATGAAAATTAAAGAACAAACTCATAAATGAACAATAGGCCAAAGAAGAAATCACAAGGGAAATTAGAAAATATTTTGAGATGAACAAAAATTAAAACACCAGATACAAAACTTATGAGGAGCACTGAAACTAGTGCTCAGAGGGAAATTTATAGCTCTAAACACCTACATTTAAAAAGAAGAAAGATCTCAAATAAATAACCTAACTTTCCACATTAAGGAACAAGAAAAATAATAAAATAAACCCAAATCTAGCAAAAAGAAGGAAGAAATATATCCAACTAAACCCAAATATCAAACTAAACCTAGCAGAAGAAAAGAAATAACAAAGATTAGAGCAGAGATAAATTAAAGAATTAAAAAAAAAAAAAGCAGAGAGAATCAACAAAAGCAATAGCAGTTCACTAAAATGCTCAAGAAAATTGACAAATTTTAGATAAACTGAGTAAGAGAGATTAAAAAAAAAAAAATTCACTGCCATCAAGTCGATTCCAACTCATGGTGACCCCCTTTGGTTTTCTGAGGCAGTAAATCTTT
>NW_006921682.1:8406641-8409857 GCF_000298275.1 Orycteropus afer afer | reverse complement strand
TGTTGTTGTTGTTGTTGTTGTTATGTGCCGTCAAGTTGGACCCAACTCATAGTGACCCCTCCTTGGGTTTCCAAGGTGGTGTCACTACAGAAGTAGATTGCCCCATCTTCCTTCCAAGGAGTGCCTCGTGGGTTGAACCACCAGCCTTCTAATCAGCAGTCAAGTGCCTTAGGCACTATGCTACCAGAGCTCCTAGTAAAAGAGATCGAAGACTAAAATTACTAGTGTAAGGAATGAGAGTGGAAACATTCCTGCTGATCTTGCAGAAATAAAAGAGATTTTAAGAAAACACCATGAACATTTGTATGTCAACAAATTAGAAAACCTGGATAAAATGGACAAGTTCCTAAAAACACACAAATTACAAAATTGACTCAAGAAGAAATAAAAAGTCTTCATAACCTGTAACAAGTAAAAGATTGAATCACTAAATAAAGAGCTCCAAAAAAAGAAAAATCAGGACCAGGTAACTTCACTGATGAATACCAAATTTTCAAAGAAGAGTTAAGCCAATTCTTCTCAAATTCTTTCAAAAAACTGAAAAAGAGGTAATGCTTCTAACTCATTCTATAAGGCCAGCTTTACCTTATACAAAAGCCAGAAAAAGACATCACAAGAAAACAACACACCAATCTCTTATGAATATAGATGCAAAATCTTTAGCCAACCAAATCTAGAAAATATTAAAAGAACTGTATACCATGAGCACATGGGTCAATGCAAGGTGGTTCAACATACAAAAACCAGTCAACGTAATATACTATATTAATACATGAATGAAAATCCATGAGAACATCTCAATTGACGCAAAAAAAGAATTTGGCAAAATCCCACAGCCTTTCATGATAAAAGCATTCAAAACACTATGAATAGCAGGGAACTGCCTCAATTTGATCTGTCTATGAAAATCACATAGCTAACATTATATCTAGGGTAAAAGACTTTCCCGCTAAGATCAGAAACAAGGCAAAGATGTCTCATCTTGACACTTCTATTCAACATTGTACTAGAAGTTCTAGCTAGGACAACTGGGTAAGAAAAAGAAATAAAAGGCATCTTCAGATTACAAAGGAAGAATTAAAACGATCTCTATTTTCAGATCCAGAAAAATTCTATTAGTTCTAATAAACAAATTCAACAATATTGTGGGATGTATGATGAATAAACAAAAATTAATAGTATTCTATACTCTAGCAAAGAACAATCCAAAAATGAAGTTAAGAAAATTCCATTCAGGGAATTCCAGTAAGATGGTGAAGTAGACAGAAAGACTGCACAGACCCTCTTCAACAAAGAAAAGGGGAACCAACTAACAGAGATACAGAAGATAATCCTGGACCCCTGAGCCTTGAATGGAAGGATACAGAAGTGGACTAAACTCCAACTAGCAGAAGAATTTGCATGAAAACACCAAAAAAGGGGACATACAGAGCTGTGGTCTGGCAGTGATCCTGAGCGATCCTGACAGCACAGACAGCTTGGATATTGCTGAGTGGTGGTAGGACCTAAGAAATAACCTAAAAATCAGCCCTGCTAGCCAGGGACTGCACAGAGGACTGCTCAGATGGTTGGTGAACAAAAGGGGAAACAGCAGAGAAGAAGGTGGACTGAGCTGTGGACTTTTGCCTGTCAGGAGGGTGTAGTCATTTTGAATGTCTACAAGTGGTTTGACCATTTTGGATATTTAAAGTGACAGCATTCTCTCAGATTCCAGGGACTTAAGAACAGGCTCCACTTGCCGGGAACCACAAGGACATTCCGGATGCAGACACTGGAAAGGTGCGACATTCCCCTTGTTACTCTTATACCCCATACGTTCTTGGTGAACAGAGATGTGGCCATCCTTCATTCCCACCCATCTTCTGGATCGGCAGGAATTCCATCCCAGTCTGTGTGCTCAGTGGGAGCCTAGGTGCCCTGCTCCACCATGCCCTGATTTTTTTTTCCTTTTTTCTGTTTTTTAGTTTGTTTCTTTTTGTCTGTTTTAAAACTACTATTATCATTATTATTTTGTCCTTTTTAGTGTTATTCCTTATTATTCCCCTCCCAGGTTCTAGTTTTCAGCTTTTTTCCTTTTCCCTGTTCCTGGATGCAATTTTTTTTCTTTCTTGTGGTTAATCCCATATCTTGTTTTTCTTTTTGCATTTTTCCCATTTTTTTCTTCATTATTCTCCTTCTCTACCTTTTTTCTCTTATTGCCCTCTCCCCAGATATTGTAGGGGATTTTTTTGTTTGTTTGTTTGTTTTTGTTTGCTTGTTTTCCTCTCTTTTTCCCTTTTTCTTTTTTTGGTTACTGTTCCTGTGTGATTACAAGGTATGTGTTTTGTCCATTTGTTTTTATTTTTTTGATAATTATTCAGTTGTTACTTTTGTCTAACTGAGTGAAAGACAGCAACAGTCCCCATAAGACAAAATCACACCCACACCTCCTGCATCTTCACTTACTGAGTGAGAGCCACCACTTCCTCTCCACCAACGAGCCAATGATAAACAACCACCAAGAAGAGCCTGACTCACCCTTGGTTGCTCTTCATAAACAGTTAACAGAGATCTAAATACAACAATGCCATGATGTCTCAGAGACAACAAACCATCACAGTCCACACAAAGAAGCAAGATAAAGTGGTAGAAACAAGGGAGCAGGATACAGACCTAGAACACATCCCTGAAGAAGAAGCAGAATTGGAACTCTCTGATAAGGAATTCAAAAGAATTATAGGATTGAGAAACAGACCAAGGAAAACATGGACAAAACCCCAGAATAATTTTGGAAGAAAATACAAGAACAAAATGACAAAATAAATGAAAACTTAGAAACTATTCTAGATCTACAGATAGAAATCCAGAAGATTAATACCAAATTGTCAGACTTAGATAATGTTGAAAGGGCAAAGGAGTAGAATTGATACCAAGGAGGACAGAATTAATGACATTGAAGACAAATACCTGAATACTTCTTTGGAAAAGGATCAATCAGAAAAAAAGATCAAAACAAAATGAAGAAATCCTAAGGTTCATATGGGATACCATCAAAAGGAAAAAACAATGTGTCATTGGAATTCCAGAACAGGAAGAGAAAGATAAAACCACTGAAAAAATTGTCCAAGATTTGTTGGAAGAGAACTTCCCTGATATGATGAAAGATGAGAATATATCCATTCAGGAAGTCCAACGAACCCCAAACAGAATAGACCCCAAAAGAAAATCACTAAGACA
>NW_006921682.1:8398959-8399925 GCF_000298275.1 Orycteropus afer afer | reverse complement strand
CATAAATAGACTATCAAGCATAACTCAAAATGCACAAACAGCAGAACAGAAACTAGATGAATGAAATCTTCCCAAAGTTAAATTTTTGTGTGCTTCCAAAGACTTCACCAAAAGAATCAAAACAGAACCTACAGATTGGGAAAAATGTTTGGCAATGACATGTCTGACAAGGGACTTATCTCTAGAATTTATAGAAAGCTCCAACACCTCAACAACAAAAAGACAAATAATCCAATTAAAAGATGGGCAGAAGACATGAATAGACACCACCAAGGAGGATATCAGGCAGCCAACAAACATATGAAGAAATACTCACGATCATTAGTCATTAGAGAGATGCAAATCAAAACAACAATGAGATACCATCTTGCCCCAGCACTGGTAGCAAAGTTCAACAAGACAGAAAATAACAAATGCTGGCGAGGTTGTGGAGAGATTGGGACTCTCATACACTGCTGGTGGGACTGTAAAATGGTACAACCATTGTGGAAAGCAGTATGGTGATCCCTTCAAAAGTTGGAATTAGAAATACCATTTGACCCAGCCATTCCATTACTAGGTATATGGCATAAAGAAGTGAGAGCCATGATAAGAACGGACATATGCACACCCATGTTCATCGCAGCACTATTTACAATAGCCAAAAGATGGAAACAACTTAGTTGTCCACCTGAGGAATGGATAATGAAACTATGGTAAATACACAAAATGGAATACTATGCAACCCTAAAGAATAACACAGAATCTGCAAAATACCACATAACATGGATGAAATTGGAGGACATTATGCTGAGTGAAATAAGTCAATCACAGAAGGACAGATATTGTATTAGTCCATTATTGTAAAAGTCAAGGAAAGATTAACTATGGAAGGAAATTGTCTTTGTTGTTTACCAGGGGTAGGAGGGGAGGGGAGAGAACACTGTTAGATAGGTAGAGATAAGTATTGATTTGGGTGAAGAGAAG
>NW_006921682.1:8393425-8398159 GCF_000298275.1 Orycteropus afer afer | reverse complement strand
TATGGCCCCTAGCTGCCCTTCAGGTCTGGAATTGAACCCACACCTGTGGCTTCCAGCCAAACAAAAGACAGGCATATGAGTTGAACATTTACCTGAAGTAGACACACTCCTTGGAGAGATCAATCATGGGAGAAAGAAGGGCTGTTTATGCACAGGGAAACAGCTCAGGGGGCAGGAGTGTATGGAGGGAAAGACACAGGGAAGAGGTAAGTGTGGGGAGGAAGTGGGAGGGGAGCTGTTTCATTGGGGTAAATTGTAGTCAATGTCATGATATGTGTATGTGAACTCTTGTATGGAAAGTGCATTTGCTCTGTACATTTTTACCCAAATTACAATTTAAAAAAAAGGAAAAAAAAAGAAAATTCCATTTAGAATAGGATCAATCTATCAATAAGACAGACAAGAAGGAAATAAGGAAGAGTGAATGAAATTAGGAGTAAGTTTAATCAAGGAGATGCAAGATTTGTACAGTGAACACTGCAAAACATTGTTGAAAGAAATTGAAGAAGAGCTAAATGGAAAGATTGTTCCATGTTCATGGATTGGAAGACTTAATATTGTTCAAATGTCAATATTCCTCAAAATGTTCCATAGATTCATTGCAATACCTATCAAAATTCCAACTGCACTTTTTACAGAAACTAACAAGGTCATCCTAAAATTCATGTCGAATGTCAAGGGACCCCAAAGAGCCAAAACAGTCTTTAAAAAGAAGAACAAAGTTGGAAGATTCATACTTCCCTACTGCAAAACTTACTACAAATTTACAATAATCAAACAATGTGGCATTGTCATAAGGATAGATGTATAGATCAAAGGATGTATTTCATTTGGCATGTCTCTGCATTGATAGTGGGAAAGTCATATTAATAAAACTAAAAATCTTTTATGTTCTATTTAATCTACCACGAGTTGTTGTCTACACCACATGCTCTGGTTACCTAGTGCTGCTCTGACAAAATTATACCACAAATGGGATGACTTGAACAAATAGGAGTTTATTGTCTTACATTTTGGAGGTTTTAAGTCCAAGTTCAAAGTGCCAGGCTCTAGGGGCTGTGTGAAAGCCCCTCAACCTTGGGCTTCAGCTCTGCGGCTTGCTCCCAGTCCACTGAAGCTAGAGGCATCTCTTCGTTCAGGCAGCTACTGGCTGCTGGAGCTAACAAGCCCAAGGTCAACAAATAAAATTACATAGTCCTGGTGTTACCAAACAACACAGCAGGCCATTGATTCAAGTCCATTGAAAGTCCCATGATCATCAGAGCATGGCAGGCTGCAGAACAATGATTTGGCTACATGCAAGGTTCAATCATGCCATAAGCTAGAGACCATTCCCAAAGCTGTTGCTTATATACAGGAAGCAGACCATACCCCTAAAGCAGCTACTCAGCTGCTTGTGGTTGATCCCACCATGGAGTTGATTACCAGTCTCATCATGGGGAATAACTACCACCAGCTGCTCACCCACTCAACCAGACCCAGCCAAGCTGACACACAAATTTAACCATCATACCACATTATCACACTAATTTACACACACACACCATACACTTATGCAGGTGCATGAGGCACATGTGCACACACACACACATACACATTCTCTCTCTCTCTTCTATCTTCTAGCCTCTTAACCTTATAAAAGCTATGCTGTGTTAGCTGTGGTAGTGTTGGCCCCCTGCTCATGGTGACCCCATGCACAATAGAACAAAATATTACCTGGTCCTGAGCCATCTCCATGATCAGTTGCCAATGAAACTGTTGTGATCCACAGATTTTCATTGGCAGGTATTTAGAAGTAGATCGCCAGACCTTTCTTAGTCAGGAAACTCCACTGAACCTACTCAGCATCCTAGCAGCACCCAAGCTTTCACTGACAGACAGGTGGCAGCTGTGCCTGAAGTGCCTTGGCCAGGAACCCAATACAGAAGGTAAAAATTCTGCCACTATGTACAGTGTACTCAGCTTATAAACAACTGCAAATCCGGAATGTAGGAAGTTTGTTTCAAATAAAAGACTCACCTTAGTCCTTCTGTGTAACTTCTTCCTTTATAGTGTTTAAGTCAAGAAGCAGAAATGTGAATGGCTAGAAAAACATATATAATCAGAAGAAGTTTTTAGCTTTATTTCCCCTCATATTAATGATAGAAACTTTTGTAGGAAGTACTAAAAAATAAAATTAAAAAAAAAAAAAAAACAACTCACTGACATTGAGTCAGTTCCGACTCATAGCCACCCCTCCTTGGGTTTCTGAGGCAGTATCTCTATGGAAGTAGATTGCCCAACCTTCCTTCTGCAGAGTGGCTGGTGGGTTTGAACCACCAGATTTCTGGTTAGCAGTCTATGCCACCAGAGCCCCTTCATAGGAAATATAGCACAGTAGTCAACACCTCTGCAGTCAGATAAACCTGTGTTTGAATCTAGTCTTTGCTAGTCTGTGACCTTGAGCAACTCGTTTGACTTTTTCTAGCCCCTGTTTTCTCATCTGTGAAATAAGAAGGTTAAGTTTTATGAGGGTTAAATGAATAAATATAAAATCAATATGGTGTTTGGTATAAGAAAGATCTCAATAAGTATTACTTACTCTGATTATTATTATTATTTATTTTACCCTTTTAAAAATTCAATCCTCTTCAAAAGAACCTGACAATGATATTGAACCATATAAAAATGCCATATTTTTTAGTCAAAAAATCATCAAAGACTGGCTGTTTCACATGGTTCAGTCTAATTCTTCAGAGTATGGATCTTGGTTTGAAGTTGTCAGAGGAAGAAACATCAGAAGGATGAGGTTTTGATGGCAGAAACACAAATGAGGGATCAATCTCTGGAAACAGACAGAAAAGTCCCAGGTATTGCATTTCTGCCCATCTGAATTCCCCACTCTTTGAGCATTTCTTCAATTTTATTCTAATTTTGTTACTCAATTTTAACTTTGCCTGATATAGATAAAGTTTTACCAGAGATTGCTGAGAAGTTATATATTTCAGTATATTGAAACTGGCCTAGGTATTTAAAATTTTAAAAATCCCATTTGGAAGTGATCATTAAGAAGAGGAGCCAGCCAGCTTCTTAGTAAGCACCGGTCTTTTAGTTGGCCAGGGCACCTCATTAGTGAGCTCCTAAGGTGGCCGGCTGAGTGATTAGGAGAAAGAATTGAGAGTGGATTTGCATACTTCCCGATCTGATCTCCTTGTTAACACTGGAGAAAAGAAAGGCCCTGCTGTGTGGCCCACAGGGAGCAATACATAATTAGCAAAAACATCCCTTGCCAAACAGAAGGCTACTGCTGTATGGCTGATGAATAACCTCCGGACTCTGCAAGTTGGAACTGAGCTGAACGCCTGTCACTTTCTCCTGTAATTTAACTGTGTGATTCACTGGCAAGAAAAGCAGCTCTTCGAGGTACACCCTCCTACACCCAGAGCCTCTCAAATGCTGCGTGACACCTTTGGAATTTACTCCTATTTTAGAGAGATGTGAATAGGTAAACTCTCTGACTCAGGTTTTACAAGTAAGATAAATTAGAAAATTAGTGACAATTAAATTGAGCCTGGAAGAGGCTTGAGATATATGGCCTGTCAAGATACAGCTATGATTACATTATATAGCACTTAGTATGATCTCTGCAAGACTTTGGCTCCCTTCGCTTCTGAGGTAGTCGTATAAGAATATACACAACAGTTGAAATAAACTAAAGCTACATGTACCTAACATGGATGACTCTCAAGAGAATGTTAGAAAATCATACACTTTATATTAAATTCGTGTTCTTATGTTGTGTGCTGTTGAGTCAATTCTGACTCATAGTGACCCTACAGGACAGAGTAGAACTGCCCCACAGGGTTCCCTTAGCTGTGCTACACTAACAAACCCAGTCATCTGCATTCCTCCCAGAGACTGCCCTACAATAAAACCAAAACCAAACTCACTGCCATGGAGTCGGATCTGACTCATAGTGACCCCTCCTTGGGTTTCCAAGGCAGTATCACTACAGAAGTAGATTGCCCAACCTTCCTTCTGAAGAGTGGCTTGGGGTGTTGAACCACCAGCCTTCTGGTTAGCAGTCAAATGCCTTAGGTACCAGGCCACCACAGCTCCTGCCCTATAATTGCTGGATGGTATGTGCCATCGAGTCAGACCCGACTCATAGCGACCCCTCCTTGCGTTTCTGAGGCAGTATCAGTACAGAAGTAGATTGAAAGAAAGTAAAAGAATAGCCCCAAGCAGCAAGAAGAGACGGGAATGGAAGGAACAGGAATGGAAGATAGTAGAGGCAAGAAACGTCTGTGGCTAGACTATTTCCAGAAGCATGCATATGTAAGGGATGTGGTGAGCTGGATAAATGTATATAGGAATTATCGGAGGATAGGGAATTTACATAATAATGTTTTTTTAAATACTAATAAAAGCATAAACAGTTCAAAATTTATAATTTTCTTGATGCTTATGTTCACTTTTTTTTTTTTTTTAACCCTACATGTGTCAAAGTGAAGCTGTGCTCCATGGGTCTTTAATGGCTGATTTTTCAGTAGATCCCCAGGTATTTCTTTCAAGGCACCTCTGGATGTACTTGAACCTCCAATCTTTTGGTTAGCAGCTAAGCTCGTTAGCCTGTCACCACCCAGGGTCTCTGAGGTGTTTTATCTTTAAATATCTTTTCCTATTGGAACTCCAAATTTTAATCATTGGGTGTTTCTATGCTTTTCCTGAATATGCCACTGTCACTAGTTGAAA
>NW_006921682.1:8390567-8392335 GCF_000298275.1 Orycteropus afer afer | reverse complement strand
ATTCCTTGGCTTTCTCACTATGTCCAGTCTTACAGAGTAATGCAGGAGGGAAAAGTAAGAAGATAAAACAATTTTTAAAAAGTTTCACATTAGCATTTCTGGAAGATAGCATTGGAATGGCGTGTGCCAGAATCATAGAAAAGTTGAGAGGCATCTGAGAAGTCATCTTTGTCTATTTCTCACCCATGCTTGCATTTTCCCTATGGAGAGTAACAGTAAATTCTTTTATTTCCATGAAATCCATTAACTAACAAATAATTGAGAATCACTTTACAAATTTCAAATTAAGTAATAGTGAACTAATTGTAAGAGTGCATATATTTAAATAAGTTTAAGGAGCCCTGGCTGCACAACTGTTAAAAGCTTGGCTGCTAATCCAAAGATTGGCTGTTTAAAGCCACCCAGAGGCTCCACAAGAAAGACATGGAGATCTACTCCCATAAAGATAACAGCCTAGAAAACCCAGTGTGACAGCTCTACTCTGTCACATGGGGTCACTATGAGTTTAAAACGACTTGATTTGACGGCACCTAACAACAATAATTATTTGTTTACTGTATTAGTTCCTTGGGAGCTCTGATGGTATAATGCCTGAGGCATTTGACTGCTAACCAGAAAGCTGGCAGTTCAAACCCACCAGCCACTCCTCGGAAGGAAGGGTGGGCAATCTACTTCCGTAGTGATGCTGCCTTGGAAACCCAAGGAGGGGTCACTATGAGTCGGATTCAATTTAGCAGCAGTGAGTTTATTTGTTTTGTTTTGTTTTTGGTATTATTTCCTAGGGCTACCATAACAAAGAACCTCAAACTTGTTAGGTGCCATTGAGTCAGCTCCCACTCATAGCGACCCTATGTAAAACAGAACAAAAGACTTCCCGGGGTCCTGCACCAGCCTCACAATCCTTGCTATACCTCAAACTAGGTGGCTTTTAAGAACAGAAATGTATTGTCTCACAGTTCTGGAGGTTGGAAATCCGAAATCAGGGTGTTGGCTATGTTGATTCCTTCTGCAACTCCAAGAGAGAAACTGTTCTATGTCTCTCTCCTAGCTGCTAGTGATCTTGATGATCTTTGTTGTTCCTCATCATCCCAATCTCTGCCTCCATCTTCACTGGCCGTCCTCTCTCTTTGTCTCTTCTCTTTTATAAGGACACCATTTATTCTGGATTAAGATCTGCCCTATTCCAGTATGACCTCATGTTAACTGATAATATCATCAAAGATCCCATTTCCAAAAGAAGTAACATTCCCAAGAACCAGGGGTTAGAACTTCAACATACTGTTTTGGGGGCCCAATTAAATCCATAATATTTACCATCATATTTATGAATCCACATGTAAAGATAATATAGTAAAGAGTATTGTCGATCTGCTTATTGTCAGAATGCTTCGGGAGCTTCCCATGTTCAAAAGAAGACTTCATTCTCCCAGCAAGACATCCTATTTGCAACATTTTCCTATTTATTGCTGTTTTGAATTATCCCAGAAAGTAATTTATCTTATTCATGTCCTTGTCCCTCCTTAGCTAACCAAAGCCCCTAGGTTGGGCTATTGCCTGAGAAGAAAAGTGGTGTATGATCAGTTGGTAATTCATTCATTCAGTATCTCTTTATCTAATGCCTACTATGAGTCAGGCACTGTTCTGAGTAATACAGGTATAGTATGGAACAGTATCAACAAAAATCCCTGTCTGGTGAAGTTTAAGGAGCTCTGGCGGCATAGTGCCTAAGGCATGTGACTGGTAACCAGAAGGCTGGTGGTTCAAACCC
>NW_006921682.1:8379325-8389519 GCF_000298275.1 Orycteropus afer afer | reverse complement strand
GAGGAGTGGCTGGTGGGTTTGAACTGCCAGCCTTCTGGTTAGTAGTCAAGTGCCTTAGGCTATGCTACCAGACCCATTAAAGAGATATAAATCAAAACAACAATGAGATATCATCTCACCTCAGCAATAATAGCAAAGTTCAACAAGACAGAAAATAACAAATGCTGGCAAGGGTGTGGACAGATTGGAACTCTCTTACACTGCTGGTGGGACTGTAAAATGGTACAACAACTATGGAAAGTAGTAGGGTGCTTCCTTGAAAAGTTGGAAATAGAAATACCATCCAGCAATCTCACTCACTACTAGGAATATAACCTAAAGAGGCAAGATCTGGGACACAAATAGATAGATCCCACGCTCATCACAGCATTATTCACAATAGCAAAGAGATGGAAACAACCCTAAGTGCCCATCAACAGATGAGTAGATAAGCAAACTATGGTATATACACACAATGGAAATGCTATGTAACAGTAAAGAATAATGAAGAATCCACTAATCTCCTCATAACATGGATGAACTTGGAGGTCATTATGCTAAGCGAAATAAATCAATCACAGAAGGACAAATATTGCATGATTTCATTATCATAAAAAGTCAAGGGAAGGTTTACCAAAAAAAACAAACCCACTGCCATTGAGTTGATTCCAACTCATAGCAAATCCCATTGGGTTTCCAAGGCTATAAATCTTTATGAAAGTAGATTGCCTCATCTTCCTTCCATGGAGTAGCTGGTGGGTTTGAACTGTTGACCTCTGGTTAGCAGCCAAATGCCTTATCCACTACACCACAAACTCCTTGGAAAGGTTGACACAGGGAAAGAAATTTTCTTTGTTGGTTACCAAGGATGGAAGGTGAGGTGAGAGAAAACTGCAAACTAGTTGTGGTAGTTAGGGTTATATGTCAACTTGGCTGGGCCTTGTTGAGTGGCTGGGCAGCTGGTTATAGTTATTCCCCATAGTGAGACTGGTAATCAACTCCATGGTGGAATCTACTGGAACAGCTGAGTTGCTGCTTTAGGGATATAGCCAGCTTGCAGTGTATAAGAAGCAACTTTGAGGAAGGTCTCCAGCTTTTTGGTATGCTTATACGCTGCATGTAGCCAAGTCATTGTTCAGCAGCCTGCCATGCCCTGCCAATCTTGGGACTTTTTCTGGACTTGAATTAGTGGCCTGCCGTGTTGTTTGGTGATAACGGAACAGTGCCTTTTCATTTGTCAACCTTGTATCTGTCAGCCTCAGCAGCCAGCAGCTGTCTGAGTGACGAAAAGCTTCCAGCTTCCATGGGCCTTAAGTAGGAGACAGAGCTGAACCCAAGGTTGAGGAGTTTTCACCCAACTCCTAGAGCCTAGTGCTTTGAACTCAGACTTTTAGCCTCCAAAAAATTGTAAGAATAAACTCCTGTTTGTTCAAGCCATCCCATTTGTGGTATTTCTGTTAGAGCAGCACTAGGTAACCGCAACACTAGTTAAGAGACGTGTTGATTTGCCTAATGGAACCTCTGAGACCCCAGCTGCCCTTCAGGTCTGGAATTGAACCCACTCCTGTGGCTTCCAGCCAAACAAAAGACAGGCAAACGGGCTGAATATTTACATTAGGTAAATACACTCCTTGGAGAGATCAATCCTGGGACTAGAAAGGCTGTGCATGCACCGGGAGATAGCTTGGGCAGCAGGAGTGTATGGGAGGGAAGGACTCAGGGAAGAGGTAACTATGGGGAGGAAGTGGGAGGGCAGCTGTTGCATTGTGGGAAATTGCAGTCAATGTCATGAGACAAAGTGTATATAAGCTGCTGCATGGAAAATGAATTTGCTATGTAAACTTTCACCCAAATCACAATAAGAAATTAAATATATATATATATATATATATATATATATATATATATATATATATATGTTACAGGGGAAAAAAGAGAGAGATGTGTTTATTTGAGTAAAGGGAAAGGCAATATAATAAAAGTATGTGACCAGCACAATGTTACTAAGAAAAAGGAAGACACAAGGAGGTACACAAAAGGTACAGATAACAAAGGTAAATCCTTTATATACACAGGAGCTCTGGTAGCATAGTGCCTAAGGCATTTGACTGCTAACCAGAAGGCTGGTGGTTCAAACCCAACAGCTGCTCCTCAGAAGGAAGGTTGGGCAATATACTTCCATAGTGATACCACCTCAGAAACCCAAGGAGGGGTTGCTATGAGTCAGATTCAACTCGACAGCAGTGAGTTTGGGTTTGGGTTTTTTTTTGTTTTTGTTTTTGTTTTTTGGTATTGCATATACAATACTGCATTATCAGTGATAGCAAACACTGATCTATGGGTGGATACACAGATAGACAGGCAAAAAGATCAGGTATGGGTAAGCAAACGGGTATACACCCATGGCCATATATACGTTTGGCAGATGATATTCCTACATGTGCATTTGTATGTGCTATAAAAATGTCCATATACATTATAGAGCTAATAGGGGACAAGGTTAGGATAACTTCTTAGCCACAACCAAGCACCTCAAGGCAGCGACTCCTTGGACCGGTGGGCTCAGGACCATGGTTGTGGGGACCTCAAGCTCAATTGACACATCATACACAAAAAACTGCTCTACATCTACTTTGGTGAGTAGCTACTAAGTTGTAGAAGCTTATGAGCAGCAATCTAAGATGAAACTATTGGTCTCTTCTCATCTGGAGCAAAGAAGAGTCAAGAAAATCAAAGATGTATGGAAACAATTAGTCCAAGGGATTAATGAACCACAGTATTCTCAGCCTCCATGACCCTGAGACCAGAAGAACTAGATGATACCTGGCTACCAATGTCAACCACTCAAAAAGTGATCAAAATTAGAGATCCTGAATAGAGTGGGAGAAAAATGTGGAACAAAAATCAAAACATAAGGAAGGTCAGGATTACTGGGCAGGTAGAGACTGGTGAAACACCCAGACTATGGCCCCAGGTTACACTTCTGGACTGAAATTGGACTCACTCCAGTGCATAAGCTCTCAGCCAAACAATGGACAGGCCTATGAGCTCAACAACTACACCAGGGAGCCACACTCCTTAAAATAGTCAGCTGTGAAAGATCGGAAGGGCAGTGTTTGCACAGGGAGAAAGCTAGGCCGGCAGGAATGAATAAGCAAGGAAGGACACAGGGAAGGGGTAACCACAGGGAGAAGGGAGAATAGCTGTTACATTATGGGGATTGTAATACGTAAAATGAAGCAAAATGAGTATGAACTGTTGAGCGCAAAATGAATCTTCTTTGTAAACTTGCACCCAAATCACGTTGAAAAAAAAATTTAAAGAATGGTACATGATTTCCTAGGAGCTCTGGTAGCATAGTGCCTAAGGCACTTAACTGCTAAAACCCACCAGCCAGTCCTCCGAAGGAAGGTTGGGCAATCTACTTCGTAGAGATACTGCCTCGGAAACCCAAGGAGGGGTCACTATGAGTCAGGTCCAACTCGACGGCACCTAACAACAACAACAACATATGTTGATTAAGCCAGTGAGATTTAAGGATTTCTTTTACTGCAGACTACTAACCTAGCCTATCCTACCTGATACAAGCAGTCAGAGCGACCTCACTGAGGCAACAGGTGATGATGGCTTGAACCTACTGGCAATAGAGGAAAAGATGAGAAGTCATCAAATTCTAGATATATTTTGATATATACAAAAAGGTTAAGTCCTACATGCCTGAATGTGAGTTAGAGACCACCTTGGCTCTGACATATTAGAAATATCTTATGTAAAAAGCAACTCTGAGGGATATTCCCTTATATTCTAGTAACCATCTAGGAGAAAATAAATTACTTACTACTACGTAGGCCTACAACAGCATTTTAACCCGTTAAATATTTAAAAATTTAAAAAGATATTTCATTGCCAAAGTTGGTTTCCTATGTTGTATTGTGAAGCCTTGTTGCCCTCTAGTGGCACAAGAGAAAATGAACTGACAAAATAACAAAAATAACAAACCAATGTTGCTGAGAAATATGCATTTTAATATTTTGGATTCTCTTTGTGCCATGAAAGGTGGCTTTACAGCAACATTTTATTGGGATTTTCCATGAGAATAATATCTGACGTTGCTCTTCAGAAGTATCCATCATTTTCAAGAAAGCATAAGTCCTGAAAAGCATTAGCTGCCATAATTATTGTAGGTATAAGAATTAGTAATATCAGTAATGACATTAACAACAAGAATATATTCTTCTTTTCCATAAATGATAGGCAAAATGTAAGGTTCTTGTTGTTAGGTACCGTAGAGTTGGTGCTGACTGATAATGACCACATTTAAAACAGAATGAAATGCTGCCAGTCCTCAAACCATCGTCACAATCTTTGCTATGTTTAAGCCCATTGTTGCACCCACTGTGTCAATCCATCTCACTGAGGGTCTTCCTCTTTCTAATTAACCTTATACTTTAACAAGCATGATATCCTTCTCCAGTCCCTTCTCCAGGGACTGGTCATCCTGATAACATGTCCAAAGGATGTTAGACAGAATCATGCCATCCTCGCTTCTAAGAATTCTGGTTATAGTTCTTCCTAGACAGATTTGTCCATTCTTCCGGCAGTCCATGGTATAGTCAATATTCTTTACCAACACCAATTTTGAAGACATCAATTATTAAATCTTCATTATTCATTGTCAAGCTTTTGCATGCACGTGAGGTGTTTGAAAAGACCTCATGTAAGTCAGGTGCATCTTAGTCTTCAAAGTGACATTTTTGCTTTTTAGCAATTTTAAAAGGTCTTTTGCAGAGATACTCCCAATGAATACATTGCTTGCATTCTTGACTGCTGCTTCCCTGAGTGTTGGCTGTGGATCCAAGTAAAATGAAATCCTTGACAATTTCAAACTTTTCTCTGCTTATCATGATGTTGCTTATTGTCTAGGTGTGAGGATTCTTGTTTTCTTTTTGTTGAGGTATAATCCATACTGCAGACTATAGTATTTGATCTCCATCAGTTAGTGCTCCAAGTCTTCTTCACTTTCAACAATCAATGTTGTGTCATCTGAAGATCACAGGTTGTTAATGTTGTTGTTGTTGTTAGATGTCTTCAAGTCATCTCCAACTCATAGCGACCCTATGCACAGCAGAACGAAACAGTGCCAGGTCCTGTGCCAGCGTCACAATCCTTGCTATACCTGAGCCCATTGTTGCAGCCACTGTGTCTATCCATCTCGTTGAGGGCCTTCCCCTTCTTTGTTGACCCTCCACTTTACCAAGCGTGATACACTTCTCCAGGGCATGGTCCCTTCTGACGACATGACCAAAGCAGGTGAGATGAATTCTGGTCATTCTTGCTTCCAAGGAGCATTCCAGCTGCACCTCTTCCAGGACAGATTTGTTAGTCCTTTTAGCAGAGTGTGGTAGGTACTCTTAGCATTCTTCTCCAACACCACAACTCAAAAGCATCAACCCTTCCTCAGTCTTCCTTATTCATTGTCCAGCTCTCATATGCATTTGAGGCTATTGAAAATACCATGGCTTGTGTCAAGCGCACCTTAGTCTTCAAGGAGACATCTTTGCTCTTCATCACTTGTAAGAGGTCTTTTGTAGCAGATTTGCCAGATGTGATACGTTGTCTGATGTCTTGACTGTTGCTTCCATTGGTGATTGTAGAACCAAGCAATATGAAACCCCTGACAGCTTCAATCTTTTCTCCATCCACCATGAAGCTGTTTATTCAACCTGTTGTGAGGATTTTTGTTTTCTTTATATTGAAGTGTCATCCATACTGCAGAGTATCTTCAATCTCATCAGTAAGTGCTTCAAGTCATCCTCACTTTCAGAAAGCAAAGTTGTGTCTTCTGCATATTGCAGGTTGTTAATGATTTCTTCCTCCAATCCTGATGCCACATGCTTCTTCATATAATCCAGTTTCTCATATTATTCCTTCAGCACACAAGTTGAATAAGTATGGTGAAGGGATACAACCCTGATGCATTCCCGCCTTGATTTTGAACAATGCATTATCCCCTTGTTCTGTTTGAACAACAGCTTCCTGATCTATGTACAGGCTCCTCACGAGTACAATCAAGTGTTCTGGAATTCCCATTCTTCTCAACGTTATCCATAATTTGTTATGTTCCACACAATTAAATGCTTTTGCATGGTCAATAAAACATAAGTAAACATCTTTCTGGTATTCTTTGCTTTCAGTTAAGACCCATTTGACATCAGCAATGATAGCCCTGGTTCCATGTCCCCTACTGAATCCAGCTTGCATTTCTGGAAGCTCTCAGTCAATATATTGCTGCAATCATTTTGTCTTCAGTAAATTTTTACTTGCATGTGATATTAATGATATTGTTCAATAATTTCCACATTTCTGTGAGATCACCTTTCTCTGAAATGGGTACAAATATGGATCTCTTCCAGTCAGTTGTCCAGGTACCTGTCATTCAACTCTCTTGGCATAACCAACTGAGTGCCTCCAGTGAGGCATCCGTTTGTTGAAATATCTCAATGGGTATTCCATCAATTCCCGGAGCCTTGAGCCTTGCTTTTCATCAATTCCTTCAGTGCAGCTTCAACTTCTTCCTTCAATACCATTGATTCTTGATCATATGCTACCTCCTGAAATGGATGAACATCAACCAATTCTTTTTGGTACAGTGACTCTGTGTCTTCCTTCCATCTTATTTTGATGCTTCCTGCATCATTCAATATTTTGTCCATAGAATCTTTCAATATTGCAACTTGAGGCTTAATTGTTTTCCTCAGTTCTTTCAGCTGGAGAAATTCCAAGGGTGTTCTTCCTTTTTGTTTTTCTAACTCCAGGTCTCTGCACATTTCTTTATAGTAATTGACTTTGTCTGCTCGAGCTGCTCTTTGAAATCTTCTGTTCGTCTCTTTTATCTTGTCATTTCCTTCATTTACTTTAGCTACTCTCCACTCAAGGACAAGTTTCAGAGTCTCTTTTGACATCCATTTTGGTCTTTTCTTCCTTTCTTGTCTTTTTAATGGCCTCTTTCTTTCTTCATGGATGATGTTCTTGATGTCATCTCACAATTTCTCTCGTTTTTGGTCATTGCTGTTCAATGCATAAAATCTATTCTTTATATGGTCTCTAAATTCAGGAGGGATATTATCAAGGTCATATTTTGGCTCTCATGGACTTGTTTTCATTGTCTTCAACTTCAGCTTGAACGTGCATATGAACAGTTGACGGTCTGTTCCACAATCAACCTGGCCTTGTTTTGGCCAAAGATATTGAACTTCTCCATCGCCTCTTGACACAGATGTAGTCAATCTGATTCCTGTGTATTCCATTTGATGAAATCCATGTATATAGTTGTTGCTTATGTTGTTGAAAAAGGGTATTTGCAATGAATGAGTAATTGGTCTTGCAAAATTCTATCATGCAGTCTCCAGCATTATTTCTATCTCCAAGGCCATATTTTCCAACTGCCAGTAACTCTTCTTTGTTTCCAACTTTTGCATTGCAGTCACCAGTGATAATCAACACGTCTTGATCACATGTTTAGTCAATTTCAGACTGCAGAAGTTGTTAGAAATCTTAAGTTTCCTCATCTTTGGCTTTGGTGGTTGATGCATAAATTTGAATAATAATTGTATTAACTGGTTTTCTTTGTACTCATATGGACATTATCTTATCACTGACAGTGTTGTACTTCAGGACAGATCTTGAAACAGTCTTTGTGATGATGAATGTCACATCATTCCTCTTTAATTTGTCATTCACAGCATAGTAGATCATATGGTTATTTATTTCAAAATGGCCAAAACCAGCTCACTTCACCTCACTAATGCCTAGATATCAATCTTTATGCATTCCACTTCACTTTTGACAACTTCCAATTTTCCTAGATTCATACTTCACACGTTCCATGTTCCAATTATTAATGGATGTTTACATCTGTTTCTATGCATTTTGAGTCGTGCCACATCAGCCAATGGAGGTCCCAAAAGCTTTATTCTATCCATATCCAGAGTATCTTTTTCACTTTCAACAAGCAATGTTGTGTTATCTGCATATCACAGGTTGTTAATGAGTCTTCCTCTAATCCTGATGCCATGTTCTTCTTCAGATTAATTTCTTCTTAGATTAATTGCTCATCATACAGATCGAATAAGTATAATGAAAGGATACAGCCCTGACACACACCTTTCCTGGTTTTAAACCACAAAGTGTCCCCTTGTTCTGTTCAAACAGTTTCCTCTTGGTCTATGGACAGGTTCCTCATGAGCACAATTAAGTGTTCTGGGATGCCCATTCTTTGCAATGTTACCCATAATTTGTTATGATCCACACAGTCAAATGTCTTTGCATAGTCAATAAAACACATGTAAATATCTTTCTGGAATTCTCTGCTTTCAGCCAAGATCCCTCTGACATCAGCAATGATATTATATCTTGTTTCACATCCTCTTCTGAATCCAGCTTGAATCACTGGCAGCTCCCTGTCAATATACTGCTGCCACTGTTTTTGAATTATCTTCAGCAAAATTTTACTTATGATATTACTCAATAATTTCCACATTCCTTTGGATCACCTTTTTGGAATAGCCACAAATATGTATCTCTTCTAGTCAATTGGCCAGGTCTTCCAAATTTCTTGGCATACACGTTTAAGCCCATCCAGCATTGGATCCATTTCTTGAAAGCTCTCCAATGGTATTCCACCAATTCCTGGAGCCTAGCTTTTTGCCAGTGACTTCAGAACAGTTTGGACTTCTTCCCTCAAAGCCATCTGTTCTTGATCATATGCTACCTCCTGAAATGGCTGGACTTTGACCAATTCTTTTTGGTAAAGTGATTCTGTGTATTCCTACCATCTTCTTTTGATGCTTCCTGCATCATTCAATATTTTCCCCATAGAATCCTTCAGTATTGCAACTCAAGTTTTAAATTTTTTCTTCAGTTCTTTTTTTTTTAATGCATTTTATTGAAATATAACTTATGCACAGTGAAATACACAAAACTAAAGTGATATGGGTCTATGCAATTTTTGTTTTCAGTGTTCCCTCCTCTTCTGTGGTAGTTAAATTTGTACATCAACTTGGCTGAGCCTGGTAGAGTGGCTGGGCAGCTGGTGGTAGTTATTCCCCGTGATGAGACTGGAAATCAACTCCATGATGGGATCTACCACAAGCAGCTGAGTAGCTGCCTTTGGGATGTGGTCTGCTTCCTGTATACAAGGAAAAGTCTTGGGGATAGTCTCTAGCTTATGACACACTTGGACCCTGCATGTAGCTGTGTCATTGTTCTGCAGCCTGCTATGTTCTGCTGACCTTGGAACTTATAATGGACTTAAATTAATAGCCTGCCGTGTGGTTTGTGTGGTTTGGTAACATCAGGACTGTGCCTTTTTACTTGTTAACCTCGGGCCTCAGCAACCAGAAGCTATCTGAGTGAAGAAACACCTCTAGCTCCAGTGGGCCAGGAGCAGGAGGCAGACTGGACCCCAATGTTGAGGGGCTTTCACCCAGCCCCTAGAGCCTGGCACTTTGAACTTGGACTTTAAGCCTCCAAACTGTAAGAGAATAAACTCCTGTTTGTTAAAGCCATTCCATTTGTGGTATATTCTTGTCAGAGAGGCACTAAGTAAACAGACACCTTCCCTCCCACCCCTGGTAACCAACAAAGAAAGTTTCCTTCCATATATAAACCTTTCCTTGACTTTTTACAATAACAAACTAATATTATGTTTGTCCTTTTGTGATTGACTTATTTCACTCAGCATAATGTCCTCCAAGTTCATTCATGTTATGCAGTGTTTTGCAGATTCTACATTGTTTTTTAGTGTTGTATAGTATTCCATTTTGTGTATGTACCATAGTTAGCTTATCCATTCTTCTGTTAATGGGCACAAAGGTTGTTTCTATCGTTTTGCTTTTGTAAATAGCGCTGCGATGAACATGGGTGTGCATATATCTGTTCTTGTCCTGGCTCTCATTTCTTTATGATATATACCTAGTAATGGGATTGTTGGGGCAAATGGTATTTCTAATTCCAGCTTTTTAAGGAATTGCCATACTGTTTTCCACAGTGGTTTTATCATTTTACAGTCCCACTAGCAGTGTATGAGAGTCCCAATCTCTCCGCATCCTCGCCAGCATTTGTTATTTTCTGTCTTGTTGAACTTTGTTACTAGTGCTGGGGCAAGATGGTATCTCATTGTTGTTTTGACTTGTGTCTCTCTAATGGCTAATGATC
>NW_006921682.1:8376647-8378160 GCF_000298275.1 Orycteropus afer afer | reverse complement strand
TGGTTGGAAATTTTTCTCTTTCAGGGTTTTATATATACCATCCCATTGTCTTCTCACCTGCATGGTTTCTGCTGAGAAATCTGAGCTTAGTCTTATTGGTTTCCCCTTATAGGTAACTTTTCATTTTTTCCATGCTGTTTTTGGGATTCTTTCTTTGTCTTTGACTTTGATGAGTTTGATGATGATATGTCTTAGTGATTTTCTTTTGGGGTCTATCCTGTTTGGGGTTCATTGGACTTCCTGAATGGATATACTCTCATCTTTCATCTTACTAGGAAAATTCACTTCCAACAAGTCTTCAACAATTTTCTCTGTGATTTTATTTGTCTCTTCCTGTTCTGGAATTCCGATTACACATAAATTACTCCTTTTGATGGTATCCCACATGAACTTTAGGCTTTCTTCATTTTGTTTTGATCTTCTTTCTGATTGATCCCTTTCCAAAGAAGTACTGAGGTATTTGCCTTCAATCTCACTAATTCTGTCTTCCAGTGATTCAATTCTACTCCTTTGCCTGTTCAATGTGTTGTCTGTTTCTGAAAATTTAGTATTAATCTTCTGGCTTTCTGTCTGTAGATTTTGTATCATTTCTAATTTTCATTTATTTTGTCATTTTGTTCTTGTATTGTCTTTTGAAATTTTTCTAGGCTTTTCTCTGTGTTTTCCTTGATTTTGACAGTGTTTTCCTTGATCTGTCTCTCAGTTCACTGAAAGTACCTAAATATAATTCTTTTGAATTCTTTATCAGGAAGTTCCAATGCTGTGTTTTCCTCAGGGATGTCTTTTGGGTCTGTATCCTGGTCCCTTGTTTCTCCTGCTTTATCTTGCTTCTTTGTGGGGACTGTGATGCTCTGTTGTCTCCAAGGCATTGTTTTTCTGTTCATATTTAATTGGTGATCATGTGTTGGAGTGACTTGGCAATGATTTTTGTTTTCTTTGTATGTTATCTACGTAAGTGGGGTACTATGCTGTGCTCCTCTATTCTCTACTTGGCAACACTCATACACTCACCACCTGTCTCCTTTCCTGTTGTCAGCCTCCCATATCATATGTCCTCCCTTCCTTGGCAAATGGAGCCTATTCTTAGGTCCAGTTTTTGTTCAGGTTTTTCCACTAGTTGGTGCCTAATCCACTTCTGTATTCTTCCTTTCAAAGCTCAGGGCTCCAGGATTATCTTCTGTATCTCTGTCAATTTGTTTCTTTTCTTTGTTGAAGAGGGTCTGTGTAGCTCATCTGCCTATTCTGCCATCTTTCTGGAAGACTTTTTCTTTAGTTCTTTAACCATGTTCTTACCTTCAGGTTTTCTAACTCCAGTTCTTTGAACATTTTATAATAATACTTTATTTTGTCTTCTTGAGCCACCCTTTGAAATCTTCAATTCAGCTCTTTTACATCATTTGTTCTATTCACTTTAGTGTTTAAGAGCAAGTTTCAGAATTTGTTCTGACATCCATTTTGGTCTTTTCTTTCTTTCTTCTCTTTTTAATAACCTTTTGCTTTCTTCATGTATGAT
>NW_006921682.1:8342858-8369867 GCF_000298275.1 Orycteropus afer afer | reverse complement strand
GTAAAGCATCATCTTAGGCACCATATACCATTTCATGATTAAAAACAAAAACTCAGAAAACCAGTAATAAAAAGGAAATTGTATATGTCTCTGTGTCTTTCTACTCTTTTAATAAGGACATTAGTTATAATGAACTTAGGGCCCACTCTACTCCCACATGACCAACCTCATCTTAACTAATTACATCTCCAAAGACTATTTCCAAATAAGATCACATTCACAGGTACCAGGGGCTAGGGCTTGAATATATTTTAAGGAAGGTCCAATTCAATCCAGAACATGAAGGATTTAAAACAATATGGTCTCATTCTACGATCTCCTAGCTCTAATCTCTTCCCTCACTTTCACTTGAATCTTCTTTTTCCTTTGCATCTATTTACTATGTCCTGTTCAGTTTGATATATATTCCCAGGAGTTTCTCCTGTATGAGCTTTTATTCTCGTTGGCAGCTTTGACTGGTAGGTTTTGAGAGTTCATAAGCTGGAGACTACTCCAGATCCTTCAGACCTTATTCCAGACTCCTGAAAATTGTTCACAAATGTGAAAATCCCTCTGAACTACTCCTTTTTTGATTTAGTATTAGTCAATTCTTTTGGGTTTCTCCTGTTTCTAGATCCTGTAGAAGCTCTGCTGCTTCCGTCTTCTTCCTGTATAGATACTGATACCACATAGATCTTATAGCTGTTGGTGATTTTCCCACTCATATTCTGAGGTTCATTGATATATCCTAACACTTGATTTTCTTCTAGATATTGTCTATGACATTTTTTGTTTTGATTATATAATCCAATACTGAAATTTCACCCTGATCAACTTCCACCAAAAAAAAAAAAAAAAGTTTTAGAATAAATCCTCTAGAAAGCATTGTTGTTGTTGTTGTTATTTGCCGTCAAGTCGGCCCCCACTCATAGCGACCCCTCCTTGGGTTTCCGAGGCAGTTATCACTACGGAAGTAGGATTGCCCAACCTTCCTTCCGAGGAGTGGCTGGTGGGTTTGAACCACCAGCCTCCTGGTTAGCAGTCAAGTGCCTTAGGCACCATGCTACCAGAGCTCCTCTAGAAAGCATAGCCCATGGCAAAAATTAAAATGCTGGCACTTTGACAGGAGCAAGTCTGCAGACACAAGAGTGAGGGGAAAAAAGCAAACTGAGACAATTAAAGATATGATGCAATGCCATGCAATGTATTTTGCCACTAACTATTGCTTCACAATGAACTAAAGAGCCACAACAAACCACTCTGCAGGTGTGTTCACTCTGCACAGAGGCCTTCTCCAGAAGAGTTGCAGACACACTTTGTAGTAGTTCCTGAAAGGAGGGATAATTTGCTCAGCTCCCTCCCATCTCCCATTTTCTGTTGGTTCTTTCTTATTCCACTGAGTGAAATCCCTCAACTTCTGAGTTGCCATACCTGGTCTTCTCACTGGCAGGAAGTAATATCCCATGCCTTTCAGTATCATGTTTCATTCACATTATAGTGGAAGGATGACCTGGTGCAGGTGAGACATTGACCAAGAGAAGGGGGCAGTTGAGAGTTCTGAGAAGGCACACAAAGTGGTGCTGATATAGTGAATGTGGAAGTTTTAGTGCTCAGGGAAGAACAGCTTCCACCAGGAAAAAAAAAAGAGAGAGAGAGAGAGAGAACTTGGTTTGGTCCGTTGACTCTGGTTTCTGAAAACCCGAGCAATCAAGTTGTTGTTTTCCAAAACTGCTTGGCACGCAGGAGCTACACAAGCCCCACAACCTGGTGGACTAACTTCAGAAAGGGAGGAGGACCTATGTAGTCTGACATACTCATTAACTGGATGGATCATAACTATGCATTAAAATCCAACTGATGAATATTCAGTGTGGTCCCAATGACAATGGAGGGCCCTTGCTGGCATCTCTCCCAGACCTTACCTGATGTGTCTCTCCATTTGTATCCTTTCTGGTTATAATAAATGGGCAACTGTAAATATAGGTAACAGTCTCCATGAATTTTATGAGCCATTCTAGAGAATAAACGAGTCCACAGGGGCAATGAGCCAGCAGGAGTGTAGATACAGACCCAGCTCTGGGTGGCTGGGTGATAAAGGATGTAGAGGAACCTGAAGAAGGATAAAGTCCTCCAGCTTGTGACTTAGTCCCAGAGAATGAGAGGCAGACACACAGAAAGAGAGAAACCAGTTGATCTGAAGTATAGAGTTGTGCAGACTCCTGAGCCTAGGGCTGCTCCCCAATGACTTGGGCTCAGGTGGCCAAGGATGTTTTGACCTGGCTCACGATAGCTGTCTGATGTAACTCTGGGCAGTTAAGGTCAGAGAGAGGAATTTCCAAAGAAGTGGCTGGCAACTAGGAGGGGAAATGTGGGAAGGTGAGGTCTGGGTCTACTTCCAGTGAAGAAATTGAATTTATGCTGATCCTTGCTACTCAATTAGTGATAAAGGTGGCACTTGCCCATGTGGCCCCTTTTATAGTGCAGTTTGTAACCTCACTGTCCTCATAGATTGTCTCCCCAGGAACTATCACTAGACATTTGTCAATGCCTCTGCTAAAGCTCTAACTACACTCCATCAACGCTGAAAATAATCTCTAAAATTGTCCAGAAGTCTTTGTGCCACTCCTTCCAAAGATCTGAAGCAAAGACCTGATTGATAGAATTTAGTTACATGACCATAGCTTAGCTGCAAGGGGCAGGAAGGCATATTTGTTTCCCCACAGAGTTCAAGGAGCTCCAATACTGAAAGAGATCTATACTCAAAAAGATAATTACTGTAAAACCTATGAAAGGCAGAATGGTATAAAGCAGAAACCTGTCAGAGAAGTAAAATTTATATATTTTCCACTGAAATGAGTGATAGAAAAGTGGTAAGACTTCACCTTGTCAAGGGCAGAAAACTCATGAGACCTGGAAAAACAAGGGACTCCCATTGAGTTACGGCTCTCATTGATTTCACTGTACAACGCAATGTACTAAGTGCAGGCAAAAGTGTGCATACTGTTATGGAAGAACAACAGATGAACTTGAGCCAGTCTTGGAAGATACAGGTCAGAATGCAACAGATCAAAGAGCTTCAGAAAGAAGACTACTTGAAACTGTAACTGGTTAAAATACTAGAAATCTCATCCTAAAATCCAAAAAGTTTTGCTGAATCCTCATGTGAATAAAATTGCGAAGTTTGTCTTCAGTTCCTTTTCACTTCTACTTTCTATCACCTCCCAATCAGGTACACAAAGCACCCACAGAAGTACCCCACTCCCCCTTGACAGCAAAAACCATCTTGGGCCAACAATCCTCTAATAGAATCTAGTTATAATCTTATTGTCTCAGGTTTTAGGATGTGATATGAAAAAAGCTCAGAATCTTTTTCCAGAAATGGCAAGGAAAAGCAAATATACAACAGATAAATGACAAACACTAGTAGGAGGTTGAGGGAGGAGCTTGAGTCCTATTCATTCAGCCTCTGATAGTCTAAAAGAATAGCCTAGGCTTCTGCAGTACTATCAGTACTGATGGTGGTGAAGGCAGAACTTCAAGCTGCACTGACGGTACTGGCAAAAAAACAAGGTTCCAAATATTGACAGAATACCAGTTGAGATGTTCCAACAAATAGATGCAATGCTAGAAGTACTCCCTTGTCTATGCCAAGAAATTTGGAAGACAGCCACCTGTCCAGCTGACTGGAAGAGATCTACATATGTGCCCATTCCAAAGAAAGGCGATCCAACAGAAGTGGAAATTACTGAGCAATATTATTAATATGGGGAACTCTGGTGGCATAGTGCCTAAGGCATTTGACTGCTAACCAGAAGGCTGGTAGTTCAAACCCACCAGCCTCTCCTCGGAAGGAAGACTGGGCAATATACTTCTGTAGAGATACCACCTCAGAAACCCAAGGAGGAGTTGCTGTGAGTAGAATTGACTCGATAGCATTGAGTTTTGTGGGGTTTTTGTTTTGTTTTGTTTTTTAATTAATATGGCATGCAAGTAAAATTCTGAAAATAATTCAAAAACAGTTGCAGCAGTACATGGACAGGGAACTGCCAGAAATTCAAGCTGGATTCAGAAGAGGACATGGAACGAGGAATATCATTGCTGATGCCAAATGGATCTTGACCAAAAGCACAGAATACCATAGAGATATTTATCTGAGTTTTATTGACTGGGCAAAGGCATTTGACTGTGTGTATAATAACAAATATGGATAACATTGTGAAGAATGGGATGTTCATAAGAGTTAATTGTGCTTATGAGGTACATAGACCAAGAAGTAGTCGTTCAAACAGAACAAGGGGATACTGTGTGGTTTAAAACCAGGAAAGGTGCGTGTCAGGGTTGTATCTGCATTGCAGTAAATTACATGGTATGGCATAGTCTTTGTAACTCCCACTTTGCTGTGAGCAACTGAGTGTGATTGTTAAAGTTACCCACCTGGTGTATTTCTGTTGGAGCCATAGTAAGCAATCTTCTGGGAAGTTCACTCTTAGGTGCATAGAATTCTGATGTTGGGCTTGGTTAGTTTTGCCACTCTGCCAGGCTCAAAATGAGCCCTCTAAGAGGCTGAGAGAGATGCACTGAGAGACGAGCTTGCTGAGAGAGACCTGCTACTGAGAGAGATGGCCAGCTGAGAGACAGCTGGCTGAGAGAGACAGCTGGCTGAGACAGCCAACTGAGAGAGACTAAGCACATTCCTGAACTTGAATTGCAGCCTATTGCTTCCCTAATAAACCCCATAATCTGTGAGCTCTGTGTGGCCACTGCAGTGAGTTATAGAACTCAGCAGAGAGGTGGTGGGTGCTGTGAGAAGGACGTTTGGTATCAAGGTTAGTAAGAGGGCTGAGGGTGGCAGCATGTCTGGCCTCATAAGAACAGGCCTTGGGCTGCTGATGGTAATTCTGTCCTCTTCTTGTGTAGTATCCTTTCACCATACTTATTCAATCTGTATGCTGAGCAAATAATCCAAAAAGCAGGGCAAATGAAGAACACAGCCTCAAGATTAGAGGAAGACTCATTAACAACCTGTGAAACGCACATGACACAAGTTTGCTTGCTGAAAGAAAGACTTGAAGCACTTACTGATGACAATCAAAGATTAAGCCTTCAGTACGGATTATACCTCAAGACAAAGAAAACAAAACTCCTCACACCTGGACCAATAGGGAATATTATGATAAATGGAGAAAAGATTGAAGTCATCAAGAATTTCATTTTATTTGGATCCACAATCAACACCCATGGAAACAGCAGACAAGAAATCAAACAACATATTGCATTGGGCAAATCTACTGCAATATACCTCATTAAAGTGTTAAAAAGCAAAGGTATCACCTTGTGGACTATGGTGTGCCTGACCCAAGCCTTAGTATTTTCATTTGCCTCGTATGCATGCAAAAAGCTAGACAATGACTAAGGAGGAAGACCACAGAATAACTGATGCATTTGAATTGTGGTGTTGATGAAGAATATTGAATAGATCAAAAACCAAAAATGAAACTCACTGCCGTCGAGTCGGATCTGACTCATAGTGACCCCTCCTTGGGTTTCCAAGCTGGTATCACTACAGAAGTAGATTGCCCAATCTTCCTTCCGAGGAGTGGCTGATGGGTTTGAACCACCAGCCTTTTGGTTAGCAGCCTTAGGCACTATGCCACCAACACTCCTACTGAATAGATCAGGGGCTGCTAAGAAAATGAACAGATCTGTCTTACAAAAAGTACAACCAAAATGTTCCTTAGAAATGAAGATGGCAAGGCTTCATCTCATGTACTCTGGATCAGGAGGGACCAGTTCCTTGAGTATACCATGCTTGGTAGAGCATCAGCAAAAAAGAGGAAGATGCTCAATGAGATGGACTGACAGAGTGGTTTTAACAACGGGTTCAAACATAGCAAGAATTGTGAGGATGGCACAGGACTGGTTAGTGTTTCACTCTGTTGAACATGGGGTCACTGAGTTGGAACTGTCTGGATAGCCCCTAACTAACAACAACTGGTCTGTTCAGAGCAGTCTGAAAACCAATTCTCTATTTATTCATTCATTATTTTTCTAAGACCCCTATGGCATGCAATAATATGTTCAAAAAGAAAAATCTGTAGTGTTTTAAAACCTAAAAACCAAACCCACTGCTACTGAGTTGATTCTGACTCATAGTGACCCCCACTGTGTTCCCAAGGTGGTAAATCTTTATGGAAGTAGACTGCCTTATCTTCCTTCCAAAGCTGATGGGTTTAAACCACCAGCCTTCTGGTTAACAGTCAAATGCCTTATGCACTGTGCCACCAGAGCTCCTCACAGTATCTTAAGAACATGGAATTTAAAATGCAGATCACTATCACTGGCCCAATCTATTGTTAACTTCCTTTGAGTCAGCCTCACTCATGGTGTCACCATTCACAACTGCTAATCCCACACGATCCCTATCGGCTCCTACAGATCTAACAATGTACTGTTGTGAACCACAGGGTTTCATCCTACTTTCAGAAGGAGATTATCAGGCTTTTCTTCCTAGTCCATCTTAGTCTGGAAGCTCTGCTAAACCTGGTCAGCATCATAGCAACAGACAAGCCACCAATGGCAGCCAGGTGGTGGCTGTACATGATGTGTTTTGGCCAGGAATCAACCTACCAACCCAAGATCTCCTGTAGAGGAGGTAAGAACCTACCAATGAACCACCAATGCCTCCTGGATTAATCTATACATCTTTAAATCAACAAAATGTTTCATTATGCTAAGTAAAACACACTTGATGCAAGATTATCAACTCTGTGGCTAAAACCCAAAACAATATGCCAACAGAAAAAAGACAATAAACGGGATTCTCTTCTATTTCATTTCCTTCTACTAAAAACAAATGGGATAAGAATTTATTGCAACATATCTAAAGTGTTTCCTCCATAATGTAAATTAAAATTTCTACCAAATTTTACTGAGATGAAGAAAAGACAGTTCTAGTCACAATACCCATAGCAACTACTCCCTAAATCACATTGTCTAATTTGGTCCTTAAAATGTAAAATTGAAGCTCTCAAGTTACAGAGCATGGCTAAGATTAACTTGCAATCTCAGTTGATGGTTTGAGAGGCTTCAATAATTATTTTGAAAAAGCAATTTCTCAGCAGAGGCTTCTACACTATTCCTAAATTATTTTTGGAAAACATTTACCAAAGGATGGTATCCTAAGTCATGACTACCACGGAAAATTCCTATTTAAGGGAAGATAGCATGTATGTATGAGCCCTTGCCCTTTGAAGGAAAGGGTTAAAAAATAACAATAATAATAATACCAATTTGAATCAAACCAAACTCACCACCATCAAGTCAATTCCAACTCATAGTGACCCCCACTGGGTTTCCAAGGCAGTAAATTTTTACAGAAGCAGATCGCCCCATCCTCCTTCCACGGAGCAGGTGGTAGGTTTGAACTGCCAACCTTCTGGTTAACAGTCAAATGCCTTAGGCACTGCACCACCAGAGCTCCTTAATTGAGGTCAAGGCTAGTAGAACACATGAAAATGAAACCCCAGAATTATTGTATTTTTATTCAATCATTTTAATATAAGATTAAAACAGACAGCTACAACAATATTTGAAATTCCACAAAGAACTCCATGCTTTTTGTATTAAAAGACCTTCACTAAAGCATTTTGCCAGCACACAATCATTCACAACAACCATCTAGATGTTTATTTTCTGCCTTTTCCTATGCAGGTAATTCCTACTTACCAAAACTACTCCACCACAACTAGCACTGAAGGATTCAAAGCTCCTAAGCTCAGGGTGATCAGAATCCACACGTAAGTATAATTAGTAGTCCAAAGCTTGTTTAAATATTTCAAGAAAGAACAGCAAACACCAAAAAATATAATACCAAATAGAGTAACTATTATTGTTACTTTGAGGTAATGACTCATCAACTAAAACCTCACCAAGCCTGAAATGTTCTTTACTCAGTGTCTATTGATATAAAACCTTCATTCTAAATGCTTCTTATGCCATGACAAGTTTTTGAAATTAAATAATATATTTTCAGCATTCCACACTAATCATCATTTTCCAAAACTGCAATATACATCTGCACATTATACTAACATATACAATTCTCTACATAAACATTTTGTCATATATCAACTCTTGGCCTCAAATAATAGAATACAAAAAGCTATGCAGGACAAAACTCTACAGAATTTTTTAATATTCCCTTTCCCCAGATGTTAGCAGGTAGCACTTTTTTGTTTTTCAGAGAAAGTGATGAAAAATTGGACAGTTAGCATCCAACGTCTGACTTCAACCTTTTGCTTTCTTATCGTCTTCTGGTACCACCATATGCTAGAATGAGAAGAGTAAAATGTGTATTAGTTTTTTCAAATGCATAGAAATTGGTTCTATAATTATAAAAGTGATGCACGTGTATTGTTAGCAAATGAAGAGGAGAGGAGAAAAGAATGAGCTGGCCAAGTGGAGTAGGCTATAAAAGACATAATGCAGGCCTCCCCAAATAACTCTCCCAGTCATCAATAAGTCTACTAAACTCACACATACTTGCTTACTATATGCAACTTCATACCTTATCTATTAAAATACTATATATTAATACTCAATTTTTAGTCAGAAAACCAAAGAAGATATATTCTATAGAGGAGACGACAGGGTACAGGCAATGCTCAAAGCCCAAGCCAAAAAGACAGAGGCCAATGGAGTGTAAGCCATGACCTGCTACTCTCACCCTCTCTCAACTCCCAATGATTACAAGTAATGTAGGAGAGGGTTATCGTCTTTCAGTAGTAAAGTTACTTAGACCTCCAAGAAACAGGATTCTCCTCACAGCTAAAAGACAGATTACAAGATGTCAAGTCTTCCCATCTAGAAAGTCTCTCCATTTTTTCAGGTTATTTGATAATATTTTACAATTTTCTTCATAAGTCCTATACATTTCTAGATGATATTTATAATCCTTTTATTTTTATAATTTTTACAACAAATACTGTTTTCATTAAGAATGAGGTTTTTTTTGTATGTTTATTTTCATACAATCACTACCCCTAGCTTCTCCCCAAAAGTAACTGCAATTTTAAACATCTAAGGAGCCTAATGGCACAATGGTTAAGAGTTCACCTGCTAACCAAAGAGTCTGTGGTTTGAACCCACCAGCCACTCCAAGGGAGAAAATACCTAGCAATCTGCACCCATAGGAAACCTATGGGGGCAGTTCTATTCTGTCCTATAGGGTTGCTATGAGTCAGAATCAACTCAACACCACCTATCTTAACATCTAACACCATAGGTTAGTTTTGCTTGTTATTTGTTGTTGTTGTTGTTATATGCCGTTGAGTCGGACCTGACTCATAGCGACCCCTCCTTGGGTTTCCGAGGCAGTATCACTAAGAAGTAGATTGTCCCATCTTCCTTCCGAGGAGTGGCTTGTTATTAGATATGCATAATTATAAAATATAAATGTTATAATCATATTGTATATATATTTTTGTATCTAGCTTCTTTCTTTATATTTAGATATCCATCCTCATTATTGCATACAACAGTTCATTCATTCTCATTGTTGCATAGTATTCCACAGTATGATTATTCTAATTTATTCATCCATTCAACTGCAGATGAGTATGTGGACTGCTTCCATTTAGAGATTATTATGAATAGGAATGCTATAAATAGTCTTTATTTTTACAGAGAATATATAGTTTATTGCTGTTTCTATATAGATCTAAGAAGGAAATTGCTGGGTAGTGGACAGGCTTACGTTCAGTTATAGCAGGATGCCAAACATCTTTTCAAAGTGATTATATCTATTTATATTCAAATTGGGAGCTCTGGTAGCGTAGTGCCTAAGACACTTGACTGCTAACCAGAAGGCTAGCAGGTTCAAACCCACCAGCCACTCCTTGGAAGGAAGATGGGGCAATCTACTTCCGTAGTGATACTGCTTTGGAAACCCAAGGAGGGGTCGCTATGAGTCAGGGCCAACTCGACGGCACATAACAACAATATTGAAATTAGCCCTATTAATTCCACTGTTACATTTTTCAACATATTTATAATTTTTTTCTATCAATTTCAAAACTTAATCATTGTTCTGTAACTTGCCCCTCCTAAAAAAGGACAAATCTAATCCACAACAATTTATTACAGCTCCATTATTTATCACCCCCCACTGATAGATGGATGCATAATTCCAAATAGTTATTAAGTTGTTGTCCTGTTATCATATCTTTACTTTTTACAAAATACTCTCTTAGCAATTGCAGTACACATTACAGGCACATTTTCGACAATTAAAGTATGGCTCAATACATTTTTATTTTGATAAATTTTGCCAAATTTAAAAATTTCGAACTTCTACTCAGAAAATTTCATTTCAGAGCTTGATGATGACAAGATTAAACATATGGAAACCAAGGTCCAAGAAGCTTTAAATTAAACCTTGGTGAGTAGTAAAGCTGAAATTAAACCAAATCCCTATTTGATTTTTTAAAAAATGTTTAAAAGTGGCAGGAAAGAATGAATCTGAATTACATTTTAACCTCAGCTAATTACACTATTAATATATTTGGTAATTATACTAAATAACATTCAACCAAAAAAAAAAACCAAACTCACTGGTATCAAGTGGATTTAACTCATAGCAACCCCTCTACCATCTAGTCGATTGGACTCATAGTGACCCCTGCTTGGGTTTCTAAGGCAGTATCTCTATGGAAATAGATCGCCCAATCTTCCTTCCAAGGAGTAGCTGGTGGGTTTGAACTGTCAGCCATAGGCAGTTAAATCTATTACGCACTACGGCACCAGAGATCCCAAAAACCATGATTGCTAAATGTATGATTAATCTTCTTAAGTTCCCAAAATATTTCCACACTTCAATGCTGCACAACAGAAACTTCTATATTCTTTGCTGTTACCTGATGCTGTTCTGGTTCTTGTATCCGAGCTTGAGTATGTTGAATAGCTCCCTGAGCCTCCACGAAGTGGTGAGTAAGCACGACTATTCCATGTGCTGGAATATGATGGAGGATAAGATGGGTAATACCACGAGTCTGAAAAGGGTGTTGCTGCTCTGTAAAGACATTTTAAAAACGTGCATTTTTCTTGCGGCTACAATTTTTTAATAAGTCCTGTTCTTAAATCATCAGAAAAAGACATCTTTAATAAATGCTGTTTTCTGAATGTCCTAGAATATCAAGATAAAGATAAATATATTGTTTTCCATTTCTGTCACTGGTAGGGTCATTGCTATGCGGCAAGAATGTGACAGGAATAAATGCCCTTCTTTCCTGAATTTGCACTCAAAATCTAAATGTAAGCCAACATTAATACTCAAAACATTCCAAAGTCTGGCCCCAAATTCTATCCAGCCTTGCTTCTTATTCTCATACCAAAACAGACTGTTGCCCAAATGTTGTATGCTTTCCTGCCTTTTCATTTTCTCAGATGTCAAGTAGACAGTTCCTAGACATGAGTTCTTGTCTCATAATATCTATGAGAATGAGACAGGAAGAAAGAAACATAATGAAAGAATATAATATATACAGTATGTGTGTGTGTGTGTGTGTGTATTATATTGCATATAATATAATATACCTTTTTTAAAAGAAATATAAATATGCTACATTTTTACTGGGGTAAAAAATAGTGTAAGTTACACAACATAATGTAAGTATGTGTCTATCAAAGATATGAATAAAAAATTTTATCTTCCAAATGGATCTAGAGTTTACCCTAACATTGAAAGATCTATATTCCAAAAGACAGGAGAGAAAATTTAGATAATACTGAGCAAGTTTGAAAAATTCTTTATTGCCTAAATACCCAAATAAGACAGATTGTCTTCATATCTGTAAAGAGCCTTGTCTCTATTTCCCTTTACTAACACAACCTGGTTTTAGACTAACATAGTCTAACCTAAGGCCATCATTCCCAAACTGGTACTGTGCTAGCCACAGAAATCACTTAAGGAATTTGTTAAAATGGATTCTCAATTCCTCATCTCCAGAGATTCTGATCTAGTAGGATAATGTCACCATAATTTATTTTCCTTAAGCAAATCAAAGAAACTTCTAAACAAAAATAAGCAAGTGAGATTAATGAAAAGCCTACCTGTTGCTGCCAAACAAATATCCTAATATTCCTCCAGTTCCCAATCCAGTCCAGAATCCTGGTCCTGAATTTTCATATCCTTGTTGTCCTGTAAAAGCACTGCCAAAACCAGAAGTTCCACCAAGGCCAGTATTCTGTGGGCCTTAAAATAAAAATTTAGGGATTAAATAATGTAGCCTTATTTAAACATAACATACTCTACAGAAACAAAGACACTATAAGATTTCAACTATTTAATCTATACTATATTAATAATGGAATAGCTCTGGTCACCATAGTGTCTAAGACATTTGATTGCCAACCAGAAGGCTGGTGGCTCAAACCCACCAGCCACTCCTCAGAAGGAAGATTGGGCAATCTACTTCCATACTGATACCACCTCAGAAACCCAAGGAGGGGTCACAATGAGTCGGATCTGACTTGACAGCAGTGATAAGGAGCTCTGGTGGTATAGTAGTTAAGGTATTTGGCTGCTAGCCAAAAGGTCAGTGGTTTGAATCCACCAGCTGCTCCACATAACAAAGATGAGGCAATCTACTTCTGTAAAGATTTACAGCCTTGGAAACCAATGGGGGTTGCTATGAGTTGAAATCAACTTAATAGCATTAAGTGACATGTGTTAATAATAAGCAGGTTTCAACTTATAAGCAAGCTTTAATCAAAAAAGTATTAATTGTTGTTATTCAAAAAAGTTAATTGTTGGTTTACAACTAAAATGTACATTTTCCATAGACATAGAAACCAAAACCAAACTCACTGCTATCGAGTCGGATGCGACTCATAGCAACCCCTCCGTGGGTTTCTGAGGCGGTATCACTACAGAAGTAGATTGCTCACCTTCCTTCTGAGGAGTGGCTGGTGGGTTTGAACTGCCAGCCTTCTGGTTAGATGCCTTAGGCACTACACCACCAGAGCTCCTATAGACATAGAGAAGGAGGGATGGATTTTGGGATTGGAAGGTCTCCCAGTAAGGTAACTTCTGCCCTGCTCAAAGTCAGTCACCAGGAAATGACCCTACTTTCACACTGACTTCCTTTCAATGTCTACTGTGAGTATTTTTAATAAACTCTGGGTGATAACTGTATCTGAGTTTCTAATGGAGGTATCCAATGGAAGAAGCCATATATTTGTATTGGTTGGCAGGTTAGATCTGAAAAGAGCCAAAAAAGTACCTCCTGTTCAAAACAATTTTTTTAAAAATTGGTATATAATGTACATATAAGGAAGTGTGTTAACTTTATGTTTAACCCACTCACTGCCTTCAAGTCAATTCTAACTCACAATGACCCCCATAGGATTTCTAAGGCTATAAATCATTACAGAAGTAGATTGCTTCATCTTCCTCCTACAGAGCAGCTGGTGGTTCTGGTTAGCAGCCAAATGCCTTACCCACCAAACCTGCAGAGCTGCTTAACTTTACATTTATTGCACAATAAATTTGTACATATGTATGAATCCACATAGCCACTACCCATATCAATAAAACATTTCTAACACGTCAGAAGGCTCCCTCATGACAATTCCCAGTTAATCCCTATGTCACAGATAATCACAATGACTTCTCTTTCCACACTTTATTTTTGCCTACTCTTAAACTTTTTATAAATAGAATTACGATGTACTCCTATGTGTCCAGCACATCCCTACATCTGAAAGTCAACCCTATCATTATGTATATAAGCAGTCTGTTCTTTTTAACTCATTTATATAGTATTCCACCCTGTGAAAAATTCACAATTTGATCTATTTCTAGTTGTGGGTTGTTATGAATTAAGATATGAACATTCTCATGCATGCCTCTTGGAATACACATGTATTCATTTATCTTAAGTATTTATCAAGGATTAGAATTGCTAAATCACAAGGTAGGCAGGCATATATTTACTTTTACTAGATACTGACAGTTTTTTAACATGTTTTATCATTTTATACTACCAACAGCAATGTGTGACTATTCAGTCACTCCCTATCTTTACCAATACTCGGTACTTTCTCTTTTTAATATTAGTCATTATGCTGGTTATATAATGATCTCATTAAGGTTTTAATCTGCATTTTCTTAAAAGACTAATGATGCTCATATTTTTACTGGCCTTCTGGATATCTACTTTTATCATAAAGTGCCTATTCAAGTTTTTGGCTCATTTTTAAAATTGGGTTGCCTATCTTTTCTCAGATATGTGGATGTTCTTTATATATACCAGATACAACTCCTTTGCGGGAAACTTTTTGCAAATATTTTCTTTTCTTTCCGTCTCTGACTTGCCCTTTCACTTTTAATAGTGTCTTTTGCTAAACAAGGAGTCCCTGGGTGGTGCAAACAATCAACACCCTCAGGCAGCTAACCAAAGGTTGGAGGTTTGAGTCTGTTCAGAGAAGCCTTGATGAAAGGCCTAGGGATCTACTTCCAAATATTCAACCAATGAAAACTCTATGGAGCACAGTTGTGCTCCAACACAGCTGTACTCTGACACAGCTATACTCTGACACACATGGGGTTGCCATGAGTCAGAATCAACTTGACACCAACTGGTTTCTTGCTGAATTTGAAAAAAAAAAAAAAATTGCTATGAAGTCAATCCCAACTCACAGCAGCAACTCTGCAGGACAGAGTAGAACTGCCCCACAGGTTTTCCAAGGCTGTGATCTTTATGGACCCAGACTCCTACAAATTTCTGTTGCACAGCAGCTGGTGGGTTTGAACCACTGACCTGATTAGCAGCCAAATGTCTTAACCACTGCACCACAAGAGCTCCATTTTTATTAATACAAGTTCTTAATTTAAATAAAGTCTAATTTGTTCATCTTTTCTTGTATGATTAGTACTTTTTGTGTCCTATCTTTGTCTATTCCAAGGTCATGACAAAGAATCTTCCATATTTTCTCCTAGAAACATAACTGTTTTACATTAAGATCTCAATGATTAATGAATTAATTTTTGGGTAGAATGTAATTAGATTTTCTAATAAGATGATTTATAATTTAATCTTGCACCCTTAAAACAATGATCAAAATCTACCTTTACAGAGAAGCAGACAGAAGTAAAAGAAGTTGAAAGTAAAAGCTAAAATGCAAAGACAAATCTGCTTTGGAGTCCCAATGCAACTATTTTCCACTTCCAACACAGGGTTTATTACCTCATATCCACACTACTAATTGCCACTCATTAGAGAAACATACCTGTGAACTCAGACTTAAAGCCTGCAGGAGGGGGTCCTGCTGAGTTAGTGAATCTCTGATATTGGTGGGAATATGGAGGATATTCAGAATACGGTGGAGGAGAATTCTGACCATCACTAAGGAACAGCTTATAAACTCCAAAGGCAATAGCAAGTAACACAACAATGGTAATCAATCCACTGATGCCACAGGAATCTGGGGAGTACAACTTATTGTAATAACCAGAGAAAGAGTTAAAGCTGTGGTGTTTTCCAGATTCTCTCAATTTCTTCAGGCCAAGTTCTGTGTAATCTAAATTATACTCCAAGCCACAGGATCCTCTTAGTACATACTGGTCTTCAGAGGATTCATAGCCTTCACAGCTCACCACAGTCTTTCCAAATTTGTATGCAATATCTAAGTCAGTCTTACATTCCCACTGTGAAAAAAAAAAAAAATAGAAATAAGTTATTGGAACCAAAAGCTTTTTTTCATTTAACATATTATGTGGGGTATATATGTCATAAAACTGCAAGATAAAGCAAGGGAAAAACAGACAAAATTCAGATAACAAGTAGTTCTGTGGTAGAAGAAGAAAGTAAGGGCTTCAAAAATACTTGTGATGCTAATGTTCTACTTCTTAAGCTGAGTGATGAGTATATGAGTGTTTGTTTTATTACTGTTTATTCCTTACACATACATGTTGTATTCTTAATTATTTCACAATTTATAAAATTTTAAACAAGTTCTTAAATGTCATCTTTTGTCACTGTTGTTTAAGACAATTTTCTTTAAAAATCGAGATTTTTCTTAAAACTTGCAAGCAGCCATCTAAGATACAATTATTTGTCTCTACATGTTGGGAGTAAAAAGAATGAAGACTCAGAGAAGAAACAAATCCACAGGGCTGATAGTCCACACAAATCACGACCTCATCTACCCCTGAGACCAGAAGAACTACACAGTGCCCAGCTAGCACAACCTGTTCTGATCAGGAAGTCAATAGATATATCCTGACAGAATGGGAGCAAAATGTGGAACAGAACTCATATTCTTAAAAAGTCCAGATTTGCTATACTAGTTGAGGCTAGAGGACTCCCCAAGATTACTGCCCTGAAATACTCTTTAAACCTTGAACCATTTTAAAAACTATTTCATGAGGTTGTCCTTTAGCTAATTAATAGATTGGTTCATAAAATAAATAATTATTACCCATGAGTACTATACTCTTTAAAAAAAAATCATCTATCTGAGACCAAACAGTCAACATTTACGCTAAAGCAATGATGAGAAGGCCAAGGGGCAGGAAATTAGATTACTAGAAACAGAAGAACCAGAACAGAAATAATGAGAAAGTTGACACACTGTGTAAAATGTAACCAGCATTACCGAACAAACTGTGTAGAAATTGTTGAATGAGAACCCAATTTGGTGTGTAAACTTTTACCAAAAACACAATTACCATTTCCTTAAGCCCAAAATGGATGGCTTCTAATACCATTTATTAGAATATTTCAACTCTATTTATTTAAATTCTTAGAATTAGAGACTCTGCTCTGAAATTATAAAATAATACATGAGATGCTCTTCATTTCTTGGCTTATGCTCTTTTCTTCTCTATCCCTTCACCTCTAAAAACCTTATACTTGGATCCAGAAACAGCATGAATACCTTCTCCTTTACATCTTCTCCAATCCTCTCAACTGGACATGACTTTATAACACTTTGTTAGCACCTACAAAAGTCTTCCATGTAATCTGAGTGCTTGTCTTATCTCTTCTACTAAGAATAGAGTTCCCTGAGAGCTATGACTCCAACTAATTCATTTTTGTGTATCACAAATTTAATATATATTTAACAAATGACTTTTTTTTTCATCAAGACTTGTAAAGGTAACTTAAAAGTAAAATAGCAGTGGGACTCCTGTTTTAATGTTAAGATTCTATGGTTTAATTAGCAATGCTGGAGGGAGGAAATGTTGTGAAATAACTATCACTCAATAAACACCACGGCTATCTCTGAATTGCAAAATCATGAATAAAAGTTTTATCAAATAAGAATGTCATTCTGTTGGAAGGGGAAATCATAAACATTAGTATTTTGCCTAGTCGTCAGCCACCTTAAACCCTTTTTGAAAGCAATTAGAATACAAAGTAAAAATACGTTTGATCTGCATTCATTTTATAAAATCTATTCCAGTTCTAAAACAACTTCAAGGAGATGCTATGCCTTATGTGTAAAACACCAGAGTCCCAAGACAAAAAATAAAGCATAAAACAATGCTTTCATTCAATTTAACCATCCTAAATTGTAAAACAATTTTAAAATCAAGTATCTGAAGCACAGTAGGGACACATGTGCCCTTACTATTTATAATCTACATCCCCTTAAGAGTTTGCGGGTATTCTTTGAGGAATGGCCAGGTAATGACAGCCAGAACAACTCTCCTACTTCCAGTTAAGTACATAAAAGTTTTAAAATTTACTACTGTTTTGGAAGAAAGTCATGATACAAAAATGACAATGAATGTCTCCAGCCTTTAAAATCAATTCATTTCTTCTGGATAATGTTTCTTCCAAAGGATAAGTAACTGACTGATTTATACTGGCATATGTTAAGTTAACCTGAGATTTTCTAAATGTGCCTCCCAAAGATACTGAATAGTATCCCAAAAGGTACTTTATTAAATAAAAATTCCATTTAAACTGTCATCGATGCAGTAAATATTACCTGTACATCATAACCATCCCAGCCTTTGTTCTGACACTGTATGACTTTGGGAGTATAAGAATCACACCCAGCTGTGCCTCCAACACATTTCAATTGTGGGATCGGATCCAGTCTGCGGGAGGTGGTATAGCGATCATGATGGAGGGTGAGAGCCTTCACATCTCGCAACAATATTCTGTCTGAAGGAGTAAGAACACAGATGAACAGAAAGTAAGTACCTTACCAAACACAGATTCATTCTAACAAAACTCTTATCATAGCAAATATTTTCAAATGTAAGGTGGTTCTCGCCTTTTGAGGATGACTAAGAAGATGGGACAGTTTTTCAAAGTCATTCTAACAAGAGTCATTCCACAAGGCCTTGTGCACAAAATCCAAATGGTCACACTTTCAAGGCCCCTCTTCATTTCAGGCCAGATGCCTCCTGAACTATCTCTGTATCACAAGGTCTATGCAATTTTTGCTGAATTAGAAAAATAAGTTCATCAACTTGAAACTTATTATTGTGTAATAACATGACTTAAAGGGGAAAAGATAGATAAGAATATTTGTGAAACACTGTTTGTACTAATGAAACATAGGAAACGATTTAAATATCCATCAACAGGTGAGACGAATGAATGAATAAATTTTGGTCGAGTCACACAATGGAATATTCTACAGTAGTTAAGATGAGTGAACTAGAACTAATGTATCCAACTAGGTAAACAGCAAAAACGTTTAAACAAAATCCAAGCTGAAGAACGTTTAGTATGATAGCTTTATATAAAATCTGAAAACAGGCAAAATAGTATTGTATATAACTAATGTCTATATATGTGTATATTAACAATATGAAAATATGGCTGTAAATTATTAAACACCAAGTTCAGACGAGTATTTCTGGGGAAAGAGGGAGGGAAGAGACTATATTACTTTGAAGAAAAAAAAATTGTAATAAATAGAGCAAAATGTGAAGCGGTGATAAAACTGGCTAATGAGTACATTGGTGAGAATACCTTGAAGAAAATCTTATCTCTGACAAGAATCTAATAACCAAAGTATATATAAAACTTCAACTTAACAACAAAAAGACGAATAACCCAATCAAAACTTGGGCAAAGAACTTGAAAAGACATTTCACCAAAAAGTATATTCAAATGGCCACCAAACACACAAAAAGATGTTCAGCATCATTAGCCAACAGAGACACAAATCAAAACCACAAGATATCATTTAACTCACACTAGGATGGCAAAGATTAAAAAAAAAAAAAAAACAGAAAATAACAAATGTTAGTAAAGATGTGGGGAAACTGGGACTCTTATCCATTGCTTGTGGAAATGCAAAATGATACAACCATTGTGGAAAACAATGATGGTCCCTCAAAAAACTAAAAATAGAGCTACCATATGACTCAGCAATTCTACTCCTAGGTATATACTCAAAAGACTTGAAAGCAGAGACTCAAAAAGAGACTTATACACTAGTATCCATTGCAGCACTATTCTCAATAGCTAAGTGGTATAAAAACCTAAATGCCCATCAACAGATAACTGGATAAGCAAAATGTGGTACATATGTACAATGGACTACTACTCAAGCCAGCAGAAGAAATGAAGTCTTCATATATGCTACAGTATGGGTAGAGTTTGAAGACATTATGCTGAGTGAAATTAGGCCAATCACAATATGGCAAATATTGTATAACCTCACTTATATAAAAAGACCAGAAAAAGTAAATGTATACAGACCAAAGTTTATTAGTCATTACCAGTGGTGAGAGGGAGGGGAAAAACGAGAGTTAATGGTGATGGTAAAATCTCATTGATTAAGGATAGGGCTACACAGACATTTATAGTTATTGTTGTCAGTAAGTTGTACGTCTATGAAAAGTTGAATTTAGAAAAGTTATGTGATAGATATATCTACAACAATGACGGGGGGAAAAAAAAACTAGGTGCTGAGGCTGCTTATGTATAAGCAAACATCTCATGTAATTTGGTCCTTGAGTTTGGAGATTTATGGTCATGGTTTCTTTCATTGGCTGTCCCATTTAACTGGCCTACTAACATGTTTAGTGCTTCTGTTCTACCTCCTAGTTTGTTGCATAGCACGTGGGGTCTTAAAAGCTTGCAAGTGCTTCTGTTCTACCTCCTAGTTTGTTGCATAGCACGTGGGGTCTTAAAAGCTTGCAAGTGGTCATATAAGACACAATTGGTCTCTATTCACTTGGAGCAACAGAGAAAGAAGAGTCAGGAATAGGAGGAAGATATGGAATGTATGCTTAATTGCCTTCATGAACAATTACCTCCTTTGCCATGAGACTCAGAAGAACTGGATGGTGCAACCATTACTGAACTTTTTTTTTTTTTTTTAAATACTTATTGTTATTTGGGTTAAAGTTTACAGAGCACATTCATTTTCCATACAGCAGTTCATAAACATTTTGTCTTAGGACACTGACTGCAATTCCCTACAATGTAACCGCTCTCTCTCCACTTCCTCCCTGTAGTTACCTCTTTCCTGTGTCCTTCCCTCCCATGCATTCCACGCCCCCTTCTCTCTGTGCAAACTCTGCCCTTCTGTTCTCCCATGATTGATCACTCTGTGGAGTGTATGTACCTGATGTAAATGTTCACCCCATATGCCTGTCTATTGTTTGCCTAGAAGCAACAGGAGTGAGTTCAATTCTAGATCTGAAGGGTAGCTAAAGGCCATAGTCTCAGGGGTCTCACCAGGCATTATCAGACCAGCAAACCTGTTGTTGTTTTTTTTTTAATGATTTTGAGTTTTGTTCCACATTGTTCTCCCACTCTGTCCAGGATCTCCAGTACTGATCCCCCTCTGAGCAGTTGACAGTGGTAACTGGGCACAATCTAGTCCTTCTGGTCTCATGGTCATATCCATTACTGAACATTTTGATCTAAGATCCCACAGAAGAGTCTTAACCATAAGAGGGAAAATGGAGAAAAGACTTTTAAATTCTCATGGACTCTAGACTTTCTGGAGCCATGGATGGTAGATAAACCCCTGAAATTATTGCTCTGTGATAATCTTTAAACCTTAAACCAAAAATATCCCCTAAAGTCATCTTAAAATAGTTTAACTAGTAAAATAAAAGGCTTTCCTTGAGCATCATGCACTTTTAAGAATTATCTCTATGGATCAAATTGGGGTAACAGTGAACTCAAAAGGTTAGACAGGAACCTTATGGGGCAGTGAGTTTATGTTATTGAGGTAGGTACAACTCAGAAAAGGAGGGTGAGAACAGTTGCACAACCTGAAGAAGGTAATCAATGTCATTAAATTGTGCAAGTATAAATTGCTGAATTAGTGTATGTTTTATGTATATATTCTCAACAACAAAACAAGTAAAATCTAGGGAAAAATTACTATAATTAAAACAGTATGAAATCAGAACAGAAGTAGACAAGAACTGTGAGACAAAAGTCTAGAAATAAATCCAGATACATGTAATAACTCAATATAAGATAAAGAGGGCTTTTTAAATCAGTAGAAATTATATGCCTTCTTTAACAAATGGCACTGGCATTATTAACTAGGCAGCTAGCAGAAAATCCACCTGAAATTATATATAAAATTTAATTCCACATGAGCTAATAATCTAAAATTTCCAAAAACTATATTAAAATAAAATATGCTAAATGAAACCCAAACTGCCTCTTTATACATAAAAAATTAAAGCAATGAAACTGATGAATTATTGTTGTTGTAAACTGCCACTGTATTGAGGCCCTGACTCCTGGTGACCCCATACACAACAGAACAAGACACCGCCTGATCCTGCACCATTCCTATGATCTGGTTGCAAATCAAACAGTTGCAATTCATAGGGTTTTCATTGGCTGATTTTCAGAAGCAGATCACCAGGCTTTATTCTTAGTCCATCGTAGTTTGGAAGCTGTGCTGAAACTTGTTTAGCACCATTTCAACACTCAAGCCTTCACTGACAGGTGATGGCTGCACATGAGGTTAGCCATAGTTTTTAAAAAGTCATAATGTATTATTCAACTATATAACATGAATAATAACAACTTGTATTTATTATAATAGGGCTGAGATAATGCAAAGAACACTGGGTTAAATCTTACCATCACCAACTTCCTATATGACTTTGGCCAAACCACTTAATTTATCTGTGTACAAGTTTCTTGATCTGTAAAATGAAGGTGATGACATTAACCTTGAGATTTGTTCTAAATTATATTAGATATAATTACTAAAATTATCTAGCATAATAAAAATCCAAACCCACTGCCACTGCCGTTGAGGTGATTCTGACCCCACGTGTTACAGAATAGAACTATTCCATAGGTTTTCTCGGCTGTAATCATTATGGAAGCAGATCTCCGGGCCTTTCCCCACAGCACCACTGAGCTGGTTTGCATAACCAACCTTTACTTGTCATATACTAGGTGAATACAAAGTATGATAAATATTACTGAGAATGTTGTAAGAGCTGTATCTATATACACATGGGTATCACTACCATAACCCTACAGCATATTCATCTCACCTACTTTGGTCATGTTGCCGGAAGGGACCAGTCCCCTGGAGAAGGATATCATGCTTGGTAAGGTGGAGGGTCAGAGAAAAAGGTAAAGACCCTCAACAAGATGGACTGACACAGTAACAAGGATCAAGCATCACAAGGATTGTGAGGACAGTGCTGGACCAGGCACGTTTCATTTTGTTGTGCATAGGGCTGCTATGAGTCGGAATCGACTCAACAGCACTGTGGTAGTTAAGGTTGTTGTCAACTTGGCTGGGCCTGCTTGAGTGGCTGGGCAGCTCAATGCAGTTACTCCCCATTGTGAGATTAGCAATCCCATGGTGGAATCTACTGGAGCAGCTGGGTGCTGCTTTAGGGATGTGGTCTGCTTCTAGTATATAAGAAGCAGCTTTGAGGAAGATCTCCGGCTTTTTGGCATAACTGAGTCCTGCATGTAGCCAACTCTTCATTCAGTAGCCTGCCATGCTCTGCTGATCTTGGGACTTTCAATGGACTTGAATTAATGGCCTGCCGTGTGGTTTGGTAACATCAGGGCTGTGCCTTTTTACTTGTCAACCTTGGGTTTGTCAGCCTCAACAGCCAGCAGCTGCCTGAGTGAAGAAAATCTCCAGCTTTAGTGGGCCAGGAGCCACAGGCAGAGCTGAAGCCAAAGGTTGAGGGGCCCATAGAACCCAGCACTTTGAACTCGGAATTATAGCCTCCAAAACTGTAAAAATAAACTGTTTGTTCAAGCCATCCCGTTTGTGGTATATTCCTGTCAGAGCGACACTAGGTAACCAAAACAGGCACTTAACAACAGCATCTTTCCTCCCTAGAGGTCCTAAAGATCCAACAAGAAAGTGTTCACACTCATACTCCACCACCAGTTATATCAGTCAATAGATAAGGAGTTACCTGAATTCCAGACTCCTAAAATAAAATCCACTCCCAGGTCTCAAACTTAATCTGAACAAAACCAAAATCCCCTAAACCTGATTCTCTCACAATCTTCCACATCTCAGAAAATGCTAATTCCATCCTTCTAGTTGCTCAGGTCAAAAACCATGGAGGCATGTGTGTCTTCTTTTTACTATTACCCCTACATCTAATCCATCAAATTATCATGTTAGCTTCATTTTAAAAGCAGGTGAGAAGAGAATCCAACCACTCTCACCAACTCCTTTGCTCCTCTACTGGTTCAAACCATCACCACTCACGGATGAATGACTTAAATATAAGACCACATTCAATGAAGAATGTTGAAAATTTTTAAGGCCTTTAGAACTGGTGTGGGGTTTTTTTGTTTGTTTATTTGTTTTTGAGAAATAACTGATCCATGTCAGCTAAACGCAAAAAAAAAAAAAAAAAAGTGCATAAAGCCAAACTAAAGACAAATTAGGTAGTAATTATTGCTTTACTAAAGAACTTGTTAACAGGTATCCCAATAAAATAGTTCCTAAAAGTAATTTCAAGTGAAATCAAACATAAAAATTGATTGAGTTTATTCTGCAAAATACTTTGATGCTTCGTTTTTGTTCCAGAACAATAGTTTCATAGAGCAGGTAGGCAAGTACCACCAAAGCAGTTCCTTTTTCTTTTAATATCGTTCTCCTGACTCTTCATCTATAAACATCCTTTTTTTTTTTTAATTTTTAAAGAATTGATTGAGGATTCAACTAATTGTTTCTTTCCAATTTTTAAATTTGAAGGAATACATACAGTACACACAAAGCAGTCTTTCCTACAGGGTTCAAGAAGCAACCTTCCCCCTGCCACAAAAACGTTTGTTCTTTAAGAGAAATAATTCTGCTTTACATAATTTTTTTAAAAGAGAAAGTAAGTTTAAATTTTGTACCTTAAAACAAGAACAGCTTTGGTGCTGCTAGTGCATTATCAGGGAGCTCTGGTGGGATAGTGCCTAAGGCATTTGACTGCTAACCAGAAGGCTGGTGGTTCAAACCCACGGCCACTCCTCAGAAGGAAGACTGGGCAATCTACTTCTGCAGAAATACCGCCTCGCAAACCTAAGGAGGGTTCACTAGGAGTCGGAACCGACTCCACGGCAGTGAGTGAGTATATTATCAGGGGAGTAGATTAATGGTCAATTATAAAATTGTTTATTCCTTCAATGATCACAGTATTAAGAGTGGTGGTTTTGACAATCACAAAGTTTTAAATTGCCCTTATTTCTAAAATTAAATGGTTTAATTATATACATAAATGGAGCATATACATAAAAGGAAACATAGGATTCATTTTTAAACATAGCAACTTACTGAGAAACAGAAAATTCTGTAATTTCTTTCAAGAAATTCTCCCTAGATCCTTATGTTGCATTCATCTGATCTAGATGAAGTAAGAAAATGTATAAGCATTTAAATCCAACTTGGCTTTTCATTTATTGGTAATAAAACATCCACACCAAATGGGTTATTCAGTCAAGTCTTCACAAACAGTACCTTCTCTCTCATTTCAGCTTTAGGGAAAAAATAGGAGCTATAGAAATAAACCTGTTGGTTAAGCATAAGCATAGTGGACAAGACACTTGCCTGCTAACCAGACGGCTGGCGGTTCAAACCCACCAGCCACTCCTGGGAAGGAAGGTTGGGCAATCCTACTTCCGTAGTGATACTGCCTCGGAAACCCAAGGAGGGGTCGCTATGAGTCGGGTTTGACTCGACGGCATATAACAACAACAACAACATAGAAATAAACCTGTTGGTTAAGCATAAGAATGATTCCCAATCGTCAGAACCCAAATGTAATTTTGGTATACTTTTCATAACTTAGCATTTTTACTACCCAAACAAAATATGGTGTCATTTTAAATGATGAATAGTCATATTTGACATAATTTTCAATTTAAGAGCATACATAATTTATTAAAGGAAAAAAAAATCTCAGTCTGTGTGTGTGCGTATATAGAAAACCCAAGACCTACTGCAGGAGAGCCCATTCCGACTCATACCGACCCTATAAATATGTGTGTGTATACACGCGTATATTAATAACACAGAATATTGATTCCACAAAAATTCTTTAGACCACATTTTAATAAAGTCGATATAAAAGAACTCTTCCTCTAGAAAACGTTTGTACCATCACCAAAATAAATAAGATGGAAAAAAAAGTTTTAATTCCTGTGTACAGTGAAAAACAATGGGAAAGCCTGGTGTAACGAAACGGACACCCATATTTAAAGGTAATGGCCAAAATGAGACGTATGAGTTCTGCTCACTAAAATAAAGCAGTCTATGATTCTGCAAACCCATCTACAAGAGCTGCAGCCTTGTCCACTAAATGTGACTTACATAGTGCCAGAGATTGCCAGTGGCATGGCAAGTGCCAAGCCACAGCAACAGGCAGCCATGACAACAGGCAGTGACGATGACATCAGACAATCGTAACAATGCAAGATGGGCACGTAAGCATCGAGCTTTCCACCCTGACTCCCAGATGAGGGTTTTAGCCCGCAAAATAAGGTGGACAAATTCAGTGAGTCCAGGGAAGAGAGAAAAGGGACTTTTAGAATCGTATCGCCCCGCCCTGCCCCGCCCCTCCACCACTGTGCTCGCGGGTCCTGGAGGGAATCTAGGAAAACCAAAGTGGTCCGGCAGGACACAGATGAATAGCGAAGAGAACGCGAATGAGGACTGTCACAGGTCAGAAAGACTCACGGGCGACGGAAGGAAATGGTCGCCCGTGGAGCCTCTCAGCGTCGGCTGAAGGCGTCAGGAAAGGACGAGTGAGATGCCTGCGGAACCTAACAGCACTCACCAGGGTCGCTCCAGCCCCGGGCAAGGCCTGAGATCAACAGAAGGAAAAGAAGGCTGAGGAGATGGCAGCGTCCGGCCGCGACTGGCACTTCGGCCGTGGCCATGGCGATCGGTGGAAATGGCGCGCGGCTGCCTGGCGCTAGCAGGCCTAACCCGGGCTGCAGTTCATACGCCGCTGCGCAGCGACGCCGGGATCTCGAGCAGCGGCTAACAGATTTGTCTGCAGAGTCGCAGCCTCAGCGAAGGTCCTTGCGCAAGTTGCCCGTCACTGCCGCGGCGGCACGTACAGCGCCGTGAATGGCCGCTGCCGGCCCCGCCCCTGGGCGGGGGGGGGGCTGAGGGTGCCTGCGTGCTGATTGGGCGCCACCGAGGAACCGGAGGCGGGGCGTCACGGCTGTGGGTGGGGTACACAGTCTAGGGGCGGGGCAGAGGGCGGTTTACAACTAATGTGGGTGGGGCCGAAAGTGGGGTGGAGGGCGGAGAGCAGCTCTGCAGCTTGTTTGTGACTTGGGACCAGAGAGCATGCGTAACGCGTCTGCTGCGATCTGAGAAGGAAACCATCGCAAGGCGAAATCCAAGTGTAGTCAAGTTATGCAATAACCTTCCCGACCTTATTCAATCTGTGCCTTTATTTCTCCAGCGCCTATCATAGAGGCTGACATATGATTGGTGTTCTGTTTGCCAGATACAGAGAAGATTCAGATTTGCTCTTCTGGCAGTCCATTCAATATTCTTCACCAACACCGTGATTCAAAGGCATCA
>NW_006921682.1:8331992-8334568 GCF_000298275.1 Orycteropus afer afer | reverse complement strand
AGATTATCTTCTGTGTCTGTGTTAATTGGTTTCCCTTTTCTTTGTTGAAGAGGGTCTGTGCAATCCTTCTGCCTAGTCCGCCATCTTGCCCCGCTCCTCTCGTTTGATTTCTTGAGTGCAGCTTCCATGGATGTTGATTGTGGACCCAAGTAAAATGAAATCCTTGTCAACTTCAATCTTCTTTCTGTTCATCATGATATTACGTATTAGTCCAGTTGTGAGGATTTTCATTTTCTTTATGTTGGGTAGAACCCATACTGAAGGCTGTAGTTTTTGACCTTGCCAACAGTACTTCAAGTCCTCCTTGATTTCAGCAAGTAAGGTTGTGGTATCTGTTTATCGAAGGTCGTTAATGAATCTTCAATCCTGATGCCGCGTTCAGTTTAGTTACTATTTAAAAAAAAAAAAAAAAATTCACTGCCATTGAGTCATTTCCAACTCATAGTGACACCTCCTTGGGTTTCCGAGGTGGTGTCTCTACAGAAGTAGACTGGCCAATCTTCCTTCCAAAGAGTGGCTGGTGGGTTTGAACCGCCAGCCTTCTGGCTAGCAGTCAAGTGCTTTAGGCCACCATTTATAGTTATTTTTTAAGAACCCTTTGGATCAAGAAAACTACTGACAGTCTACCTTTTTTCAGAAAATGGTTTTACTGACCCTCTACTGTACCAAGCATGATATCCTTCTCCAAGGAATGGGCCCTTCTAACAACATGGCCAAAGTAGGTGAGACGAAGCCTGGACATTCTCACTTTCAAGGAGCAACCGGCTGCACTTTGTCCAGGACAGATTTATTGGTTCTTCTGGCAGTTCATGGTATTTTCATTATTCTTGGCCAACACCACTATTCAAAGGCATCAACTCTTCTTCAGTCTTCTTTATTCATTTTGCAGCTTTCACAAGCATATGAGGCTATTGGAGATACCGTGGCTTGGGTGGTTGTTGTTGTTAGGTGTCCTCGAATCATCTCCAACTCATAATGACAGAACTAAACACTGCTGGATCAAGTGCCAGCCTCACAATTCTTGCTATTCCTGAGCCTATCTTTGCAGCCACTATGTCAATCCATCTCGTTAAAGGTCTTCCGCTTTTTTGCTGATCCTCCACTTTACCAAGCCTGATATCCTTCTCCAGGGGATGGTCCCTTCTGACAACATGACTGAAGCAGGTGAGACGAAGTCTGGCCACTCTCACTTCCAAGTGAGACAGATAGGATGAGCTGAATCAAGCAGCCTCTGACTCAGTATTCTTGCTGCTGGTGACAGAAAATTACTGGGATTAATAAACTAGGTCCTTAGGCAAGATAAAGTTACATTTCAAAACCCTCACAAGCTTCACCATTGTAAGATGCTGATAAACCTCCTGAGTTGTCCTTCAAGTACCTCACCAGGTGCAGAGCATGCTCTGCAGTAAAAATCAACCTAACCAACAAAATGACCCTCACCAGCGGCGGTCAAGAACAGGAATCCCTTGCCAGGGCTCAAACCAGGGTCCAGAGCCTTCACAATGGTTCCATCATTGTTCTGACAGCCTTTGTGATGGAATCTGTCTTGGTTATCTCCTGTGCAAGCACCTTATTTTCATAACACTACCTTTCTCCAGAAATCGCTGCCTATTTTATGAATAAAGATGATGCATTTTTCCTACATAAAACCCTTTATAAACTTTAAGAAATCCTTTGTTTGGTAAGAGACTAGAGGGTAGCATAGGCAGAAGCCCCTCTCTGTTTCTCCCTCCTGAGCCCCTCCCCTCTCCTTTCTCTTTAGTGAACTTTGGTTCATATGGACATTTTGCCTCTCCTATTCAATTTTTTGTCAGTAGAAGGCAAGGACCCTTGTTAAAGTGTCCCAGGATCCCACTCTAGTAACAATATTCAACGACGAAGACATTAAGTGTCTTGGATTCAAGAGGAGGTCTACAAGACCTGTCAATGGACAAGCAGCTGCCAGGACTCCATTTGTCCTGTGTCCCTCCCTCCTGGTGAGTGTTTTTGTTGTTGTTAGGGACCTTGGAGTTGGCTCTGACTCATAGCAACCCTATGTACAGCAGAACAAAACACTGCCTAGTCCTGTGCCAGCCTCACAATCTTTGCTATACCTGAGCCCATCATGGCACAATTGTGTCAATCCATTTATTGAAGACCTTCAACTTTTTCATTTACCAAGCATGATATCCTTCTTCAGTGTATGGTCCCTTCTGACAACATGATCAAAGTAGGTGAGATGAAGTCTGACCATTCTCACTTCCAAGGAATATTCCAGCTGTACTTCTTCCAGGACAGATTTGTTAGTTCTACTGGCAGTTCATGGGACTTTCAATATTCTTCACCAACACCACAACTCAAAAACATCAACTCTTCTTTGGTCTTTCTTATTCATTGTCCACCTTTCACATCCATATGAGGTTACTGAAAATAAGATGGATTTTGGATTAGGCACACCTTAGTCTTCAAAGATAAAGAGGTCTATTACAGCAGATTTGCCCAGTGCAATACATTATCTGATTTCTTGACTGCTCCTTCCATTGGTATTGATTATGGAACCACGTAATATGAAATTTTTGACAACTTCAATCTTTTCT
>NW_006921682.1:8330018-8331892 GCF_000298275.1 Orycteropus afer afer | reverse complement strand
TTTCCAGCATATATGCCCAGTGCAATACATTGTCTGATGTCTTAACTGCTGCTTCTATTGGTGTTGACTGTGGAACCACGTAATATGAAATTTTTGACAACTTCAATCTTTTCTCCATTTATTGTAATGTTGCTTATTGGTCCAGTTGTGAGGATTTTTGTTTTCTTTACATTGAGGTATAATCCATACTGCAGACTGTAGTCTTTAATCTTCATCAGTAAGTGCTTCAAGTCATCTTCACTTCCAGCAAGCAAAGTTGTGTCACCTGCATAAGTTGTTGTTGTTGTTGTTGTTATGTGCATCGAGTTGGACTCAACTCATAGCAACCCCTCCTTAGGTTTCCCAGGCAGTATTACTACAGAAGAAGATTGCCCAACCTTCCTTCTGAGGAGTGGCTGGTGGGTTTGAACTGCCAGTCTTCTAGTTAGCAGTCAAGTGCATTAGGCATCCAATCCTGGTAAGTAGACATCTACAAATGCCCAAACACTTGCAGCAGTCCTGCATGGACCACCTCAAGGTAACCCACAGGGGCCAGGAAGACCTGGGCCATCAGGTAGCTCATAATGAGCCAACCAGCAAAGCAAGGGCCAAACCAGTGCCTGCACTGCTAGAAGGAGAGTACCAAATGGAATGCCCCAGCAAGAAACCTTAAAGACCTCCCTTGGGCAAGCTCTCCCTGGGAAATGGAGCTGACTGCTCCAATTGATGACACCCAAAGGACTGTCCACCTACCAGACACATGGCCATTGACATCACCTCAGCAGAGCCTCGGGTTACCATCAACATGGTAGTTGGGCAACTGCTTTCCTATTAGACACAGAATGGTCCCTTCCAACAACATGACCAAAGTAGGTGAGACGAAGTCTGCCTACTCTGTCCTGACCCAATCTTATGGCTGAGTCTCTAACTACACCTGCATAGTTATCAGGGTTGACAGTAAGGCTAAGGTAAGAAAATTTACTTTCCCCCTTAATTGTGAAGTAGAGCCTAACATTTTAAGCCAATCCTTTCTTTAGGTCCCTGAATTCCTATCCCCCTACTAGAAAGAGATTTATTTGCTAAATTGTTTTGTAAGTTTTGATGAGAAAAGAATTTAGATGGATATAGAAAGTCATAGAAGGTGAAAGTAAGTCATAGAAAGTCAGAGAAAAGTTTAATTAAAGGTTAAGAAGAGACTGTTAGATTTTTTCTGGTTATGCAGAAATATGAAAGATAAAGGATAAAGTTTCCTTCCCTTACTAAGTGAGAAAGAGATCCCGAGTTTAAGAACTCTCCTCCCAAGGAGATACTAGAACAAGCATCTCCAGAAATGTAGAACACCTCTTCCCCTGGGAAAGCTAAGAATGCAGAGCCTGTTCTTATAAAGTTGAAAACGAGTGTACAAAGTTTCCCAAAAACAAACCCAGACCAAAAAACCAAACTCAGTGCCGTCAAGTTAATTCCAATTCATAGCAACCCCCTTTGGGTTTCCAAGGTGGTAAATCTTTACAGAAGTAGATTGCCCAGCCTTCCATAAAATGGCTGGTGAGTTTTACCTAATTTTGAACTTACAACAAAGCCACGACGAGGCTTTGAAAGGAGAAGAGAAGGTGTCCCTACATTTAACTCCCAAGTGTCAGCAAGCCTTTCAAAAGTTAAAATTGAATCTCGGAAGGGCTCCTACTCTTGGCTTCCCAGACTAGAAAAGTCTTTTAAGCTGTTTGCACATAGAAGACATGGGCTTACTATAGGGGTTCTTACCCAAAGGTATGGGAGCTCTGGTAGCATAGTGGCTAAGTCACTTGCCTGCTAACCAGACGGCTGGCGGTTCAAACCCACCAGCCACTCCTCAGAAGGAAGGTTGGGCAATCCTATTTCTGTAGTGATACTGCCTC
>NW_006921682.1:8329145-8329793 GCF_000298275.1 Orycteropus afer afer | reverse complement strand
GTGCCTTTTTACTTGTCAACCTTGGGGCTTCTCAGCCTCAGCAGCCAGCAGCTGTCTGAGTGAAGAAATGCCTCTAGCTTCAGTGGTCTGGGAGCTGGAGGCAGAGCTGGACCCCAAGGTTGAAGGGCTTTCACCCAGCCCCTAGAGCCTGGCACTTTTAACTTGGACTTAAAGCCTCCAAATTGTAAGAATGAACTCCTGTTTGTTAAGGCCATCCTATTTGTGGTATATTCTTGTCAGAGCGGCTTGGTTGTTGTTGTTAGGTGCTGTTGAGTTGTTTTGAACTCATAGTGACCCCATGCACAGCAGAACGAAACACCGCCCAATCCCACGCCAGCTCCATGATCCTTGCTATACTTGAGCTCATTGTCGCAGCCACTGTGTCAATCCATCTTGTCGAAGGCCTTCCCCTCCTTCATCAACCCTCCACCTTACCTAGCATGACATCCTTCTCCAGGGAATGGTCCCCTCTGACAATATGACCAAAGTAGGTGAGACGAAGTCTGGCCATCCTCGCTTCCAAGGAGCATCTTGGCTGCACTTCCTCCAGGATAGATCTGTTAGTTCTTTTGACAGTCCATGGTACCTTCAGCATTCTTTGCCAGCACCACAACTCAAAAGCATCAACTCTTCTTCGGTCTTCCTTAT
>NW_006921682.1:8311212-8326840 GCF_000298275.1 Orycteropus afer afer | reverse complement strand
TCTTCACCTGGCTCCCTGCAGCTGACTCCTCAATCTGTTCCTGTGCCCTTTGCCTTTTCTTTCCTCTCCCTGCTTCCCACCTCACTGCCTGTTCTTAGGTCCCTGGAATCCAAATAAGAATGCTATCACTTTAAAATCCAAAATGGTTGCCACATGTAAACATTAAAAATGGCTGCGCCCTTGGTCACTTTAAATATCCAAAATGGCCACCACTTGTAAACATTTAAAATAGTTGCATCCTTGGTCACTTTAAATATCCAAAATGGGCTTGTAAACGTCTTACATTTAGCAGCACTAGGTAACTAGAACAACTACTTTTCTAAACAATTGAACCCAGTGGCTCAAGGGTGACCAGGATGCCTCTGAGTGGTAGCAGGCACTGGGTTAATAGTAAAAGAAGCAGAACTCACATCAGGACAACATACCAAAGTCCTTACACCTCACCAAGTTTAAACCATCCTAGAGGTGAAAGGGGGACCTTGTAGTTGGAAGGAAGGATCCTTGAACAAGCTGAGTGTTTAAAAACAACTCATACATAGATGTGGAATAATTCATGGAATCAGATTAGACACTCCCTTCTCTCACCTGGTTTTTACCTCTTAGAATCTGCCACGGTTATTTTGCCTTTACTTCTATTCGGTCCTTGCCTATTTAAGCTTTTAATCAAGTTTGTATCTTCTAGGTTACAACAAATTTCAAGTTAAGCTAATGATGATGCAAGGTTTCCAATCCATTCCTAAAGAGGAGCCTGTGGGCCCATATAAACTATTTGAACAGATAGTGAGAGATTTCTACTCTGGTAGGCAAGTCAATGACCCTATGTAAGCATGAAGTAGCTACAGAAGTAGAGACCTCCATCCATATCCCCTGTAAAGAGTATGAAATCTCTCAGAACAGAGTCAGACAGACAGGACTGGCTGAATCAACTACCTCTGACTCAGTACTCTTGCTGCTGGTGGCAGAGAATTAATGGAGATTAATAAACCAAGCCTTTAGGCAAAATAAACTACAATTCAAAAGTGCCACAAGATTGATCAGTTATAAAATGCTCATAAACTTCCTGAGTTGTCCTTCAAGTACCTCACCAGGTGCAGATTATGCTCAGTAAAATTCACTTGACTGATAAACTGACCTTTCACCACAGGCAGTCAAGAACAGGAATCCCTTGCCAGGACTTGAACCAGGGTCCAAATGCTTCCTGATGGGTTCCATCTTTGTTCCAACATCCTTTGTGGTGGTATCTGTCTTGGTTACTTACTGTGCACACACCTGATTTTCAAAACCTCACTTTTTTCTCAGAAATCCCACCATTTGATAAATAAAGATGATGTCTTCTCCCCACCCCCCAAACTAAAACCCTTTATAAACACTAAGAAATCCTTCGTTCAGTGAGAGACTGGAGGCTAGCATAGGCAGAAGCCTCTCTGTGTCTCACCCTCATGAGAGCCCCTCCCCTCTCCCTTCTCTTTAATAGACTTTGGTTTGTGTGGACATTTTGCCTCTCATGTACAAGTTTTTGCCAGTAGAAGACAAGGACCTTTGCTCTGTGTCTCAGGTCCCCACCCCAGGTAACACAACGCTTCTGGCAGTCCATGGCATTTTCAGTATTCTTCACCAACACCATAATTCAAAAGCTTCAATTCTTCTTTGTCTTCCTTATTCATTATCCAGCTTTCACTTGCATATGAGGCAATTGGAAATACCATGGCTTGGGTCAGGCACACCTTAGGCTTCAAAGTGACATCTTTGCTCTTCAACACTTTAAAGAGGTCTTTTGCAGTAGGTTTATCCAGTGCAATATGACATCTGATTACTTGACTGCTGACTCCATGAGAGTTGATTGTGGATCCAAGTAAAATGAAATCTTTGACAACTTCAATCTTTTCTCCATTTATCGTGATGCTACTTATTGGTCCAGTTGTGAGAATTTTCATTTTCTTTATGTTGAGGTGTAGTCTTTAATCTTCATCAGTAAGTGCTTCGAGTCATCTTCACTTTCAGCAAGCAAGGTTGTGTCATCTGCATATCACAGGTTATAAATGAGTGTCCCTCCCATCCTGATGCCGCATTCTTATTCATATAGTCCAGCTTCTCAGATTATTTGCTTAGTGTGGAGACTGAATAACTATGGTGAAAAGAAACAACCCTGACACATACCCTTCCTGATTTTAAACTATGCAGTATCCCCTTGTTCTGTTTGAATAACAGCCTCCTGGCCTATGTACAGGTTCCTCATAACCACAATTAAATGTTCTGGAATTCACATTTGTTGCAATGTTATCCACACAGTTGAATGACTTTGCATAGTTAATAAAACACAAGTGAACATCTTTCTGGTATTCCCTGCTTTCAGCCAAGGTCCATCTGACATCAGCAATGATATCCCTTGTTCCACATCTTCTTCTGAATCCAGCATGCAGTTCTGAAAGTTCCCTGTCAATATACTGCTGCAATCTATATCATTGCAATATACTGCTGCAATCCAAACAATATTGTTGGATAGTTTCCACATTCTGTTGGATCACCTTTCTTTGGAATAGGCACAAATATCAATCTCTTCCAGATCATTGGCTAGGTAGCTGTCTTCCAAATTACTTGGCATAGACGAGTAAGTGTCTGCAGAATTGCCTCTGTTTCTTGAAACATCTCAATGGGTAGTCTGTCGATTCCTGGAGCCTTGTTCTTCGCTGATTCCTTTAGTGCAGCTTCGACTTCCTCCTTCAATACCTTTTCCTTCTGGTTAGCAGTCAAATGTCTTAGGCACTACACCACCAGAGCTCCCTCAGTCCACAGAGGGAGCCCATTTTGAGTCTTGACATAAATTTAGATGCCATTTAAGTTATTTCTGACCTTTAAACCAACATTGTGGTTATGCATACACAAGTTCCAGAACAAATCTAAGGACTGGCAGTAAGAGAGAGTGTGGTTGAAAGCAGAGTATACTCACAGAAAGCATATGAAAGAGTATGGTTGAAAGTAGATTATGCTCACATAAAGAATTAGGGAACTTGTCTAAGTGTGTCTTTTTCTAATTTCTATTATGTTTGGGGTCCTGGTATTGTTTTGCAGTCATCTTTTGGCTGTAACTCAGACTGTCTTGTCATGAATCTTATCTGGACCACCTAGCCAGGTAGTCAAGTCCCAGAAGCGTCCTGTAACTCTTTTTAATCTTATGTTATGTGCAATCACGGTCCTTTTCCTGCTTCTGTAGTCCTGCCTGTGACAGGGATGAATTTATCTGCCACCAATCAATTTCATGATGATTTCCTTTGTTTTCAATCATAAATAATTAGCTGCATGGTTGTAACTCAGTGGACTTCATTCAGCTTTCTGTATTGTGTATATGCTGATGATTTCTCTCATCCTGCATATACATCCTGATTTTCTTTGTCCTATTTAAGGCTTAATAAAAGTGTCTCTTTTGAAACTGTTTGAATTTGAAGTCTCCTTTTCCATACTATACACATGCCTCACCCTTTCCTGTTCTCAATGAAGGAATTCCATGGAACGAAACAAGAAAAATGTGTTAGTGGTGACTATTTGGAATGGAATCATTTACTTTTCCCAAGATTCTCCCCATTCCTTTCAATATGGGGGAAAAGATACATATACCTGCTTCAGTAGTTTAGGGAAGGGAGCTGGTGGTTCACAGACTGTCTAAGAAACACACATCCATGGCATATACTCATGTGTGCCGCATGTTTTTGCTACCCCAATCCTATTATGGCAGCTCTTTTTTCATAATAAAAGAAAGGGATGGCAGAACTTTTTGCACTAACTTGAATACAGAAGAATTCTACTCCTCCACAGACACCCATAGACTTATTGGGGCGGGATCAGTATATACCATTAAGCCTCCCATAACGATTCAGAAAAAACCAAACTCCCTGCCATCGAGTCGATTCTGACTCATAGCAACTTCTATTAGCTTTCCAAGGCTGTAAATCTTTATGGAACCAGACTGCCTCATCTTTCTTCCATGGGGCAGCTGGTGGGTTTGAACCACCGACTTTCTGGTTAGCAGCCAAATGCCTCAATCACTGTATCACCAGAGTTCCTTTTCCCATAAAGATTGTTGCTGTTGTTGTTGTTATGTGCCGTCGAGTCGAACCCAACTCACAGCAACCCCTCCTTGGGTTTCCCAGGCAGTATCACTACGGAAGTAGATTGCCCCATCTTCCTTCTGAGGAGTGGCTGGTGGGTTTGAACCGCCAGCCTTCTGGTTAGCAATCAAGCGCCTTAGGCACCCCATAAAGATTACAGCATAGAAAATCCTACGGCACAGTTCTGCTCTGTCACATAGGGTTGCTATGAGTCAGAATCAACTCTGTGGAACCTAGCAAAACAACTAGTCTCAAGTTGTGACCTCTTTAAAATTGCAATTCAACTCCAGACATAGTGGAAGTAATAAGGTGGCCAATACCTTAAGCTTCATAGTAGCTCTCATCTTAAATTATGCTAAAAACATCTCTTCCAACTATTCACTCAGCAAGATCTTTATATGCCAGTTTTAGTCCTATGACTGAAGATATTTAAAAATTCAAACCTATGTCACCCACCTCCATCTGCCTCCTTTTAAAACGCTTCAAAAAATTCTCGCTGCTCAGAGAAAAGCACACAAGTTATTATACAGGACCTTGCTGTTTGACCATGCTGTCCCACTCCATCCTCTCTCTCCTCTCCTCCAGCAAAACCATCATCGGCCTTCTCTTCTGCCTCCAACTACACACCACTTCTCCTTCCTGTGGTGGCTTTTCCCCTTTCTCCTAGTTTCACGCCAGTTAATTACTGTTTTCCCTCCCTCAAGGAAATCTTCCCTGACTTATTTAAATGAGATTTGATAGCTGTCTTACCTAGCATTTATCACTATTGCAGTTTTACACATTTTTTGTCTGTCATCCTCACTAGACTGTAAGCGCCTAGAGGGCAAAAAACACGCAGCTAGTGCCTAAGGCACTTGACTGCTAACCAGAAGCCTGGCGGTTCAAAGCCACCAGCCACTCCTCGGAAGGAAGGGGAAGAAAGGTTGGTCAATCTACTTCCCTGGTGATACCGCCTCGGAAACCCAAGGAGGGGTCGCTATGAGTCAGATCTGACTGGAGGGCATATAACAACAACAACAACATCCTGAAACTGCAACTGGATGGCTCCTTAGAAGGGAGAATAGCAGACTTCATCTCATCTATTTTGGTCTTGTGGTCAGAAAAGACCAGTCTCTGGGGAAGGATATTATGCTTGGTAAAGCGTAGGGTCAGAAAAAAAGGGGAACACCTTCAATGAGATGGATTGACAGTGGCTGTAAGGATGAGCTCAAGCATAGCAAGGATTGTGAGTATGGCACAGGACCCAGCAGTGTTTCCTTCTGTAGTACATAGGGTTGCTACGAGTTGGGAATCTACTGACGGTACCTAACAACAATTCCTATCTTGGGGGTGGGGTGGAGGGTGATGTTCACACCAGAATCCTAGTTGTGTGGAAAACCGATGAGCCAAGTGCAGACCACCACCAGTCTAGCCTTCCTTCTCCTTTATAGAAGCCTGGGAAGAAGAAAAAATGGGTATGCTTTAAAGAATGTGAAACGACCCTCAAAAGACATCACATTATTCAAAAGGACAGCGGCAAGTCTTGCTCCCTTCTCAAAGAACGCGGTGGTTGCGTGGTAAGGAACGGAGACTTTAGAATGGAGCTTCTGCCTGACTCAGAAAGGGAAATCGGGGCTGCCGCCTGCAAGTTCCCCAAAACGGGGCAAGGACGGAAAGTCTCCCCAGGTTAAGACCAGAAAAGGCGCAGGGCGGAAAAGCGAGGTAGGGTCAGCCCGCGGGCCCGAAGCCCAGCGCGTCCCCCACGTCCCCATGGGAGCGCGAGCAGGCGGCGGAAGTACTTCATCGCTCACTTCCGGGTGTTGTCTCTTGCTGCTGCCGCGCGTCTCCGGTCTCCCGGCCGCCGCTGCTGCCTCGGGTACTGGAGCCAGGTGCGACGTCACCGCCATGGCCGGCATCAAAGGTGGGCCTTAGGGGCTGGGCAGAGGAGGGCTGGATATCCACTTGGGAAGAGTGTGAGGGAGAGTCCGCGCAGCCCCCTCACGCTGCCTTTACGGCCTGAGCGCGCGACGGGAGGTCCCAGCTCCGGGAGGGGCGACCCCCAACCCCACCCCCACCCCACCCTCGTAATGAATGCACTTGGGCCTGGGAGCAGAGGTGGGCGCGGCCCCTCCTCACCCTTCCATCCCTCAGGAAGGGTGACCAAGAGCCTGACTTCTGTACGTCAGCTCTCACTTTCTGCTGATTTCTGCAGTCTCTCTCCCACCCATGACTACCGTACATGAAGTGGTTCATGGTCTGTTAGGTAGTTCTGATTTGCACCACAAGACACATTTTGCAGGAGTTTGCATCCAAGAGTGAAGTGGTTTTGAGGGAGTTGAGGCCGCTGGAGATAACCAGTTATGGAAAATCACTGTCATTTCCTACTTAAAACCGTGAGATCTTTGGATACTGAGCTGTACTGAGTCCCTCAAGAACGCCCTCGAAGAGTTTAGGGATAGTTCTTTAGGAAACATTGGCGATTCACATCCAATCCCAAGACACTCACACTCTAAACTTCACACGTTTCCACAAACATTTTGATTTGCGAGGTTTTTACTGTAGGATAGACTGTAAGTGGCTCCAAAGTGCTCCTAGTTATCTTCTCTTTACACAGTTTCACATTAAGGCTTTTAAGATTTAAAAGTTTTGTGTTGTTTTCTGTAGATAAAATAGTGTTAAAGTTTAAAGAAATTTTAGCAGGCTCTTTTTATTCCTAACTTTCCCTTAGAATTAAGGTATGTTACATTCTTTCTGTTTGGTAATTTTGTTGTCAGTGTGATTAGGAGCAAACACCATGCAGTGTTTCCAGTTCATTTTTTAACAAGGAGTTGTTTCCTGGCCAGCTGCTAGAAGTGAAGGGCCAGGCAAGCTAGAAGTGAAGACTTTGAAAACTATTTATGCATATATTATTTCCCTTAAGGACAAATTTCGTGAAGCTTTTTTTCCGAAGTCACATTGTACATACCAAAAAAAACCCCAAACACATTGCCATGGAGTCAAATCTGACTCATAGCAATCCTCCTCCTTGGGTTTCTGAGGCAGTATCACTACAGGAGTAGATTGTCCAGCCTTCCTTCTGAGGAGTGGCTGGTGGGTTTGAACCTCCAGCCCTCTGGTTGGCAGTCAAATGCCTTAAGCACTACATCACCAGGCTTTTTTAAATCCTTATGTGAAAGGAACTTATGGTAGAATGCTGTGGTTTTCCAGGATGTTGCATTCTTCCCTGTTCTTCCCCATTTCTTCAGTGTCACTATGACACTGTTATTTAATGTGGGAGCCTCTGGGGAAAATAGTTTTGTAATTTCTTTCTTCAAACCTAAACCCATTGTTTGCCATAGAATCAATTGCAGCTCATAAGACCCTAAGGATAGAGTAGCATTGCCAACCTAGGTGCATATTAATTGGGTGAAAGTGCCTTAGGTTGAGCTTTACTTCCACTTTTGGTTCAAATTGGATTTTCTGGTTGTTATATTGCTTATCAGGAATCTAATATTTCTTACTTCCTGTTGGCCTGTCATCTTTTTATTAGGGAGGAGTTGCTGTAATTGGAGTCCATAGTTTTTTTCTGGAGCTGTGTCAGACTTATAAACAACTCATATTTGCCCTTTAATGTTATATAAATTTGCCCTGACTTTTAAATGATTGAACCAACAAATTCTTTATCATATTCACCTTCACTTGCTGCACATGCAGCTTTTAAATCATCGAAAAGTCTTTGAGCCTTTTCTTAGAATAACCAAACTATAAACCAAACCCATTGACATCAAATCGATTCATAGTGACCCTGTAGGGTTTCCTAGGCTGTAATCTTCAGATCTTTTCTCCCATGGAGCAGCTGGTGGGTTCGAACCACTGACCTTTCAGTTAGCAGCCAGCTTCTTTAGCGGCTTTAACCACTGTACCACCAGAGCAAAAAGAGCTCCTGTCTTGCACTAAAACAAACAAAACCCCCAAACTCATTGCCACTGAGTCATTCTGACTCATAGTGACCCCCATTAGATTTCCAAGGCTGTAAATTTTTACAGAAGCAGACTGTTCTTCTACAGAGTGTCTGGTGGATTTGAACCACCAACCTTTTCATTACCAGCCAAATCCCTTGACTGACCACTACACCACTAGAGCTCCTCCTCTTGCACTAAAAACTAAAACCAAACTCAGCTGCCATCGAGTCAGTTCCAACTCATAGTGACCCCCATTGGGTTTCCAAGGCAGTAAATATTCACAGAAGTAGATTTCCCCATCTTCCATGGAGTGGCTGGTGGGTTTCAACCACCAACCTTCTAATTAGCAGTTAAATGCCTTAGGCACAGCCCCAGCAGACCATATGCATTTGTTCCAAATTATCTACAAAATTCATCTTAAAGACTCTTTGAAACTGATCTCATTTTTAACCCCAGAACTGCCTATATGTTAGGTTTTTCTGTTTACTGCCAGGTTAGGGAACTGATGCTTTCTCTTGCTCTAGTTTCCATTTTCTGTTTTTTAATTTACTGTGCTCCCCATTTGTAATCATAGAACCAGCACCTTGTCTCTGGAGATAATTGTGCTATTCCATCCCTTGCCTGGAGGCTTTGGGAGTAGAAACCAGACTCATCTAAACTTTGCCCAAATATTGCATCACTTAATTACTATATAAATTCTTGGGACAGCAGTTTATATACAAATGATGAAATATATATAAACCAGCCTAGTTGCTGATTTCATAAAACTCTCCAAGTTTTGAAAACACTTTTGAGCAATTTATTTAACTTCATTTCCTTTTGTCTTACCCAGTATTACTGAGAGGTAAGATGGTGCATAAAATTGTTTTTGTTTAGTTTGTTTTGTTTAGTTTCTTGGGCTTCCCCACCCCCCAAGAGATCGTCTTTCATTAACTTTTTCAGCACATGCTCAAAAGAATTAAGACTTTATTTTTTGATGACTAAGAACATAAATGATTCTTTGTTGGTTACCAGGGGTGGGATGGGAGGAGAGAGAACAATGGCAAAATAAAAAATGAAAAAAAAAAAAAAAAAACCCATAAATGATTGGCTCTTTCATGGAACATGTTAAAACTTAATGAGATATCAGGCTTTTTTATTCCTATCTAAGGCTGTTTGCCTCTTGTCGAGATTAATGGAAACTGCCATGCTTTTGAGAATTTTCTACCTGATTTTAAAAAGTTTTCAATCTCCTTTTTTCTATCAGAGGACTGTATGCAGCTCTTCCCCCTATTTCTCATTTGTTTCAATCTGTTGTTGTTTTTGGGTGTGATTGGGTCAGTTTTCGACTCAGTGATGCCATGTAACACAATAGCACTGTTCCATAGGGTTTTCTAGAGTTTTAACTGCCAGGCTTTTGGTTAGCAGCAGGGCATTTAACTGTCGCACCACTAGGGCCTCTTGTTTCGATCTAAGTAACAAAATTTTGTGTCCTGGGAAACAGGTAACAGTGATCACTTCTCAGAAGAAAAACTTGCTTTTCATTTAATTTTGTTCTGAGTGCATGGATTTATCTATAAAATATATAAATAAGCATAGATGATTCTTCAAAATAGTATTTACACTGTTTGAATTCACACACAACAATTGTTCACAAAAACTTTTCTCACAAAAATTAATAAATAACCTCTGAATAAGAGTCTAAAGGTCTATAAAGGTTTAGTTTTTGGGCTTTGTGACATCTATTTTATCTCTTTAGTAACCTTTACTTTTTCCAGAATTCTGACTTACAGTTTCAAAACAAGCCTTCTGAATAACTGAGATGTATAGTGTTTATAGTGGTGAACTTAGCGGTTTGGCAACTACACTTGAAAAAGTGGGTGTGGTTTTTTACTTCATCAGCAGCTACCTATAGTGTCTAGAGAATTGTTTTCATTTTAGATTTTGTCCAACTTTTTTATTTTATAAAAGAAAGAACTGAGATTCACAAATGATTATTGGCTAGTAGAGATGCAATGGTTAAGTGCTCAGCTGCTAACCAAAAGGTCAACAGTTCAAACCCACCAGCCACTTCACAGGAGAAAAGATTTGACAATCAGCTCCCGTAAGTAATGTAGCCTAGGAAACCCTATTGAGCAATTTTACTCTGTCATATGGGATTGCTATGAGTTGAAATCAAATTGATAAGCACACAACACAGTAGGGACTAGAATCCAGTGCTCCTAAAATCTGTACTGTTTCTACTCTGCTTCATCGTTCTGTCTTTTATTCCCCTTGGTTTCCTTTCACTCATTCTGTGGATGTTTATTATTGAGTGTAAAGAGCTGAGACTCCAACATTAACAACAGAAAACTTGCTCTCTGCTTTGATGGAGCAGACAGTTTAGAAGGAAAGAAAGACAAATCAGTGTACAACTATTGCTGAGCCAAGAAGACCTCTGCCCATACATGTCCCTCTGCTTGCAGTTCTTGTCCCCAGATGGCTACATGGTTTACTCCCTCATTTCATACAGATCTCTGCTCAGATTTCACCTCAACAGAGATGCCTTCCTAGGCCACTGTGACTAAAAAAGCACTACTATCTCCTTTCTCTACCTGATTTTTTTCATAGCACTTGACATTTATTTGCTTGCTTTTTTAAAAAATCATTTTATTCTCCCACAAGCATGCAAGCTCCATGACAGCAAGAGCTCTGATTGTTTTCATTGCTATACCTCTAGAATCCAGAATAGCATAACATACTTTAGGTACTCAACAGATATTTGTTGAATGAATGAGTGTGTGAGTATAGAAGGAATTGTAGTCAGGAGGTTTGGCAAAACTTCACCAAGGAAAAGATGATTGCGCTGAGAGCTGAAGGAAAAAGAGGAGTTAACTTGAAGGAAAGAGAAGAGTAGGTAGGACAAGATTGCAAGCTGTGTGTCTGTGAAAGGGCCATGTCTCCTTTACTACCATATCCCCAGCACTTGTTACATATTTGACTCTCAGGAAATATTTCTTGAATGAATGAAAAAATGTCTGAGGTAAAGAAACAAGGTGTGTATAGCCATGTGGGTGAGGGACCTTGCCGTTTACCATGAAAGAAAAGAAAGCCACTTTAACTCAAATGCAGAGGCTAAGGAGTAATATGTGTTAGGAGAGGTTGGCAGGGGCCAGATCATGAAGGCCTCTTTGAACTGGGTAGAAGAAATGGTATACTCAGTATTTTCTTTACATTTTACATTGCATTCCCTTTGTAAACTTGAAGTGCTTCATTCTGTTTTTCTTATCTTCTCTCTTTCTTTGAAAATATGATGGCATTAAAGACTAAGTAAATATGTTCTGGATTGACATGAGCTACATCAGTGATCTAGGTGAAATCCAAATCTGCCAAGCTATCACATCAGTGGGTGTCCTTGGCGCTAACCATTTTAAATCTAAGAAGTACATTAGTGGTGTTTGGCAGTGTTTAACCCCTTTACTGTTAACTTTGGTTTATAAGTATTAGCTTTTGTCTTAGTAAAATTAAGACAACCAGAAGTTATTCTGTTAGTCACTGGAAATGCAGATTATATATATTTGTTGTTGTTGTTATGTGCCGTCGAGTCAGCCCCAACTCATAGTGACCCCTCCTTGGGTTTCCAAGGCAGTATCATTACAGAAGTAGACTGTCCCATCTTCCTTCCAAGGAGTGGCTGGTGGGTTTGAACCTCCAGCCTTCTGGTTAGCAGTCAAGTGCCTTACGCACTATGCTACCAGAGCTCCTATTATATATATAGAACTCTAAATAAATTTATTATTTATTTATTTGCTTAATCCTAGGCCATTGATTACCTCTGCCTATTTTAGAAAGTTGTCTCTACTCTTAAAATGTGAAAGAACTTTATAAAATATAATGCTTTGTATATATGTATTTATACAACTTTAGAAACTATTTCACCTTTAGAAACAGTATTTCACATCTATTGCCTATGATAATGCCTTAAAATAGTGATACCACAGAAGGACTGTACCCATTAGTCTACAAATTTACTATGTATAGAAGATTAAGGGAGAAAAATCTAGCTACTTTTACAAACTTTTAAAAATCTATAACAAAATTCATTGATTTAAAATTATTAAGTACCAATACCCTTGGATACTTTTTTCTTACCAGTTTTGTTCATGTTGAAGATATATGTGCCAGAAGGAAGAACTAATTCAGGAGAGTCTTTCCCATTGGATGAGGCCTCTAAACACCAATAAAGCTGAGAATGTAGAGTTTCTCCACATTTTGCTTTTTAAAACTGTAAAGACCTGTAGACATACTGCCTCGGGAACCCAAGGAGGGGTCACTAGGAGTCGGAATCAACTAATGGCAATGAGTTTAATGACCTGTGCAGCAAATGTAATACCAATGCCCAACAAACCAAAAATCCCCAACTCACTGCCATTTCACTGTTAGTGACCCTCTTTGGATTTCCGACGTGGTAAATGTTCACAAAAGTAGATTGCCTCATCTTCCTTCCATGGAGCAGCTGGTGAGTTTGAACCACCAACCTTCTGGTTAGCAGTCAAGTGCCTTAGGCACTGCACCACAGAGCTCAGAGGGGCATTGATCTCATGGACTGTGGTACTGCACGAGAAAGGGAACCAGTAGTTGGAGAATGTAGTGGCATACAAGGTTAGGCCTTTAAAAGTAAATAAAATATCACTTTATTATACCTTGATGATGCTACAAAAGACTAAGGCACTTGACTGCTAACCAGAAGGCTGGCAGTTCAAACCCACTAGCCACTCCTCGAAAGGAAGATGGGGCAATCTACTTCTGTAGTGATACCGCCTCGGAAACCCAAGGAGGCGTTGCTCTGAGTCAAGTCTGACTTGACAGCACATAACAATAACAGATGACTTACACTTTTGAAGCCGATTCATTTTTTTTCTTTGCTTCTGGATTACAGGTAATGTTTAAGCAGTTAATAATAGTATTCTAACTACAACTTAATTTAACTAATTGTTATTTCCACTTTTTTTTATTTACTTTGCAGCTTTGATTAGTTTGTCCTTTGGAGGAGCAATCGGGCTGATGTTTTTGATGCTTGGATGTGCCCTTCCAATATATAAGTATGTAAATTGTTTCTTTTTGAGTGTTTTAACAGTGAAAATTTTCTTCTAAAGCTACTTTAAAAAAAAAAAAAACTTTATTACTGTAAAGTATTGCAGAAAAAAATGTTCATTTACCATGCACAAACTTTTTAAAAATTTATTCATGTAAAATTTGTAGATTTTAGTATGCCAAGATGCAGACTTCTGAACTCTTACCTGCTCCTTAACTATAGCTAAGTCTCTAACGGCATAATAACACCACTCTAGCCCAGCCCTTCTGCTCAGTTTTGAGCAATTGAGAGCCCTGGGGTGGAGCAAACGGTTGATGAGTGTAGCTCCTAACCAAAATATTAGAGGTCTGTATTTACCCTGAGGTCCCTCAGAAGAAAGGCCTGGCGATCTACTTCTGAAAATGCTATAGACACAGTTCTACTCTGATACACCATGAGTCAGATTCAACAGCGATTAATTTATTGATTAGTTAAAAACACATGAAAACTAAAAAATTTTCAACAAAGCATGTTGTAAGCAGAGTCATAAGACATCAGTTGACTGAAGAAAAAAATCATATGAACAGTTACTTTGTCTAAGATACATGTTGTATGAAAGTCTTAAACCAAATGAACATAAAATAAAAAATCAGTCACTTTTTCCAAAACCACATATCCATACAGCACTTCTTTCTCTGACCCTAGCAACCTGGAGCTAGGTCACAAGTTATAAGGACATCATCCTTCAGACTGCCAAGTAAGCCCAATACTACAGGTGCCAGCTGCAAGCTTGGGAATCCCAGAATTCTCCTTTGTTCTGACTTGCTGACTACATATAGAGGGTACTCCAGTTATTCCTTTAAGATTCTAGCTACAAGCTTGAGGACTCCCCAAGATCCTTCCCTTATAGGCTACAAATTTGGAGGTTCCTTCTACCCCGTGAGGATACTAGCCATAAGCTCAGAGGTTCCCAGCCCTCCTCACTTTGACTTATTGGCTACCACTACAATTTTGGGTTCATTTGATAACTCAGTGGAATGGCTCACAACTTCACAGGAATTGCAGTACTTACAGTTATAGCTTTACGATAGCAAAAAAGGATACAAATGAAGAGACGTATAGAGTGAGATCTGGGAGGGCTTCCAGTGTAGAGCTTCCGTGTCTCAGAGGAACATGCTACTCTCTCACATGCATTGATGACTTTCACCAGCCAGGAAGCCCATAGAGCTGGTGTCCAGAGCTTTTTTGGGGATCCCATTACTTATTGCAAACTCCATCCCTGTGGTTCGTTGCTATCAAGGTGATCACAAGGTATTGAGTCTTTCAGGCCTGGCCAGGTCCCTCCCTGGAGTCACCACATCACCTCACCCAACCTGTAAGTTAAGTGTGGTCTGAAGCCCTTATCAAAGACACTTAATTTCAAGGTTTTTTTTTTTTTGAGATTATGTCTCAGCAGCTGAGGACAAAGACCAAATTCTTTGGGTAAAGTTAATGTAAACCCCACAAGATAGATTTAATTTTTAAAATTTAACTAAAAAAATAAATAGTTCAATAGAAAAATGAATAGCAAATATAAAAAAAACTATGAATTGCTAATAAGTAATTATTAGCAATTTATCAGCCTCACTCAAAATTAATGAAATCCATTGGCAAAGGTAAAAAGATAGGCAAACAGCATTGTCACATACTGTGGGTGTGAGTATAAATAGGTATAAATATTTTGTAGGCCAGTTTGCTTGTAGCTCTCAAAATACGTATTGGTTTTGAGCTAGTACTTAGAATTTCTCATAAAAATATACTTGCAGATGTTTGCAAAGGTATGTTTGTAGAGAGAGACTAGGGAGATGGTATAGCTGTTCATAGCAGCCTTGTTTATAATAGCTCTCCTCCAGGAGGCTGGTGGTTCAAACCCACCAGCCACTCTGTGGAAGAAAGACTGGGCAGTCTAGTTCTGTAAAGATTTACAGCCTCGGAAACCCAAAGGGGGTCGCTATGAGTCAGAATCAACTCAATGGCAAATGAGTTTAGTTTTTTTTTGGTCCCTCCTACCCACTTTCTGTCCCCCACCCCCAAAATCTGGAAGTGTCCTAAATGTCCATCAGAAGAAAAGTGGTTAAATTAGGATGCATACATCCATGGACTGACTAGGCAATCAAAAGAAGGAGGAACAGCTATAAGTACTGATATGTAAAGGTGTTCAAGATACATTGTTAAATTTAAAAAAGACCCATTTATATTTTTAAAAAGTTTTTTACATGAAAATGTGGAGGAATCAATAGGAGAATGGGAAAGAGAAAGCTGAGATGTTATCGTTGTTGTTGTTGTGTGCTGTTGCTAGCAACTGACACCAACTGTAAAAAACGGCAGGGAGGCCACATGTTCTGACCTCCTCTAATCTCACAAGAGGAAGATAGCAGTAACCCAAGGTCTATTACTGCAAGGCCAAACATGCTGCCTCCTTCCAACCCTTTCACCAACCGTTCCTCCCAAAGCACCCACTACCTCTCTCCTGGGTTCGATAATTCGCTGCAGTGGCCACACAGAACTCACAGATTACAGGGTTTATTAGGGAA
>NW_006921682.1:8303009-8309992 GCF_000298275.1 Orycteropus afer afer | reverse complement strand
TTCCGTAGTGATACTGCCTCGGAAACCCAAGGAGGGGTCGCTATGAGTCGGGGCCGACTCGACGGCACATAACAACAACAACAACAAATGGGGATATGTTAGCTGCTAAGTAAACATATTTATATCTTAGCATTAGAAGTCAAGGGCATGACTCTTGAATTTTAACAATTGCTGTATGAATGTTCCCATTCTTCGTGTGCCTCTTTGTTGATAACCTAAAATATAAATATATTTTCAATTTGGGGCTTTGATTCCAACTGTTTTAACTTGTAAAGCATTTTATTTTAATATTACAAGAAAGATTTATATTGTGTTTTAATTCATTTTAAGGATATTGTAACTCGAAATGTTATTTCCTTTTTCAAGTTACAGCTTGCCTTTTAAACTGTATCATTTTGTACTTGCAGTATTCCTTTGAGTCTTATTTTAAAATAAACATATTCTTTATGTAGGAAAATGACATGCATAGCAAAAACTACATTAACTTATTTTTCTTTTTCTAGCCAATACTGGCCCCTCTTTGTTCTGTTTTTTTACATCCTTTCACCTATTCCATACTGCATAGCAAGAAGATTAGTGGATGATACAGATGCTATGAGTAATGCTTGTAAGGAACTTGCTATATTTCTTACAACAGGCATTGTTGTCTCAGCTTTTGGACTCCCTATTGTTTTTGCCAGAGCACACCTGGTAAGTAATGAACTTCTTGGATATATTCCTCTATTAATGATTTTATAGTTTATATTATATACTAAATTTCTCTCAACACAAAAAGTTTTTGTTAAATAGCATGAAAGAGAGATGAGAGACATAGGAGTCTGGAAGACAGAGATGAAAATCACACTTTAGTTGGTAACTGATTAAAGTGCTATTGGTGAGTTTGGTCTGGGTCTACAGTAACAGTTGGCTTGCCAATCTCCACTCTCAGGATTTGGCATATCAACTCATGCAGTGCTGAGCAACCCAGAGGCCTGCCCTGTCAGACTTAAAGTAGAAGACCTGAGGAGATTGATTGTCTTCAGGTGGGAAAATACCAAAAAGAAGAAGGGCTACATATATTTAGAACTTCCTCTCAAACTCATTGTCATACCCACCTCTCCATCTCCAGGGAGGCAGAGAAATAGAGGACAGGAAATGGCCACCCTTCCATATGGAGAAGGGAATAACCACCTGCTCCTATAAAAGAATGCACATGAGTGTATTTTCATCTCTGAAATTTTCATCCACTCCAGATAAAATTTTAACTTCACCAAGGAAGAGTTAGAGAAAATTTCTTCATAACAGAAAATTGTAGAACTGTGCTGCCTCCTCATAGCCCAGAAGTGAAGCTTGCATTTGAATAATTATCATTCTCCTTGACTTTCTGTCTTTTTAAAGGAATGGAACATTTAAAAAAACCAATATACAGATACCATTAAGTGTTCCATATTATGAGAGTTGTTTATTACAAATCATACTTGTTTGAGTTTATGATTGGCACACAGCTAGAGCCTTGATTTGCTTTCCATTTTATCTTTGTTTTTCATATGTTTATTAACTGAGTGTTTGTATCTTATTTCTATAGATTGAGTGGGGAGCTTGTGCACTTGTTCTCACAGGAAACACAGTCATCTTCGCGACTATACTAGGCTTTTTCTTGGTCTTTGGAAGCAATGATGACTTCAGCTGGCAGCAGTGGTGAAAACGAATTGCTGAACTATTCTGAAATGAACTTCTTGTCATTTTTTGGCCATCCATGCAAACAAGAGATTGGGCGATAATGTTCAATGGTATAGCAAGCCTCCTGGGGGTATTCTAGGTGCTCCCTTTTCACTTTTATTGTAAGCATACTATTTTCACAGAGACTTGCTGAAGGATTAAAAGGATTTTTTTCTTTCGGAAAAGTTTGATTGAATTCACATTTATCTACAGTATGCTATTTGTGTTGTCCTACTGAATTTAAATATTTATGTATTTTTCCTGTTCAGTTTTTTTTTTTTTTAATCAATATGCAATGTTGAACATTTTTTAAATGTAATAATCATTTTCCTTGGTTAGGAATTCAGAATTTTGCTGGCTGTATTACTGGGTTAAAGTGCATCTTTTCTCTTAAAATTATTTAATCTCCATTGCTATACAAAGTTATAAAAATAAGTTTTCAATCAGTCATGGTGACATCACTCCCAATTTTATGCAAACATGGAGACCATTAGCTTACCTTACAGAATATATATAAAGTGCAAATATAGTTGCATTTATACCTCAGAGGGGCCAAGTATTAATTCCCATGCCCTCGATAAGGGTTTGGTTTTACTGATAGCAGGTGTTTTGTGAATTGAGAATTATTTTATGGAATTGCTACAGAGGAGTGCTTTTCTTCTCAATTGTTAGAAGAATTTATTGTTGAACTTTAAGAGTGTGAAAACTGATTTTTGAGATAGCATTTTTATGTTTCTTGTAGTTAAAATATAAAAAGTGAATTGCATTGTGGGAAGAAATTGTTGAAATTCCGTTTTTTGAATCCTGTTTCTATTTATAAGTGAATTTTTTTTTTTTTTAATTTTCTATCAGCCTTCCATGTTTTATCATGGGTAAAATGGACGTACATGGAACTACTGATGAGGGAAAGTTATATGTTTGCATCATATATACAAGAAAACCTTCCTCTGATTCCCACTTTTAACTTATTTTATACATTGTATATATTAAGTGAAATACCTTTTCAAATATAGTTTAATAACACTTAAAATTAGAAGTGATTAACTCACTTGGAAAATAATTGCTATGCCATACATTCAGAGTGCCCCCTTCCCCCCCAAGGCCTTGACTTGTTTAACAGGAGACTTGTTAGTGTTACAGATGATTCATGCATTAACAATTTAAGGTCTTAGACCATGCTAATTGTAGTTATTCTTCTCTAAGTTTATATCATATGTAATTTAAGAATATTTAAGACATTTCCTGTATATCTCTCCAACTATTTTGATTTCCTCATGATAGATCAGCTGTTTCCTTATATATAAAAGGCATTTATTGTGCAAAGTAGCCGAATCCAGCTGTACATCAGTTTAAGACACAAAACTGACCAAAAATTTCCCAGTATCCAGGCATGATCAAATTGCAGTGGTCATTTGCATCTCAAAATTATCAGTACTTTTTTTCAGGAACTGGTTATGACAGTGTTCAAGTTGGTCTGACAGTATTTTGTTAAAAATATTTGTTTATTCATTATACTTACATAAAAATTGTTTTGCCTTTAGACAAAACTGAATAATCATGAAGGCTATCTTTTGTTTTATAAAGTTTATTTCTCAAGGAAAAGGGAACAAATTTTGGGTTTGTTCGGCTTTTTACTAGATGCCTAAAGCCACAGATTTTATTGCGTAACCCAGGTGGTTTTAGCTGTGAGATGGGAAGCAGGATGAGATAGATGCATGTGGCTGTACCATTTACATAACAGGCTGAAAATGGCTTGCATTGTTACAATCCTCTAGACTCTAGATACATACATATAAAGGAAAGTTTGGGTACCCATGATGAGACAGCTGGTGATAACAATTGGGAAATCTCTGTGCCTGTGACCTACTTGATTTTTTTGCAGGAAATACGTTCTTGAGGTTCCTTTCCGGTTTTCTGTTCTTTTAGAATGTCAGTGCAGTGCACTGCTAATGTTTATTCACTTGGCCATACACTCTTTTTCTAACAGCTGCATATTCTTTCAGTATACTAACTGCATTGACAGCATTGTGTCTTTGATCTTGCACACTGGTTTGACATAGTGCTGTCTTTGATTTTTAGGCTAGTTACTTGAGGTATGAATTTTCCATAGAATATGCACTGATAACAGCATTGCCATTATACTATCGAAAGAAAATTTTTGATGATGAAAACAATAAAGATTTTAAATATCTATTTTAGTTTGTGGGTGTTTTTGAAATGAAAATATACTGCACACTTCAGTTTCTGAGGTACATTAGCCTTTTTATAATGTAATATAAAGAAAGTATGACAGTTATGTTATACTGCCAAATTAAAAAAGTGAAACCATAGTAGCAAATACTGTAGTCCTCTGATTTTGAGGTTTAGTAAAACAATTGGTAATCTGAGGAAGTAGAATTTTTGCCTAGCCTTTGGTAAAAACAGTTACAGAAGGTGGTTTTTTGACATAAAAAACTATTAACTATCTAAAGCCAAGGTCCTACTTGTACTTAAATTTTCACAACTTTTTTATGACCATTCATTATCAGAGAATCATTTTGAGTAATTTTTTTAATGTTTCAAACAGTAAAGATGAAAACTTACTCTGTGTGCTATAAAAGTGCTGTTTTTTTTTAATCAAACATGAATCTTGTCCCAAATTGTCCAAATTTTAATATCATATACTTACAGAAAGTTTAGATTGTAGATTCTTAGTGTCTGCTTCAGTATGGTTTTGTGAACATTGTCAAAATAATCCAGATTTTGAAAGTAAACTCTAGAATATATATATATATTGAATGTGACTAAATCCATAAATTCCAGATGACTTTAAATCAGTGCGTCCAACTTAACAAGCAGCCGTGCAGTAAGTTTATAGGAAATTCATATTTCTTCCATATTAGCCTATTTTGTCCTTTCTCTCAGTGGAGATTAGAGAGCTCTTACCTTATTACAGGCCTCCTAACTTTCTGGCATGAAAAAGCATATATTCAGGAAAGAGAATGTACCCTGCAAATAAATATTGCAGATAACTGAAGCTTAACTCATTAAGAACTAACATTTGTTTTAACATTTTAACAAAAGTATTAATTAGATTATCATTTATGTGCTTTCTTAGAGTATATTAAAACATTTTAATTTTTCCTTGGTAATTTAGGATTATCATTATAAATTATTTTCCTCCCATTTTAAATGGCCTCATACCTGTATTTTTCTGGAATTGTGTTTTTCTGGCTTTGCTTGCAACTGAATATTTGTTCCTAGCGCTCCTAAGTTTTGTTTCTAATTTGCTAATCTCAATGTATTAGGAAGAATGGTACCTACTTCAAAAGATGGTTGGGAGGTTTAAATGTGACATACAGAGGGCTCATAGAGATAGATTGTGAAATGGTACTTGTTGTTACTTTCGCTGTTATTACCAGTTCCCTGTACTACTAATCAGTTCCTGCTTCCCAAACACAGACAGAAACTTTATTTAAAAAGTAGATCTATCTTGGAGATGCTATAACCACTTTGTTCCCAGTTATTTGTTGTCATACTTCAAGTTAATCAAGATTATGTAGTAAACACTGCCAGGGTGCTGTGATGTGTGCTTCCAAAGGACTACCTACATACACATGGTCCCTCTGCCTCCACTCCTGCACTAAACCTTGGAAAGGATATGCGTTTTTTTTTTTTTTTTCCCTTAAGAATAGAGAAATACATTGCCAAACAAAGCAAGAAGGGGAAGTCTTGGTGGATCTGAAACTAAGAAATCCTTGAGAAAATGAAATCAGACGGGATCAAATTAAAGAGAGAAAATGCAACCTAAGATGTTTGTGGCAAGCACGTGGGAGAGCACTACCATAAAAGGTGGGAGCCATGCAAGGAGGCAGGTGATCACTGCTAGCAGTGGAATGCAGGAGCAGGAAGGGACTGACAGAGGCAACTTCCAAGGGGGTTATTTGGGCTACTTCTGGGCAAACAGCCAAGCCAGCAGATCCTTATTCCTTATGCAGATCAACACATACACTACCCTATTTCACACCATCCAGTCTGGGGGGAGGTAGAGAACACATTTTCACAGTACTAGCGGTGAGAGTATCCAAGTCTAGGAGACCACTATCTGGGATACCCTACTCAGTGGCACATCCTTTTCATCCCTAACACCACCACCACCACCACTCCCCCAAAAAAAACTTGCTGTGGAGTTGATTCCAACTCATAAGCCACCTGAAAACATCATGCCTCTCCTCGGAGTCAGGCTGCACAAGCAAGGGTGGTGGATAGTCTAGCCAGGGGATCTCAGCTGGAAAGATGAGTTCCCAACCAGGAATCACCAAACAGTTGAGGGGTACCAAACTCTTGAAAGAAAGCAAACAAAAATGTGTAATTGAAGAAGAAGAAGGTAAACAGGACAAAAAGAAGCTCCATGGTTACAGCTTTTTTACCTGCCCATATGACCATACCAAAATCATGCTGATAAAGTTAGAGAACATTTTACACTTTTGCACAAGTTCAATTAAGATTTCCCTGCATCCCAAGCCCTGGGGAAAATACTCAATTTTGTTTCCTCCAAGTCTTCATATAACAATGGATTATATTCATAGACTCCCAAACCCACTGCCATCGAGTTGATTCCAACTTCTAGGACTGAGTAGAACTGCCTCAAGACTTTAGATACGGAAGCAGACTGCCTTACCTTTCTCCACCAGAGTGGCTGGTGGATTTAAACTATTAACCTTTTGGTTAGCAGGCAAATACCTTAACCACTACAACACCAGAGCACCACCAAAGCTGCTTTGCATGGCCAGTAAATCAAAAAACCCAAATCCACTGCCATCGAGTCAATTCTTACTCATAGTGACCCCCAGTGGGTGTGTGAGGCAGTAAATTTTTGCAGAAGTAGATTTCCTGCTTCCAACCTGGTTAGCAGTCTGATGCCTTAGGCACTGTGCTACCAGAAATCCTTGCCTGGGCTATTAAAAAAAAAAAAAAAAAAAAAAACCACCTCACTGCTGTCAAGTCATAGAACCCCTCCTTGCGTTTCCGAGGTGGTATCCCTGCGGAAGTAGATTGCCCAATCTTCCTTCTGAGGAGTGGCTGGTGGGTTTGAACCACCAGCTTTCTGGTTAGCACTCAAATGCTACACCACCAGAGCGCCCATTGCATGGCCTATTAAAAAAAAAAAAAAAAACTGCTGTCAAGTCCATTCAACTCGTAGCAACCCCTCCTTGGGTTTCCAAGGTGGTATGTAGCATAGTGGCTAAGGCACTTGACTGCTAACCAGAAGGCTGGCGGTTCAAACCCACCAGCCACTCCTCGGA
>NW_006921682.1:8300816-8302344 GCF_000298275.1 Orycteropus afer afer | reverse complement strand
GTGTACCAGTTGCTGGGACTGATTGTTTCCATGAATCTTTGGTTTTCTTCGTTCTTCTTTGCTCTGGACAAGGAGACACCCATTGTTGCATCTAGATGGCTGCTTGGAAGCTTTTAAGATCCCAGTCACTACTCACCAAAATAGGAGGTAGAACAATGTTTTGTGTAGTATGTTATGCCAATTGAGCTTGATGTCCCCTGCGACTATGGTCCCGAGCCCACTGGTTCAACTACTCAGTCCCTCTGGGTAGCTGAGATTGCCCAGTCTTCCTTCAGAGGAGCAGCTGGTGAGTTTGAACTGCAAGCCTTATGGTTAGCTATCAAATGCCTTAGGCACTACGCAGGCATTTATTCATTCCTCAGATGTTTTTTGAACCAGACACTGGGATTACAAAGTAAATGAAATGAGATGTGGAGTAGGAACAGACATAAAAGTAAATCTTTGGAGGTCTATACTACATTATATCTACAAAGTTAATGTATAATTGCAGAGTAAGAAGGGAGTAGCCGGCAAGAGAGGATGAGAATGCTTCACAAAGCAAATTGTTTTTAGTCAGGTCCAAAATGAATATAAGTAACCATTCAAGCCCCCAACCAAGTCCTGCCTTTTATGCTATTCCCATTTCAAATTATTTCTGAGAATCCCAGGAATGTTTACATGGTACACAAACTAGTCCTGGTTGTTGCTAGTGCCTTGGCTGGTCTTCTGGCGCTGGCTGGCTTCCACTTTTCTGCCATTTTGAAATTGCTTTTCCAAACTATTACCTTTCTCCCTGTGTTTAGCACCCCAGCCATGGAAAAAATCCTCCAAAGTACATCTAAAACTAGACTGTAACTTTAAACAAATCTTTTACCAAAGACCTGAAGAAAAAAGATAGGAGTTACTATAGAAATCAACCGCACCTCCACCCCCACCTCCCAAAAAAGTAACCACATGAAACTGGGTACTGGACCTAGTGACTTCTAGTCTATTGGCCATGCACTTTCGTGGAGGGTGCTCTAAGTCTGTCCCCTAGGTTTGACCTGCTGCCAACTTGGTGGTACCTCCCCTTGATAGGGGGCATTTTTGAGTGAGATTCCCTTGCATGACTCCAAGTTTCACCTCCAAAACAGCGTAATCTGGAGAAATGTAACTCTGCCCACAGAGAAAATAGGTTCTTCATTATTAAGCAGATCATCCACTCAACTATTTTAATCTAGAAGGGAAACTTTGCTTTATATAACCAAGTAGCTCATAGAAGTTTTCTCCTAACTCCCTAAAAATTGTTGATGGCCTTAGAGCATCAGCCTGACAGTGATGCTTACCTAAACCTCTACTCCCATTTTATGGGCCAGAATAAGTTGTAGGGCCAAGCTTGATGTCAAAAGATGGGGGAAATAAAATCCCTCCCCAGGGAGGGGGAGAAAATGCCCTTTTACTACTCTTATATCTGATAATCCGAGAAGCTGGACTATATGAAGAAAAACGTGGTATCAGGATTGGAGGAAGAATCATTAACAACCTGAGATATGCAGACGATACAACTTTG
>NW_006921682.1:8298557-8300176 GCF_000298275.1 Orycteropus afer afer | reverse complement strand
TGATGGGCTCAAGTATAGCAGGGATTGTGGGGCTGGCGCGGGATCGGGCAGTGTTTCGTTCTGCTGTGCATGGGGTCGCTATGAGTCGGAAACGACTCGATGGCACTTAACAACAACAACATATCTGATATTTCTCCTGCCCCCAAACCCCATGTCTTTTACTTTAATTTTTTTCTGATTTATGAAATCAAAATCTAGTTTCCTCTTACTTAGCTTTTTTCTATTTCCTCATTTTCTAGTTCTCTTCTTCTATTTTTCTTCATCAACTTTCTCCTCCATTTTCACCTCCAAGAAAGGATGTTTCCCTTTGTTCTTTAACACCAACTCTTTTTAAAAATAATGTTTATTTTATTTTGGTGAAAATACATGGAGCAAAACATGCATCTGTTAAACAATTTGTACACGCCGGAGCTCTTGTGACGTAGGGCCTAAGGCATTTGACTGCTAACCAGAAGGCTGGTGGTTCAAACCCACCAGCCACTCCTCAGAAGGAAGGTTGGGCAATGTACTTCTGTAGTGATACTGCCTCAGAAGCCCAAGGATGGTTCACTATGAGTCGGATCCAACTCGACGGCAGTGCATGCACTTTGCATACATACTGTTCAGTGACATTAGTTATATTCTTCAAATACCAACTCTTAAGGCTGTATGCAGATGAATCCTTAATGACCACTCACCAGCCCTTGCGCCTGCATCTCTTGATTTTACTCTCCCATCCTCCCCGACTCGACGGCACATAACAACAACAACAACAACAATCCTCCCCGACAGGATTACCATCCTAACTGTTAAACAGACACTGTTTATTTTCAAAAATAAATGCTAATTACATTTTCCTTTTGCATTAAATTTTCCTATTGTTTCTAACTAAAATTATAACTTATTTTTCTCATTTGTTATATATAAAAAAATAGTTTTAAAGCAAACTGTTGAGAGCATTTTTAAGCTCTGGTGCCATGGTAGTTAAAAAATTCAGCAGCTAACCAAGAGGTTGGCAATTCAAACCCACCAGCTGCTTCATGGGAGAAAGATGAGGCAATTTGCTTCTGTAAAGATTTGCAGCCTTGGAAACCCTATGGGGCAGTTCTACTCTGACCTAAATGGTCACTATGAACCAGAATAGACTCGATGGCAGTAGGTTTGGTTTTGGTTTTATACCTGAAATAGAAAAATCTGACCCATTGTGATATCCATACACAAGAATGTATGTTGGGTTTCAAAACTTTCAAGATATTCTCAAAATAGGAGATCCTGGATAGAGTGGCAGAAAAATGTGGAACAAAACTCAAAACCATAAAAAAAGATAGGCTTATTGGTCTGATAGAGACTAGTGAAAATCCTAACTGTGGCCCCTAGTGACACTTCAGGCATGGAATTGAACTTATTCCCGTGGCTACCACCCAAACAATAAACAGGCATATAAGGTGAACATTTACACTAGGTAGGTACACCATAAACAATCAACGAAGGGAGATCAGAAGGGCAGTATTTGCACAGGCAGATAACTCAGGGCAGGAATGCACAGGAAAGAAGGACACAGGGAGGAAGTTGGAAGAGTGCTATTACATTATGGGGATTGCAATCAATGTCATGAACAAAATATGTATGAACTGTTGTAT
>NW_006921682.1:8279662-8294227 GCF_000298275.1 Orycteropus afer afer | reverse complement strand
CAGACCGCAGCTCCATATGTCTCCTTTTTTGGTATTTTCACACAAATTCTTCTGCTAGTTGGGGTTTAGTCCACTTCTGTATCCTTCCCTTCAAGGCTCAGGGGACCAAGATTATCTTCTGTGTCTGTGTTAATTCGTTTCCCTTTTCTTTGTTGAAGAGGGTCTGTGCAGTCCTTCTGCTTAGTCTGCCATCTTGCCAGAACTCTAAATGCCCTTTTGTGTGTGTGTGTGTATGTGTATGTGTGTCTGTGTGCATTCTTCTTCACTTCTAATACTAGGAGACCATTAACTGCATCTTAGATGGCTGCTTGAAAGCTTTAAAGACCCCAGTCACTACTCACCAATGTAGGATGTGGAGCAATGCTTTTATGTATTTTGTTGTGCCAATTGAGTCTGCTGTACCCCTGTACTATGGTCCTGAGGTGGTAGATCTATTGGATATCTCTCCCATAGTGTTGGGATGTCTGTGAGGGATTACTCTGTGTCTGTCTTCTGTTGTTTCTGTAAGGACTGCAGGTATTTTGTATCACTGGTATCTGTACAAGATTAGCCTCAGCTTAATCTATCCTTGGTATAGACTATACTTCTATTCACTGAACCCTGTCTGATCATCTCAAGTGTTTATGTGTTTATCTGTATAGCCTAATGTTTGGTGTTAATGGCAATGTGGTGTTGTGGACACATTGGTTGGTTTTAGCATCTGTCGTCTATCTCTTATGTGCACGGTTCGGTGTCCTCTCATTTCCCAATGTTATCATGGTGGTCAAATATCCTTCCTGTATATCCCTCCCCCTACCCATGTCAGTGTGTAAGCTCCAACTAACCCTAAATTAATCCTTCCCATTTCCTCCCCATCCCGGTAACCTACTAGGTGAGTTCCCTTATCCAAGCAAACCTTTTCTGTCTTTTTACAGTAATGGGCTCATACAGTACTTGTCCTTCTGCGATTGACTTATTTCACTCAGCATAATGTCCTCCAGGTTCATCCACGTTGCGAGATGATTTGCGTATCCCTCATTGTTCTTTAATGTGGCATGGTATTCCATTGGATATACCATAATTTGGTTATCCACTCATCCGTTGATGGGCATTTAGGTTGTTTCCATCTCTTTGCTATGGTGAATTGTGCTGCAGTGAAAATAGGTGTACATATGTCTGTTCATGCGTTATCTCTCACCTCTTTAGGATATATTCCTAGTAATAGAATTTCTGGGTCAAATGGTACTTCTATTTTCAGTTTTTTAAGGAAATGCCATACCATTTGTCACAATGTTTGTACCATTTTACAATCCCTCCAGCAGTGCACAAGAGTTCCAATCTCTCCACAACCCTGCCAGCATTTGTTACTATCTGATCTGTTGAACTTTGCTATTATTGCTGGGGTGAGATGATATCTCATTGTTGTTTTGATTTGCATCTCTCTAATGATTAATGATCATGAGCAATTTCTGATGTGTTTGTTGGCTGTCAAGGTATTTTCTGAACTCACAGTGGATTTTCTCACAGCAATACTTATCCATGTGGTTACCCAAATGCCTATTTAACCCTAAGAATACTTTAGACCCAAACCAATATCTGGAGCCCTGGGATGAGAGGTTAGAATAGAGATACAGAAAGAGAGTTTGAGAAGATGACTTAGAGGTAAAGACTTACTTTTCTCTCTGAGCCTTCTGAAATTTGACCCCTTCCGCCTCACAAGTAAGAGAAATGGTAGGACCAGGAAAACAATGAGAGGGTCTAGGAAATCAGGCAAAGTGGGTGGTAGAATGGGAGTTTCCTTGAAATGATAGGTAGTGGGGAGTGTCTAGGCCAGAATGAAATGTTCCTACCCACATTCTTCCTTTCCCCTCATTCATACTCTCCCCATCACTAAAATGAGAGGAAGGGTGGTGGTGGTCCTTTGAGCGTGAAGATGGAGAGGAAAACAATGGTGAAGTTAACAGCTATGCAGGAGGGAGGGGAGATTGACATTCTTTGGCACTTGTCTAATCAAAGTTAGTTACTCTCAATTTTTTAAATTTCTCCACTCCAGCTTCCAACCTATGTGCTGCAAATGAGTTATAAGTGTGACATGAAATCTTGATCTTCGTAACCCTTGAAATGGCTAACAAGGACTAAGGCTCCTAGAGCCCCTTGACCTGAAGCTTGACCACCAGCAGCCTCAAAGGAGGTTTCTCAGAGGGTGACTAAACAGAATTGGGTAAAATGGGGCACCTTGTGTTCCCCATAGGTAGCAAGCATGATGACCAACATGCATTGCTCCTTTGCATAGTGCAGCCAAGGAGGTACTGGTCACCAGAACATCTCCTTCAGTAGATAGCTGCAAAGATGCCGTTGCCCACTGAGGACAAAGGGTTCATGGAGCTGCTGGAGCAGAGGCACAATGTTCAGTCCAAGATGTGGCCCCATGGGAGTTTAGGGACTGGAAAATGTGAAGCCTTTCTCTTCCCACATATGTAATGTTCCTGTTCACTTGCAGCTCTTGTGCTAAATGTGGGGGAAGTGCTCTCACAATGTCTGCATGTCTTCCAAATTTGAGCTTCATTTCCTTTGTAAATACTTACAATGTTCTGTTTAGTTCAAAATCCATTCACACTACTATAAAGATCTACAACACAATACTTGTCAATGAAATAAAAGGCATAATAATAGTGACATCTTTGCTTTTTAAAGCTTTAAAGAGGTCTGTAGCAGATTTGTCCAACATAATATGTCATTTTATGTCTTGGCTGTGTTTCCATGGGTGTTGGTTGTTGATCCAAGTAGAATTAAATCTTTGACAACTTTAATGTTTTCACCATTTATCATGATGTAGTTTATCAGTCCAGGTGTGAGGATATAGACATAGAGTTACGTGCCATAGCTCTGTCTGTTGAGAGGGCCTAGGAGCAATGACTGCACAGTGGCAATAAGTACATATAGCACCCAGATCTTCATTTGCAAGTAGTATCTTCCAATGTAAAGAACTAGAAGTCTTTGGAGAAGAGATTGATTCCGGGGCTTAGCAGGGAGAATAAAAGATGAGCTAGAAACCTCTTGTAATTCCAGAAACTAAAGATTTACTTGAAAAAGGACGGCAGCTTGTTAAAAAGACATAGGAGCCTATGTTTCTGCTATAACAGAAACACCACAAGTGGATGGCTTTAACCAACAGGTATTTATTTTCTCACAGTTTAGGAGGCTAAAAGTCTGAATTCAGGTGCAGGCTCTAGGCAGAAAGGCTTTCTCTCTCTTTGGATCTGGAGGAAGGTCCTTGTCTCTTCTGAGCTTCTACTACTGGGCAATCTTCATATGGCTTGGCATCTCTGTACCCCCCCATCTCTGCTCTGCTCACTTGTTTAATCTCTTCTATATCTCAAAAGAAATTAACTCAAGATAAACTCTACACTAATCCTGTCTCATTAACATCATAAAGACAATATAATCCCAAATGGGATTATAACTGCAGGCATAGAGGTTCGGATTTTTTTAATTTAGTTTTATTTTTTTTGTGATTTGGATGAATATTTACAGAGCAAATTCATTTTCCATGCAGCAATTCATACACATTTTGTTTCATGACATTGACTGCAATTCCCCACAATGCAACTGCTCTCTTCCCACTTCCTACCTGTAGTTACCTCTTTGCTATGTCCTTTCCCATGCATTTCTGCCCCCTGAGCTATCTCCCTGTGCAAATACTGCCTTTCTATTCTCCCACAATTGATCATTCTAAGGAGTGTATCTACTTGATATCAATATTCACCCTATATCCCTCTCTCATTGTTTGGCTGGAAGCCATGGAAGTGAGTCCAATTCCAGACCTGATGGGTAACTTTGTTGTTGTTGTTGAGTCAGACCCAACTCATAGTGACCCCTCCTTGGGTTTCTGAGGCACTATCACTATGGAAGTAGATTGCTCCATCTTCCTTCTGAGGAGTGGCGGATGGGTTTGAACCGCCAGCCTTCTGGTTAGCAGTCAAGTGCCTTAGGCACTACATAACTAAGGGCCATAATCTTGGGGTCTCACCAGGCTCTATCAGACCAGTAAACCTGGTCTTTTTTTATGATTTTGAATTTTGTTACACATTGTCCTCTCACTCTATCCAGGATCTCCTACACCAATACCTTTCCGAGTGTCTGACAGTAGAAGCTGGGCACCATATAGTTCTTTTGGTCTCATGGTCATGTAGGGTGAGGTTTGCATGGTCCACTGGTCCACAGAAGTTAGGATTTAAAACATATATTTTGGGGGGACACAATTCAGCCCATAACAAAGTACACCAGAAGTCACTCTCAATGGCTAAAGCTGGGAAAATGTAACAACAAAATTAATAATAATAATAACGTTGATTATGAACTATAGAATAAAATAAATATTCATGAGCTACATAAGGGCAGTGTTACAGCCCTTTAGTCATGTACAACTCTTTACCAAGTGTTGAGGTTATGAGCACAAGAACCAATGTCCCAAAGATGCGCTCCCTCCCAGCTCTTTTTGATCAGGAAACCCCAAATCTTTGTGGATCTGCTGTTGTATAGGAAAACTCTTGGTCAATTTCAAGGTGGGGTTTTGCTAGCAGGATCACAGCCCAACCAATCTTCTTGGGCAGATTACAAACCCAGGTTCAGAAAGGCCACATAGGGGAACACAGTGTACTAGAGTGGCTGGTGGGTTTGAACTGCCAACCTTCTGATTAGCAGTCAAATGCCTTAAGCACTGTGCCACCAGAGCTCCTTCCAAAGGTTAACATCACCAGTAAAAAGACATCTCTACATCATGTTCCCCTGATATGATGCACTGAGAAGAGCACATTACCAACAAACCCAAACTCAATGCTATTGAGTAGATTCTGACTCATAGCGACCTCCTTTAGGTTTCTCAGACAGTAAATTTTTATGAAAGTAGATTGCCCAGTCTTCCTTCTGTGGAGTGGCTGGTGGCTTTGAACCACCAACCTTCTGGTTAGCAATCAAATGCCTTAGGCACTACACCACCAGAGCTCCTTAGCACATTACTTCTGTCATATTCTTCCAGAATGAATAACCTTACTTTAATTGTGAAAAAGGGTCAGATAAGCCTAATTTGAGAGATAATCTACAAAGCCACTGAGTGGTACTCATCAAAAGCCTCAAAATCATGAAAGACAAGGAAATACTAAGAAACTGTCTTAAATTAGAGGAGGTTAAGGAGACACAAATGTAACATGGGATCATGCATTGGATCTGGAACAGAAAAATAACTTTAGAGGGAAAATTGGTGAAATTTGAATAAGGTCACTAATTTAGTAGTTAATATCAATGCAATGCTATTTGGTTAATGTGAAAAATTTTTAAATAACCAATACTAATGTTTTGGTTACCTAGTGCCACTCTGAATGGAGTATACCATATATGGGATGAACAGACAGGAGTTTATTCTCTTACAATTTTGGAGGCTTTAGGTCCAAGTTCAAATTGCTAGGCTCTAGGGGCTGGGTGAAAGCCCTTCAACCTTGGGCTTCAGCTCTGCCTCCTGCTCCCAGCCCACTGAATCTGGAGGCTTTTCTTTACTCAGACAGCTGCTGGCTGCTGAGGCTGACAAGCCCAAGGTTGACAAGTAAAAAGGCACAGTCCCAATGTTACCAAACAACATACCAAAAACAAAAAAAAACATGGCAGGCCACTAATTCAAGTCCAGATGAAGTCTCAAGATCAGTAGGGCATGGCAGGCTGCTGAATAACAACTTGGCTATATGCAGGGTTCAAGCATGCCAGAAGGTTAGAGACCAATCCCAAAGCTTCTCTTTATATATGGGAAGCAGACCACATCCCTAAAGCAGCTACTCAGCTGCTCGTGGCAGATTCCACCATGGAGTTGATTGCCAATCTCATCCTGGGGAATAACTACCTCCAGCTGCCCAGCCACTCAACCAGGTCCAGCCAAGTTGACAACAACCTTAATTACCACAGTTACTTTCTTAGTTTTATAATTATACTGTGCTGATATAAATTGATAACATTACAGCAAGCTGGATGAAAGCTATAATTGAACTCTACTATTTTTTGTAAAATTTTCCTTAGTCAAAGAATATTGAGTCAAAATTCAGGTTACAAAAATATAACCAAAAAACCAAATCCACCACCATCGAGTAATTCCAACTCATAGCGACCCCCATAGGGTTTCCAAGGTTATGAAGTAGATGGCCTCATCTTTCTCCCGAAGAGCAGCTGGTGGGTTTGAACTGCCCACCTCCTGGTTAGCAGCCAAATGCTTTACCTAATACTAGATTATAATACCATTTTTTAATAAAAATTTAAAACACTACTACTAAAATACTAACTATTATCTGAGGATAAATAAAATATGAAATTAAAATATACAGATGCCTGAGACGGAAAGTGGGTAGAAACAGGGAGGAATACAAAAAGGATTCAATGTTTTCTTTTTCCTTTAAAATATTTTATTGTGGTTTTGTTGAAAGTTTACAGAGCAAATTAGTTTCCCACTCAGCAATTTATACACAGATTTTTCTGTGACATTAGTTGCAAGCCCCATAATATGTCAACACTCTCCCCAATCCTACCTTTGGTTCCCTGTTTCCATTTGCCTAGTTTTCCTGCCCCTTCCTGTCTTCTTAGCTTTGCTTTTGGTCTTGTATAGCTGATTGTTTTGAAGAGCATGTTCTTCCCAAGTATGTTTTTCACTCTACAGGCCTCTTTTTTTAGGTAGCTGAAAGGGGATCTCCAGGAATGGCTTCAGTTCTAAATTAGAAGAGTGTCTAAGAGCCATACTTTCAGGGATTCCACCAGTTTCTATGAGACCACTAATCTGGTATTTTTCATTAATTTGAATTTTGTTCTACCTTTCTTCACTATTCTCTCTGGTGCTTTTTATTGTGATTCTGGTCAGAGGGGTCAATAATGGTTACCATGCACCATCTACTTCCTCTGGTTTCAGGTTAGTAGAGGTTGCAGTTCACGTGGTGCATTAATCCTTTGGACTAATTGTTTCCTTGAGTCATTGGTTTTCTTCACTCTTCTTTGCTCCAGGTGGAAAGAGACCAATAGTTGTAACTTAAATGGTCTCTTGCAAGCCTCTACAACCCCAGTCACTACTCACCAAAATAGGATGTAGAACATTGTCTTTGTGGACTATGTTATGCCAGTTGAACTAGATGTCCCCCAAGTCTGTGGTCCCTAGCCCTCAAGCCCAGTATTTCAGACCTAGGAGGTGCTTGGTATGGTTAAGAGATTTTCATGACTCTGTCCCCTGTGTGCTCTATTATACACATAGGTATATTTGCTGCAATACATGGATGACACAACTTTGCTTGCTGAAAGTGAGGACAACTTGAAGCACTTACTGATGAAGATTAAAGACTACAGTCTGCAGTATGGATTACACCTCAATATAAAGAAAACAAAAATACTCACAACTGGACCAATCAACAATTTCATGGTGGATGGAGCAAAGATTGACATTGTCAAGAATTTCATATTACTTGGTTCTACAATCAACACCAATGGAAGAAGCAGTCAAGACATCAGATGACATATTGCCTTGGGCAAATCTGTTGCAAAAGACCTCTTTCAAGTGATGAAGAGCAAAGGTGTCTCCTTGAAGACTAAGGTGCACCTAACCCAAGCCATGGTATTTTCTTCTTTTTATTTTAAGAGCTAGTTTTACATTCAATGTTACATGTTCATTTAGTTTCACTCCCCATTTACCATGTCCAACCCTAACCCAATCTCCTCCGCTCCCTGCCCAGTAACCCTCCCCCTGTGCCCCTCATAGTTATGCAATCCTGTTTGTCCTGCATTTCTTCAATATGAATGTTGCCCCTCTGGTGCCCTGTAGTCTATTGCTCTAAGGGATGTATTTTCGTAGAGTATGTAGGTGTTTCACCCTGGGTTGAGTGGTCTGTATGTACATCTTGTTAACTATTGGGCTGAGAGCCAGCCCCTGGGAGTGAGTTTTATTTCAGGCACAGAATGTATTCCAGGGCCATAGTATTTGGTGTCTCATCAGACTCCATCTGACCAGTAATTCTGGTCACTATTGAGTTTTTGGATTTTGTTCCTCATTTTTCCTCCCACTCTATGCAAGATCTCCAGATTTGATCCTTTCCTGAGTGGTTGCCATTGGTAGCTGGGCACCATCTAGTTCTTCTGGTCTCGAGGGCCATTGTGTCCTAGGGCTGATTACTTCCAAACGCCCTTGTTTTTTGCACTCTTCTTTTACTTCCAATGCTAGGAGACCATTAGCTGCATCTTAGATGGCCACTTGAAAGCTTTTAAGACCCCAGTCACTACTCATCAATGTAGAATATGGAACAAGGCTTTTATGTATTTTGTTGTGCCAATTGAGTCTGGTGTCCCTCAGTACTATGGTCCGGAGATGGTAGGTCTATTGGATTTCTCTCCCATAGTGTCTAGGTGTCTGTGAGGGATGACTTTGTGTCTGTCTTCTATTGTTTCTGCAAGGATTGCAGGTATTTTATATCACTGGTGTCTATGCAAGATTAGCTTCAGCTGAATCTATCCTTGGTCTGGAGTATATTCCTGTTCACTGACCCCCATCTGATCCTCTCAGGTGTTTATGTTTATTATCTTTAGCCTGGTGTTTGGTGTTAATGGTAATGCAGTATTGTGGACACATTGGTTGGTATTAGTATCTGTCATCTATCTCTTATGTGCACAATTTGGTATCCTCCCATTTCCTAATGTTATCATGATTGTCACAGACCCTTTCTGCATATTCCTCCCCTTACCCACATCAGTGTGTTGCCCCAACTATCCTAAAATTAATCCCTCCCCTTCCCTCTCCATCCCAGTAACCTACAAAATGAGTTTCCTTTCCCAAGCTAACCCTTCTTTGTCTTTTTACAGTAATGGGCTCAAACAGTACTTGTCTTTCTACGATTGACTTATTTCACTCAGCATAATGTCCTCCAGTTTCATCCACATTGTGAGGTGATTCGCACATCCTTCATTGTTCTTTAATGTAGCATAGTATTGCATTGTGTGTATATACCGTAATTTAGTTATCCACTCACCCGTTAGTGGGTACTTAAGTTGTTTCCATCTCTTTGCTATAGTGAATTGTGCTGCAATGAACATAGGTGTACATATGTCTGTTCATACATTATCGCTCACCTCTTTACAATATATTCCTAGTAATGGAATTGCTGGGTCAAATGGTATTTCTATTTTCAGTTTTTTAAGGAAATGCCATACCATTTGCCACAATGGTTGTAAAGCCATGGTATTTTCAATCACCTCTTATGCATGTGAGAGCTAGACAATGAATAAGGAAGACCGAAGAAGAGTTGATGCTTTTGAATTGTTGTTTTGAAGAAGAATGCTGAGGGTACCATGGACTGCTAAAAGAACTAACAGATCTGTCCTGGAAGAAGTGCAGCTGGAATGCTCCTTGGAAGCGAGAATGGCCAGAGTTCATCTCACCTACTTTAGTTATGTCAGAAGGAACCATTCCCTAGAGAAGGATATCATGCTTGGTAAAGTGGAGGGTCGACAAAGAAGGGGAAGGCCCTCAACGAGATGGATAGACACAGTGGCTGCAACGATGGGCTCAGATATAGCAAGGATTGTGAGGCTGGCGCAAGACTGGTTAGTGTTTTGTTCTGCTGTGCATAGGGCCACTATGAGTCGGAGAGGACTTGATGGCACCTAACAACAACAATAACATTTGCAGCATGTGCTAATATATACGTAGGAATGTCTGCTGCCAACCCTATTTATGTACCCGGGAGTACTACCATATGCCCTCCCACACCTGTTCAGCTTGTGTTGTTGTTATTATGTGCCATCAAGTCAGACTCAAGTCATAGCAACCCCTCCTTGGGTTTCTGAGGCGGTATCACTATGGAATTAGATTGCCCAACCTTCCTTCCTAGGAGTGGCTGGTGGGTTTGAACCGCCTGCCTTCTGGTTAACAGTCAAATACATGAGGCACCACACTCTTGTATAACTACCTGAGCATCCATTCATATATTATTGTTTGTTATTACTATTGCTGCAGTATTGTATATTGCAAAAAAGACATGGAGGCAACATCTTCTGACCTTCTCTAACTTTACAAGAGGAAAACAGAATCCCCATCAAACAACCCATGGCTTACTCCTATGAGGCCGAGAATAGTGCCACCCTCCAACCTTTTACCAATTCTAACACCAACCATCCCTCCCACAGCAGTCACTACTTCTCTGCTGGGTTCAATAATTCATTGCAATGGCCACACAGAACTCATAGACAATACTCACAATTATGGGCTTTATTAGGGAAGTAACAGGCTACAATTCAGGTTCAGGAACACACTCAGAATACAATTCTTTCATCAGGACAGTCTCCCCTCTGAGGTGCCCTCAGACCTGCTTCTCCAGCCCTTGGCCTCTTGGCCTCACCTCTGACCTGCTTGGGCAAATGTTACAAAGCTCTTTTAGCTTTGCCAATAGGTACACCTAGGTACATCCCACTCTGTCAGCAAGGCTCCTGTCCAAGGGCACTCAGTTTTCTTGGTCTGTGAGCCAGGTAAACCTGTAACTCTGTCTCATGCTTCTTGATTCCATTGCAACTGTCTCTCTCTGCCAGGACATCTCTCTCTGCCAAGGCATCTCTCTCTGCAGGGGTGTCTCTGCCAATAAGGCCCAGTGCAGGGATCTCAGGTCCAAGGACATACTTTACTTTACCTCCATCTCTTCTCTCTTGATGGCAGTGAGATCCCCTTTCTGTTTCTAGGAAGGCTCATTTTAAGCCTGGCAGAATGACAAAACTAACCAATCCCAATATCAGAGTTCCACACACTTTCTTTGCAGGGTTCCACCCAGTAATCTAGGAGCTCTGGTAGCATAGTGGCTAAGGCACTTGACTGCTAACCAGAAGGCTGGGGGTTCAAACCCACCAGCCACTCCTCGGAAGGAAGGTTGGGCAATCCTACTTCCGTAGTGATACTGCCTCGGAAACCCAAGGAGGGTCGCTATGAGTCAGGTCTGACTCAACAGCACATAACAACAACAACAACAACCCACTAATCTGGTGGGAGTTACAAAGACTATGCCTAAAAAAGCCATACCAAGTAATTCACTGTACCACATATATGTAATAGTACTACTGTTGCCTTTAGGAGCTCCTTTAGGAGCTCTGGTAGCGTAGTGCCTTCTGTAGTGATACTGCCTCAGAAACCCAAGGAGGGGTCGCTGTGACTTGGGTCGACTCAATGGCAAATAATAGCAACAACATTGTTGCCTTTAACTCTTTCATACCTTTCAGTATCTTTCTTTGCCTTGGTTATGTTATGCTGACTTCTGCCATATTGTGTATTGTCTTTCTCTTCTCCGTATTTAGCATGTGTCTACACTATCTAGTTATTTTCTCTCCCATCCCATCCCATCCATGGTAACCATCAAAGAATATTTCTGGGAGCTCTGGTAGCATAGGGCCTGAGGTACTTGACTGCTAACCAGAAGGCTGGTGGTTCAAACCCACCAGCTACTCCTCGGAAGGAAGGTTGGGCAATCTACTTCCGTAATGATACTGCCTCAGAAACCCAAGGAAGTGTCGCTATGAGTTGGGGCCAACTTGATAGCACACAACAACAACAACAACAAACTTTTCTTGACTTTTCATAATTGTTGTCTCATACAAGAATTTTTCTTTTGTGATTGATTTATTTCACTCAACGTAATTCCTCCAGGTTCATACATGTCATGAGATGTTTTGTGGATCCATTGTTATTCTTTACCATTCCATAGTATTGTATTGTGTGTATGTACTGTAATTTGTTTATCCATTCATCTGTTGATGGGCACTTGGATTGTTTCCATCATTTTGCTATTGTGAATAATGCTGCAGTTCACATGGGTGTGCGTGTGTTTATTGGAGTTACCACTCTTATTTTTCTAGGACATATACCTATGAATGGGATTGCTGGATCTTATGTATCTCTATCCCTAGCTTTTTGAGGAAGCACCATACCCGTTTTCCATAGTGGTTGTTCCATTTTACATCCTGACCAGCAGTGTTTAAGACTTCTAGTACCACCCACGAGCATTTATTGTTTTCTGGTTTTTTAGTTTTTGATCAGTGTCACTATAGCCAGGTGAGATAGAATCTCATTGTAATTTTGACTTTTATCTCTCTAATAGCTAATGATTGCATCTCTTCATGTATATGTTGGCCACCTGAATGTGGTTTTGGTGAAATGTCTGTTCATGTCCTTCATTCATTTTTTAATTGAATTGTTAATCTTTTTGTTGTTAGATGTTGGAGTTTTCTACACATTTAGAGATTAGACCCTTTTCAGATATGTCATTGCCAAAATTTTTTCCCATTCTGTGGGTTCTCTTTTAACTCTTTTGGTGAAGTCTTTTGATGAGCATAAATGTTTTATTTTTAGGAGGTTCCAGTTGTCTGGTTTATTTTCTACTGTTTGTGCATTTTTATTTATATTTGATGGTCTATTATGCCATAAATTAGGGCCCCTGGGGGGGCCCCTGGGGTTGCCCCTATTTTTTCTTCTATGATCTTTATAGTTTTAGGTTTTACATTTAGGTCTTTGATCCATCTTGAGTTAGTTTTTGTGTATGGTTTGAGATGTGGATTCTGTTTCATTTTTATGTAAACAGATACCCAATTCTGCCAGCACCATTTGTTAAAGAGACTATGTCTTCCTCATTTAATGGATTTTGGCCTTTGTCAAAGATCACCTGTCCATAAGTGGACAGATTCATTTGTGGGTTCTCAATTCTATTCCACTGGTCTATGTATATCTCTCATAGTACCAGTACCAGGCTGTATTGATTACCATGGCTGTACAGTAGGTTCTGATATTGGGAAGTTTGAGGCCTCCTACTTTGTTCTTCTTCAGTAATGCTTTACTTACCTGGGGCTTCTTTCCTTTCCATGTAAAATTGGTGATTAGTTTTTCCATTTCATTAAAGCTTTTTTAAGCTTTAGTTTGTTAGAATTTGGGTCAGAATTGAGTTATATCTAAAGATCACCATCATGGATTGAATTGTGTCCCCCCAAAATATGTGCTGTGATTCTCAGTGGTTTGGTAGTTATGCAGTGATGCAGTTTGGCAGTTATGTGAAGATGTAATCATCTCCCATGATGTGATCTGATATAATTATTCTCCATTTGTGATGTGCTGTAAATCCTGACCTCTATGTTAATGAGGCAGGATTAGGTTATGTTAATGAGGATTAGGTTATGTTTGTTATGCTAATGACTCAGGATTAGGGTGGGATGCAACACCCTTACTATTCAGGTCACAGCCTGAATCTAGATCTGATGTAAGGGAATTTACCCTGGGGTGTAGCCAGGGTTACATTTTATCTTACAAGAGATAAAAGGAGAGAGAAACCAACAGAGAAGAGGGTATTTGTTTTTGTTGTTGGGAGTTTTTTTGATGACCTGTTTAATTTCTTCTTTTGTTATGGGTCTGTTCAAATTTTCTACCTGTTTGTGTTAATTTAGGTACCAAAAAACCAAAGCAAACTCACTGCCCTCCAGTAGGTCCTGACTCATAGCAACCCCTCCTTGGGTTTCTGAGGCAGTACCTCTATGGAAGTAGATAGCCCAATCTTTCTTCCAAGGAGTGGCTGGTGGGTTTGAAACTCCAGCCTTCTGGTTACCAGTCAAATGCTTAGGCACTATGCCACCAGAGCCCCCACCCATTCCTACCTCTGAACTATTTCCCTGTGCAAATTCCTCATCCTTAAGTGTGGTACTAAGCCACCTATGCAGAACATGTTAAGAGACTGTAAGCCACCCGCCTCCTACCCATAAAAAAATTGGGGTAGCAAAGAGTGGAGAATGTGCCCCTTTGAAGAGAATCACTGGAGCACTTTGGCATCCTCTCCACCAAAACTAAAGGAGAGGAAAGGTTGTTCCTTCCTGCTCTCAAACTAAATAAGAATGGCTTTAAGGGAATTACTCATAAAACTGGACATGTATTCCCTGAGTTTGGGCAGCACAACTACTGATATAAAAGCTTTGACTACATCATCCAGTTATTTTGGTCATGTAGCAAATGAAGCAGTTGTTAATGGAGGCAATTAGAAATATACTACATCTTGACTGGGGTTGTGGCTATACATTTGTCAACACTTATTGAACTATACACTAAAAACAGGTGCATGTAAATTATACCTCAAAACATGGACTGAAAAATTATTTCTGATTTGTTGCGGCAATTTCTATCTCTCTTATCAGAATGAGGCTGAATATTTTCCCAAGACCCTTAGAGCTTGGTGATGGTTATATCTATGCACATAATTTATTGCACTCTCCCTGATTTCCAGGTTGGGCTTCTATGTATGATCCAGTCCAGAGTGACCTTGTTAGCTCAGCATGGATCTGTTCAGTGCCAGGTCCAGAACTCTACCAAGCTGATGGAGCCATTCCAAACCCAGGTGGTCTGTACATTGTCCTTGGGAAGCTCAAGCACCAGAGGGTAAACCAGGGTCTCACACCCCCTTTCTCACTCTAAGTCTTAGGTTGGTACAGTCTTTTTTTTTTTTTTTAACTTTTGGTTGTGATTTGGATGAAAATTTATGGAGCAGATTCATTTTCCATTCAACA
>NW_006921682.1:8268697-8279367 GCF_000298275.1 Orycteropus afer afer | reverse complement strand
TTTTTTTTTTTTTTTTATGATTTTGAGTTTTGTTCCATATTTTCTCCCATTCTATCCAGGATCTCCAATGTTTACCAACTCACTTCTGAGGAGCATTCCAGCTGTACTTCTTCCAAGACATATTTGTTTGTTTTTCTGGCAGTCTACAGTATATTAAGTAATCTTCCCCAGTACCATAATTCAAATGCATAAAGTCTTCTTTGGTCTTCCTTAGTCATTATCCATCTATGACATCATATGAGACTATTGAAAATACTATGGCTTGGGTCACGTGCACCTTATTCTTCAAACTAATATATTTGCTCTTTAACACATTAAAGAGGTCTGTGGAAGCAGACTTGCCCAATGCAATACACTGTTTGATTTCTTGACTGCTACTTCCATGGATGTTGATTGTGGATCCAAGTGAAAAGAAAACTCCTCATAATTGGACTAATAAGCAATGTCATGATAAATGGAAAATAGATTGAAGTTGTCAAAGATTTCATTTTACTTGAATCCACATTCAACGCCCATAGAAGCAACAATCAAGAAATCAAACAACGAATTGCACTGGGTAAATCTGCTTCCACAGAACTCTTTAATGCGTTAAAGAGCAAAGATATTAGTTTGAAAAATAAGGTGCACCTGATCCAAGCCATAGTGTTTTCAATAGCCTCATGTGCATATGAAATGTGGACGATAAATAAGGAAGAGCAAGAAGAATTTGTGCTGGTGAGGAATATTTAATATAGCATGGACTGCCAGAAAAACAAACAAAAATGTCTTGGAAGAAGTACAACCAGAATATTCCTTAGCAGCAAGAATGGCCAGACTTCATCTCTTGTATTTTGGTCATGTTATCTGGAGGGACCAGTTCCTGGAGAAGGATATCGTGCTTGGTAAAGGAGAGGGTCAGCAAAAAAGGAGACCCTCAATGAGATTCAGTGACACAGTGGCTGCAACAATGGGTTCAAGCATAGAAACAATTGTAAAGATGGCACAGAACTGGGCAGTGTTCTGTTGTACATGGTGTTGCTATGAATTGGAACTGATTTGTTGGCGCCTAACAATAATAATATAACAAATAGTTTCTGAGGACCAGGAGTCCAGGAATGGCTTAACTGGGTAGATCTGGCTCTGGATTTCTCAGTAGCTGGAAGATCCCTTCCAGTTCACTCATGTGTCCATTTGCAAGACGCCTCTGCTTCTCACTCACCATATGAACCTCTCCTGGTCACTGGCAGCTGGCTTCCACCAGTCAATGATTTGAGAGAGAGAGAGAGAGAGATGAGAGAGTGTGACCAAAATGGAAGTTGCAGTATCTTTTATAACTTAGTCTCAGAAGTGACATATCATCATTCCTGTCATATAATATTCAGGCAGTCCAACCCTTGTTCAATGAGGAAGAGTGTGAAAATCAAGAGATGAAGATTATTGGGGCCCATCTTTGAAGTTGCCTACCACACTGATTTTTTTGTAGGTTTTTTTCCCTTATTTTATTAGGTACTGGAGGACAGAATTCCTTAATCTGCCTACATTGTTCCATGTTTACCCAGTAGTATTTCACAGGACCTGTTTTTATGTAAATTTTCAAATCTACACAAAAGTGGAGAGAAAAATATAATGAACTCTCATGTCTCCACCAGCTTCAATAATTTTCAAGACAAGAGCAGACATATGCACACCCATGTTCATTGCAGCACTATTTACAATAGCAAAAAGATGGAAACAATCTAGGTGTCCATCAACTGAGGAATGGATAACCAAACTGTGGTACATACACACAATGGAATACTATGCAATCCTAAAGAATAATGTAGAATCTGCAAATCACTGCATAACATGGATGAACTTGGAGGACATTACGCTGAATGAAATAAGTCAATCACAGAAGGACAAATACTGTATTAGTCCATCATTGTAAAAGTCAAGGAACAGTTTATATATGGAAGGAAATTTTCTTTGTTGATTACCAGGGGTGGGAGGGTAGGGTAGGGAACACTGTTAGATAGGTAGACAGAAGTATTGATTTGGGTGAAGAGAAGGGCAATGTACCAAATGTGAGTAATCAACATAGTGGCATTGAGGAAGAGAAAGACATAGAGAGGTACATGGGAGGTACAGACAACAAAGATGAACCCTTTTGCACATACAGTACTGTGTTGTCAGTGAAGGCAAACACAGGTATATAGGTAGATAGATGGGTGGACAGGCTGAACTATCAGGTATGTCTATGCAGCAGGGAGTGTACCCAAGACCATGTATAGGGTTGGCAAACAATTGTTCTACAAGTGTATGTGTATGTTCTGTAAGAACTCCCAGGGGTACAGTAGAGCTGACAAAGGACAAGGTTGTAGTCACTTCTTGGGCACAGCCAGCTACCCAGAGAGACCGAGTAGTTGAACCTGTGGGCTCAGGACCATAGTTGCAGGGGACATCAAGCTCAACTGGCATAACATACTACACAAAACATTATTCCACCTCCTACTTTGGCAAATAATGGCTGGAATCTTAAAAGCTTGCAAGCAGCCATCTAGATACAACGATGGGTCTCTCCTCATCTAGAGCAAAGAAGAATGGAGAAAACCAAAGATTCATGGACACATATTACAAATAATGGCCAAGAACCAACTAATGTGTTCAGCCAGAAGAGCAATACAATGTGCATCTCAGATCTACATACCAATAGTTCAACCTGTAATGTATACATAAACGTAACTTCTGCTAGTTTCTGTGGTTAAACTGGGCAAAGTGAAACACATGATTAGTCCTAGCGACTGGTACACCATGCAATCTTCAGCCTATACGACTATGAGACCAAAACTAGATGGTGCCTGGCTACCACTGTCAGCCACTCAGAGGGGGATCTATGTAGGAGGTCCTGGATAGAGAGGGAGAACAATGTGGAACAAAACTCAAAATCATTTGGGAAAAAAAAAAGGGGGACCAGGTTTGCTGGTCTGATAGAGCCTGGTGGAACCACTGAGACTATGGCCCCTAGCCACCCTTCAGGTCTGGAATTGAACCCACACCCGTGGTTTCCAGCCAAATAAAAGACATGCATAAGAGTTGAACATTTACCTGAGGTAGATACACTCCTTGGAGAGAGCAATCATGGGAGAAAGAAGGGCTGTTTATGCACAAGGAAACTGCTCAGGGGGCAGGAGGGCATGGAGGGATGGACACACGGAAGAGGTAACTATCGGGAGTAAGTGGGAGGGGAGGTATTGCATTGGGGTAAATTGTCAATGTCATCAGACAAAGTGTATGTGAACTGCTGTATAGAAAGTGAATTTGCTCTGTAAACTTTCACCCAAATCACAATTTAATTAATTAATTAAAAAATAATTTTCAACGTGTGGCAAATCTTGTTTCATTTATGTATCCCCCATCTTCCCCTACTATAGATCATATCAAAGCAACCAAGACATCATTATTGAGACAGGCAAAACATGGCAGAACCCAAAGGGTTAACTAAAAAAAAACACAAGCTGCATTTCTAACCGCTGTAGCTAAAAACTAACCCACATCCTGGAACACAAGGCACAGAAGTAAGCAGGCAACCTATCCAGTTCCACGCTCCCTATCTTGCAAGATCTTTTGCAGGTGTCTGTGGGCAACCTTACCCTCAAGCATGCGCACATCGCTGGGAGAGGACTATACGACCTTCCTGCGGTGGCAATATTGAAGCAAGGACACCGACTGGGAATCAAATTGGTACCCCGAGCGACAGTACATGCGTGCCACCCCTTTCTAGGAAACTACCACCACTTCTAGGCGCTCTGGTAGCATAGTGCCTAAGGCACTTGACTGTTAACCAGAAGGCTGGCAGTTCAAACCCACCAGCCACTCCTTGGAAGGAAGGTTGGACAATCTACTTCTGTAGAGATAACGCCTCGGAAACCCAAGAGGGGGTCGCTATGAGTCGGTCTGACTCCACAGCACATAACAACAACCACCACCACCACTTCTTAGGAAATCCCCACCTGTTTCAAAACCCTTGAAAACACAAACAAATTTTCGCTCAGGGAGACAAAGGCAGGCGTTGCTTACTTAGTCCCTCTTTGTCTTAGTTCATGAGCTGCTTTCTCTTTCCCTTAATAAACGCTTTTTAGTGTGGAAAATCTAAGTCTCTCCTGGTCATTCTTGATCAGTAGAAGGTAAGAGCCTGATGGGGAGGGGGGCAATGTTATATTTAAGGCTTTCTCTCAGTAATTACTTCTGTCTCTACCAGCAATTCTTTCTTGTCAGAAGACAAGAGCCCATTTGGATAAGCCCAGGAGCTCTGGTAGCATAGTGCCTAAGGCACCGGACTGCTAACCAGAGAGGGCTGGCGGTTCAAACCCACCAGCAACTCCTCGGAAGGAAGATGGGGCAATCTACTTTCGTAGTGATACTGCCTCAGAAACCCAAGGAGGGGTTGCTATGAGTCATGTCCGACTCGAGGGCACACAACAACAACAGGAATGGCTTAACTGCGTAGATCTGGCTCTGGGTCTCTCAGTGGCTGGAAGATCCCTTCCAAGCTCACTCATGTGTCTGTTGGCAGGAGGCCTCTGCTCCTCACTCACCACATGAACCTGTGGATATCTCTAAAATTTAAGGACTCTTTTCCTTTTAATAAGCACTTTAACCACTATGCCACCAGGGCTCCTAATACTATTACATCTAAAAAGTTTAATAATAATGCCTTACCACCAACTCAGTGTCCAAATTTGCCCCATAAGTGTCCTTTTACAAGTGACTCATTTGAATCAGGATGTCAACAAGTTCCACACACTAACATAACTGTATAAATAGATATAAATAGGAAAAAATTATAAAGATAAAATGTGCATGCTGTTTTTGTGGTTGTTAGATGCTGTTGAGTTATCTCTGACGCATAACGACCTGGTGTATAACAGAACAAAACACGGCCCACTCTAAATGTATATAGGGCCAGTTGTATATTTAACAAATGGAGAGAAAAATCTCTTTGCACTTCCCTTCCATCCTGAACATGTTCCCTTGAATTCAGATCATTATAACATGATTCCCATTAGGAATTATTTGGGTTTTTGTCACACTATATTCTTTCTACAGGAAAATGCAATCTGGGTTCTAAACAAACAATTCAGAAACAAGGTTGTGGAAAACATCTCATTAGTAAGTTGAGGATGACAGAAAATGCCACCCCTATAGCTTCACGCTGGTGCACCCATTTAAGACACTCAATTTAACATACTCAGATTGGCCATGCAACCAAACCAAGGTAACTCATTGATTACATGAACTACACAAATTCTCTGCAAGGAAAAAAGTACATAAATGTATAATTATCTCAATTGTAGCATCTCTGAGGAAATAGGTGCAGCTAAAACCAAGCAAAGCAAATAAAAGACACCCCCTCAGAAATAATCTGGCATCTAAAGCTATGGTTGTGAATTGATCCTGGAAATGAGGCCAAAGCAGATTAATATTATAAGTATTTGACATTTACCAGCTATCAACTCTAGGCTGAGAAATTAAAACCATTATTCACTAAAGAGAAGTAGAGAAGTTAATAATGTTTTATCAGTACTGGAGAAATATTGTTTTTCTCTGTTTTAAATGAAACACAAAAATAGCATTTTCTTTTTCTTTATATGGTGGGAAACAAATAGAAGAAACATACCAGAAAATGCCTTGAGCACTCTTCAGATTTTCTCTGGATGAATAGAGGCAGATTGGGAAAAGGATGCTTTACTTTTCCTGCTTAATGCGTAGAGAAAATGATAAAACACTTAAACGATCATAATGCCTTCACTTTTAAAAAAGTAAATAAAATATTATTTTACCCAAATGATCAGAGGAGTGTCTAAGGTATGACAGTTATGGCACAGTGTCCTGTATGCCACTGAGCAATTTCTATTAACCTCGGAGGAACGTCCTTCCTCTAGCACGGTAGACAATCAGAGACACATCAGGGAGGGAAAAAGAGGGGACTTGCACCGGTTAAGTCCTAGGGGGTGCCAGAGGAGGCGCAGAATGACATTCTGAGGCGACACAAATATGAAAGGCGCCTGACTGAGGCAGCCGGACTAAAGGGGACTCATCTTTGTAATCCACGTATATTCATCTTGAAATTGGGGGTGGGGGGCGCAATTTAACGATTGTTCCTGGGAGCTGGAATTGGTGGTGGAGGGAACAATCTAAGTGATTGCCTCTGGGCTCTCGTTACCCTCTCTACGTCCCTGCAGGGGCGCAATTTCAATGCTTGCCACAGGTGCTATTTTCTGTAGATAGCCGGTACAAATGCTGCTTTTGTTAGACCAAAGAATTTGCGCCCCTGAGGAGGAAGTGCTCAGGTGCTGGAAATGCGGCTGAACAGGAAGGACTTCCAGCCTCCTGGGAAGGTGCTCTGGCCACTTCCCCACGATGAGTTTGCTAACATCCGAATCAGCAGTAAGTAGGAATAAAATGCTGAAGTAGTAATGGCTGTTTTGCTATTTCTTTTGAAATGTTTTAGAAATAGGTGCAGTTGAATAGGTTCACATAAGATGTACTCGCTACTCCACCTCTCAGCGCTGAGCCCTGAGATCATAGTGAAGTGAACTAAGTTTCCTGCACCATCTGCTCTGTTGTAAACATGTAGAGAAGAACCTGTTGGAAGTGACCTGAATCTACAGTCTAATAGTTGGGATAAATTTTAATGGAGATAATTACTAACTATTGTCACTTATTCTTTTATATCAATGCCCATAATCTTTTGATCTTCACAGTGTTCTTATGCATTGTTGTTAGCTGCCACTGAGTCAATTCCAACTCATGGTGACCTCATGTGTGCAGAGTAGAACTGCTCCATAGAGTTTTCAAGGCTGTAACCTTTCAAAAGCAGATTGCCAGGCCTGCCTTCTGAGAGGCCTCTGCGGGGGCCAGGGAGGGGGGGGCCGGAATTGAGTCATCAATCTTTCTGCTAGTAGTCAAGGGCTTAACCATTTGTGCCACATAGCGATCCCAAATTGCAATTTAAAAGATTTTATTAACCAAGTTCTTTTTAAAAATTAACATTCTCATAAGCATTTCCCTAGTCATTGAAAGTACTCACTTAAAAATTATTGAAATATTTCATCACAAAAATCAATGAAGTGATATATGTATATATATTTATGTATATATGTATATAACCAAAAACCCACTGCCATTGAGTCGATTCTGACCCATAGCGACCCCCATTGAGCTTCTGAGGCAGGAAATCTTTATGGAAGTAGATTGCCCAGTCTTTCTTCCAAGGAGTGGCTGGTGGGTTTAACACCAACTTTCTGGTTAGCAGTCAAATGCCTTAGGCACTGTGCCACCAGAGCTCTCTCTCTCTCTCTCTCTCTATATATATATATATATGTAAATTTACACATAAGTGTAGACCTTGAAGGATTTTTATATATTGGACACATCCATATAGCCAGTTCCCCAGAAGCATCCCCTTAAAATGCATTTATTTTAATGGCTCTGTAATAGTCAATAATAATTTGCTTAACGATTCTAATGTGGAATCATGTATTTCTATAATAAATAAAGCTGCAATGATTATCTCTGTTACTTTTCATTTTCTCCCAATTTATAACACCCTCCTCCTCCACCCTTGCCTCTCTGGGTTAGATTCCAAGGATGGTCATTTCAGTGGCATGTTTGTGTTTGCAGTGGTCTTAGAGTCCTTCAATACCTATATCTTCTACTGTTTCTCCTTGACAATCTCCAGCCCTGAGAAACTCCATTTGTCTACTCTGTCTGTTAAGCACAATGAGAAAAAGTACAGAAGGTGCAGATTAAACCAAAACCAAGGGCACCACAAATTCATGCCATCTATGCTCTGGTGGTATAGTGGATAAGGCATTTGGCTGCTTACCAGGAGGTCAGCAGTTCAAACCCACCAGCTGCTCTGGGGGAGGAAGATGAGACAATCTATTAGCATAAGATTTGCAGCCTTGGAAACCCAATGGAGGTCATTATGAGTCAGAATCGACTTGATGGCAGTGAGTATGCTCACCAAGGACTCCCTGGGTGGTACAGTTAATGCTAACTGAAAGGCTGGTCTAAGAAATGCCTGCTGATCTACTTTCAAAAATCAGCCATTGATTTTCCTGTGGAGCACAGTTCTACTCATACACATGAGGTCACCATGAGTCAAAATTGACTTGGCAGCAACTGGTTTTATGCTCACCAAGGCCCTCACTGCTTCTTGTGCTATGCTCTGTGTGCTAAGATTGGGTTTACGTCTTAGTTTCCTGGGGTTGCCGAAACAAAAGACCACAAATATGGTGGTTTAAAACAACAGAAATTTATTCTCATAGATCTTGAGGCCAGAAGTCAGGATTCAGGATTTGAACAGGGCAATGTTTTCCAAAGGCTCTAAAAGAAGATCCTCCATTGTCTCTATTCTGGTAGCCACAGGTATTCCTTGTCTTGTGGCAGCATAACTCCAATCTCTGCGTCCCTCATCATACAGTGTTCTTCCCTGCATGCTTCTCAGTGTCTGTGTCCATTCTGCCCTTTTATAAGGATGCCATTCATATAGGATTAGGGCCAAACCTACTCCAGTATAACTTCATATTAACTTATTGTATCTGCACTGACTCTGTTTCCAAATAAGGTCACATTCACAGGTACAGAGGTTAGGACTTCAACATATATTGTGGGAGATACAACTCAATCCATAACAACATTCAACACTTAAAAAAAAAAAAACTTTCATTATGGAAAGTTGAAACATTCACATCATCAATGCATCATTTGACACTTTCTAAACTCTGTTTCTTGGATGTATAAAGAGGAAGTCAGGGAAACATGTCAGTTGAATTTGTGCTTTCTTCTTGCTAATAGAAAAAGCAAAACACAGTACACCATGGGAAAGACACTATTATAAGAATTACACAGCAACCAGAGAGAGGAGAGGCTCCGTACCTCCACAGCCACCATGATATAGGCAATGATGAGCTGGGTGTGGGCCCAGGTGAGAGTTCTGTAGAGCAGCCTCACAGGCCAGGTCCTGATAAACAGATTGGCAAAAGTATGAATCAGGTAGTCAGCTTCCACCATCATGGCCCAGCAGAAGAAACCAAACACCTGTCCTGGATGGAGGCCATGCCACCAGGCAGAGAAGGCAAATGTCTGCAACAGTGGCCAGGCCCTGCCATGTTGGAATATAAGCCGTCTAAGCCAGCGAGCTGTGCTTTGGTTCCACTTTCTGGTAAACAAGGATATCCTGTGGGTTGTCTCCAGGGTCCAAATGTCTGCATCAGGGATGTATCCTTCCTCACCAGGGCTCTGACCCAACTCAGACCCAAAGCCAGCTGCATGGAGGAGGGAGTCATCCAGGAGCCAGTGGGAGTAGTAGGTGAGTTTGAAAAGGCCGGCTGTGGACCACATGACATAGATGCACTCGAGTTGCTGACAGTTCCTCAGTCCTGCTCCTGCACTGACCACCCTCCTCAGGGCCACTTTCAGGCACTCTAGTCCCAGAATCTGAAGAGCCCTCCAGGTCAGAGACCAGAAAGAGTACCTGGGATGCAAAGAGCTGGATCCTTGAACATGAGCCTGAAACCTTTTGAAGGAACACAGAGGGCCTCCCAAGAGGGCAGGGAAAAAGAGCAAGTAGCTGAAATAGGGCAATGCCTCGTGAAGCTGCTGAGACAGAGAGCTCTTGATCCTGATGTCTCTTGATACTGCCTCCACTTTCCTCTCACAAATGTCCAGAGAGAGGGATGTGACCCTCTGGGTCAAGAGCATGAGGGAAGAAAGAGTGATGCAGAACCTGAAAGAGATTTTTTTTAAAAATGTAAAAACACTCCATATTTAACATAACCTTCCCAGTCTAGACCCTCATACATGACCCCATATCCATCTTGAACAGTTAAGCTCCATCTTGTGGCCTGCAGTGCTCCACAAAAACCCATGGATCAATTCAGTACAGCAGGCTATTTCGCGCAGGATCAAAAGGTAAATGGGGAATCCATCATTGTAAATACCAGAATGACAAGGAATACTTGAGGGAAATGTTGACTATAATATTTCTAAGAATAGCTTTGAAAGAAGGCTCAGACACTGGAAAACAGCCTGGGAGAATTTTATCACAAAGAAACAAAAACGTAGAAGTGAATAGATTATAGGAAGTTGAAGATCTAAAATGTAAACCAAGCCCTGACTACAAGATTTTGCATGATTTGGGATTTTTCTGAGGAGTGGTGAATCAAGCTCTGGGCTCAGGGATGTGCACTGAGTCATTAGCAATCTGATGGGTATTCTTAACCAGTCACCTGGATGATTATATTACTGCCTTACCATCACAGAACAGAAAAGATCCTACTGGCAAGACTGTTGAAGAGAATAATTAATGAAAATTATTGTGACACATGCTACAATCACGAACGCTATCCTGTGGAGAGAATAGCACTGTCTCCCAATCACTGCTGTTTCTGTGTGCCTAAGGATTTAAGGACAACTGTTCCACCTACTTGACTTATCCTAACTAAAAGCAACCCACACACCAGCTGAGTAGATTCCAACTCATGGCAACCTTATGTCACAGTAGAACTGTGCTCCATAGGATTTTCAATGGCTGATTTTCAGATTTAGGTTGGCAGGCCTTTCTTCCTCTGTGTGGACTCGAACCATCAACTTTTCAGTTAGCAGTTGAGCATGTTAACCATTTGCACCACCCAGGGACTCAAAAA
>NW_006921682.1:8262889-8268597 GCF_000298275.1 Orycteropus afer afer | reverse complement strand
AGAGCTGTGCTCCACATAGTTTTCAGTAGCTGATGTTTTTAGAAGTATATCACTGCCCTTTCTTCAGACGTGCCTCTGTGTGGACTCGAACCATCAACTTTTCAGTTAGCAGTTGAGCATGTTAACCATTTGCACCACCCAGGGACTCAAAAAAAAAAAAAAAAACCCTGAAAGCAAAGTAGCCTCCAAATGCCACCCATCTTGCTCTGTCTCCTGCTATGAGAGAAGTTCTGGCTCAGCCTTCCTCTCATGCCAGATCCCGTTCAACTTGCTCTTCCAGCCCGTGCTTCCTACTGAAATCCTCATTCACCATATCCTAGTCAGTATTTCCCCCTGTCTACCTGCCATCTGGGAGATCTGGTGCAGCAGTGCCTAAGGCATTTGACTGCGAACCAGAAGGCTGGTGGTTCAAACCCACCAGCCACTCCTTAGAAGGAAGACTGGGCAATCTACTTCTGTAGTGATACCACTTCAGAAACCCAAGAAAGGGTCACCATGAGTCAGATCAGACTCGATGGCAGTGAGTTAGTAGTTAGTTAGTACCTGCTATCTTGTCCTTTCTTCAAAGAAGCAAGTCCTGATGCCTTTGGTGAAAATAGTTCTAAGAAAGAAAAGGATTCTGGGTGTGGTAGGGATAGCAAAGTGAGTGAAACAGTGGCAGGCTAGAATCAGATAGGGAACCCACTGAGACAGGTCACAGCTTCCATTCTCTTTAGTGACCCTGGACTCTTAGCTCCTGATTTTTTTTTTTTTTTTTTCTTTCCTTCCCACCAGATTGGGTGGCTCCTCTTCTTTCTGGGGAGATGGAAACAGCTGAATCTGGATGAAAGGAAAACTTTTGCATAAGCAGCTGCCTCTTTCTTAGCAGCTGCATGGGAAGGCAGTGAGAGTTTACAGTTGGCTTACATCTTCCTGGTGGCATAGTGCCTAAGGCATTTCACTACTAACCAGAAGGGTGGTGGTTCAAACCTACCAGCCATTCCTCAGAAGGAAGATTGGGCAATCTACTTCCATAGAGATACCGCCTCGGAAACCCTAGGAAGGGTCACTATGAGTCGAATAGACTCAACAGCAGTGAGTTTTGTTTTGTTTTTTTGGTATATCTTCCCTGTCACGTTAGGAGCTCTGGTGGCATAGTGCCTAAGGCATTTGACTGCTAACCAGAAGGCTGGAGGTTCAAACCCACCAGCCACTCCTTGGAAGGAAGGTTGGGCAATCTACCTCTGTAGTGATACTGCCTTGGGAACCCAAGGATGGGTTGCTATCAGTCAGATCCAACAATGGCAGTACATTGCATTGTGTTGTGCTCCCTGTCCTGTCAACCTGTGAGGTTGCTAGCTGCATGTGTAAACCACTCACAGTGCAACCAGAAAACTACACTTAGCCAGACAGGCCTCATGTGGGCTCCTCCCCATCTCCCCCAGCCTCCTCAGGCACACTGATAATCACAGCTGAGTGCCAGTATAGTGTTCCTAGGCAACACATGAGAACTATTAGTAGTTATATAACTACTTTTATATTCATTACACCCAACACAACAATCTTACAAGACAGGTATTGTTATCCTCATTTTTTTTCCCCTGAAAAAAAGAAATTGAGATTGAGAGTGGTTAAATCACTTGCTCAAGTTTGTATTGCTCAAATGTGGAAGAATGATTCAAACTCAATGTCCAGGCTTTCTCCACTATCACTGTGGTGCAAGCAAACCCTTGGTAGGCTCAGTACAAGCTGTTGCACTACCAAATGAACGTTTCTTTACCTCATGGAAGGAGCTTCTTGAAGATAATACTCTGTGTAGTGCAGACCCAGGTGACACAGAGTCTGCCAGCTCATCTGAAAGAAGAAAGTGCACCTATGGACTTCCTGTGGGCTGAGAGTGTAGATCAGAACCACAGCACAGAGAGCAGGGATGAAGACAAGCACAGCATAAGAACCCATGGCAGCCAAGGCCAGGAGATGCCCTCCAGTCAGGAGAAAGAGGTATCTGAAAGAAAAGGAAAACATGGTGCTATGAACTGAATTGAGGAGCTCTGGTAGTGTCTAAGGCACTTGACTGCTACCCAGAAGGCTGGTGGTTCAAACCCATGAGCCACTCCTCGGAAGGAAGGTTGGGCAATCTACTTCCATAGTGATACTGCCTCGGCAACCCAAGTCGGGTTAGTCAGGTCCAACTTGACGGCACATAACAACAACAACAACATGAACTGAATTGTGTCCCCCAGAAGTATATGTTGAAGTCCTAACCCTCATACCTGACAACATGACATTGCTGGGACACAGAGTCTTTTTTTTTTTTTTTTAATTTTTATTGTGATTTGGGTGAAAGTTTACAGAGAAATTCATTTTCCATACAGCAGTTCATACACATTTTGTTTCATGACATTGACTGCAATCCCACTATGTAACAGCTCTGTTCTCACTTCCTCCCTGTAGTTACCTCTTCCCTGTGTCCTTTTTCCTATACATTCCTGCCCCCTCAGCTATCCCCCTGTACAACTACTGCCCTTCTGTTCTCCCATGAAGGAGCTCTGGTAGAGTAGTGCCTAAGGCATTTGACTGCTAATCGGAAGGTTACAGTTCAAACCCACCAGCCACTCCACAGAAAAAAGACAGAGCAATCTACTTCTGTAAAGATATACAACCTTGGAAACCCAATGGGGGTCTCCATGAATTGGAATTTACTCAATGGCAGTGGATTTGGTCTTTGGTTTTGGTTCTCCCATGACTGACTGTTCTAAAGAGTGTATCTACATAGTGTAGATGTTCACACTATATGCCTATTGTTAGGCTGGAAGCCATGGGAGTGAGTTCAATTCCAGGCCTGAAAAGTAACTAGGGGCCACAGTATTGGGGTTTCACCAGGCTGTGTCAAACCAGTAAACCTGGTCTTTTTTATGATTTTGAGTTTTGTCCCACATTTTTCTCCCACTCTATCCAGGATCTCCTGGACTGATCCCTTTCCCAGTGGTTGATAATGGAAGCCGGGCATCATCTAGTTCTTCTGGTCTCACTGTCATACAGGCTGAAGTTCCCATGGTCCACTAGTCCCTTAGACTAATTGTTTCCATGCATCTTTGGTTTTCTTCGTTCTTCTTTGCTCCAGATGAGTAGAGACCAATTGTTGCATCTAGATGGCCGTTTGCAAGTTTTTAAGACCCCAGTCACTACTCACCAAAGTAGAATGTGGAACAATGTTTTTGTGTAGTATGTTATGCCAATTGAGCTTGATGTCCCCCATGACCATGGTCCCAAGTCCACAGGTCCAACAACTTGCTTCATCAGGGTGTTTGGCTGTGGCTAAGAAGTTATCAGAACTTTGTCCCTGGAAACAGGGTCTCGGAAGATGGTAACAGTTAACATGAGGTTACATTGGAATAAGGTAGGTCTTAATCCAATCTGAGTGTTGTCCTTACAAAAGAGAAGACACAAAGAAAGACACATAAGGGAACTATGGCCATCTGAAGATGTACCTACAAGCCAATGAATACCTGGAGTTACCAGAAAGTGGGACAGAAAAGAAAGGATCTTCTTCTAGAGACTCTGGAGAGACCATGGTCCAGCCAACATGTTACTTGGACTTCTAGCCTCCAGAACTGGGAAGGAATAAATTTCTGTTCTTTTAGGCCACCCAGTTTGTGGTATTTTGTTATGGCAGTCCTAGGAAACTAAGGCACCTGGCAAGACTTACTTACAACAGTGTGAAAAGTGAATTACATTACAGGTTATTCCAGGTAACCCATTCAAGTTAGGCCCCACATGATACCTAAAAAGCCATACTATTATCATTACAAAAGGCTCCTTTTATTCCTCTGAAGGAATTGTTGTTGTTGTTATGTGCCGTCGAGTCAACCCCGACTCATAGCGACCCCTCCTTGGGTTTCCGAGGCAGTATCACTACGGAAGTAGGATTGCCCAACCTTCCTGAAGGAATTAGTCAGGGTCAAACTTCTGCTTTAGGAGATTGCCACCTTAGTGATCTTGGGAGCCTCTCTCTTTGATGTCTACCTTTCACGTGGAAATAACACCTCTCTCTAATAATTCTCCACCATTCAGCTGTCAGTTTGTCATACTCTGGTGATTTACAGGTTGCTATGATGGTGGAAGCTATGTTACCGGTATTTCAAATACCAGCAGGGTTTATCTTTTCACCATACTTATTCAATATGTAGGCGTTCTGGTGGTGTACTGCCTAAGGCATTTGACTGGTAACCAGAAGGCTGGAGGTTCAAACCCATCAGCCACTCCTTGGAAGGAAGGTTGGACAATCTACTTCCACAGTGATACTACCTTGGAAACCCAAGGAGGGGTCGCTATGAGTTGGATCTGACTCTACAGCAGTGGGTGTGGTGGTGATTCAATATGTATTCTGAGCAAGTAATCCAAGAAGCTGAACCATAGGAAGAAGAACATGGCATCAGAATTGGAGGAAGACTCATTAACTAACAGCCTGCGGTATGCACATGACACAACCTTGCTTGCTGAAAGTGAAGAAGACTCAAAGCCCTTACTGATGAAGATCAAAGACTACAGCCTGTGGTATGGGTTACACTTCAACATAAAGAAAAACTTCTCATAACTGGACCAATAAGTAACATGATGATAAACAGAGAAAATATTGAAGTTGTCAAGAGTTTCATTTTACTTGGATCCACAATCAATGCCCATGGAAGAAGCACTTAAGAAATCAAATGACATATTGCATTGGACAAATCTGGTGCAAAAGACCTCTTTAAAGTATTAGAAAGCAGACACATCATCTTGAGGAGGAAGGTGTTTCTGACCCAAGCCCTGGTATTTTCTATCAATGCATATGTATGCAAAAGGCAGACAATGAATAAGGAAGACTGAAGAATTGATGCCTTTGAATTATGGTGTTGGCAAAGAACATTGAATATACTGTGGACTGCCAGGAAAATGAATAAATATAGCTTGGAAAAAGTACAACTTTAATGTTCCCTGTAAGCGAGGATGGTGAGACTTAGTCTTACATACTTTGGACATGTTATCAGGAGAGACTTGTCTCTGCAGAAGAATATCATGGTTGGTGAAGGAGAAGGTCAGTGAAAAAGGGAAGACACTCAATGAGATGGATTGACACAATGGCTGCAACAATGGGCTCAAACATAGCAAGGATTGTGAGGATGGCTCAGGACCATGTAGTGTTTCATTCTGTTGTACATAGGGTCACTATGAGTTGGAAACTATGCGGCAGCACCTAATAACAATAAAATACCTACAGAAATGAAATTTGTGGACTGCATCTCCCTCAGAAGCTGATAGATACATTAAGATCCTTAGAGGCTTGAGAGAATGCACATTATATAGAGTTGGTTATTCCTCCCAAATAATACAGAATTTTTTTTTTACGTTTTTTTAATTGTGATTTGGGTGAAAATTTACAGAGCAAATACACTTTCCATACAGCAGGTCACATACACTTTATCTCATGACATTGACCACAATTTAGCACAAGGCAACATCTCCCCTCCCACTTCCTCCCAATAGTTACCTCTTCCCTGTGTCCATCTCTCCATGCACTCCTACCCCCTGAGCTGTGTCCCTGTGCCTGAGCAGCCCTTCTTTCTCTCATGCTTATTCTCTCCAAGGAGTGTATCTACCTCAGGTAAATGCTCAATTGATATGCCTGTCTACTGTTTGGCTGGAAGCCACAGATGTGCGTTCAATTCCAGACCTGAAGGGCAGCTAGG
>NW_006921682.1:8245752-8250209 GCF_000298275.1 Orycteropus afer afer | reverse complement strand
TTCGAATCTGGAGGTTTTATGGTAATTGGCTGCATATGGTTTATTTTATTGAATGAGTGAAGTTATTGGCAGAGAAGGTGGGAGCAGAAGAAGGAAATCTTGGTGTTGCTAGGATCGGTTCTAGGGCTTTGAGCAGGGTATTATTGATGACATATTTATTTGCAAGACCATGGCTCAACCTCAGGAAAGATTCCTATTGTTAGAGGGTCGCAAATTTCTGCCAATTTCAGGCACACTCAAAGGTGCCGCCTCCGCGGCCCCACAGTGCCAAAGCATGGCTCCAAGGCAAAATTCATGGGACCACACTCAGTTGCAGTTTCTTTGCTCTCCATGCCCCATCTGCCTGCAGTGCTGATGCAATCCCGCCACACCGGTAATGGCCAGCTCTGGAGTTTGTTTGCAATACTGCCCACCTGCGGCACCAAGGATGCGCGCAATTTCAGCTGTGTTGGAGTCGGGGGAGTACCTGCTAGTGACCTGCAGTCCCAATATCTGTGGCAAGGAAAAGCACGGGGTCTCCCAGTCTGACCCAAGCCTGCTCTGTGGTCCACTGGGAGGGGAGGGATCTAGCCTTTCTGGTGCAACAGTGAGATCTCTGCCTGAATCTCAGCAGTGGTGCCTGTGCCTGCCTGCATCCAGACCACCCAAATTACCAACCAAATCAGTTGCTGGAGGCAGGTCTCTGCCGCTGCCCACTGGAATATTGTAGTGGTCGCTGGTATGCTGCTATAAGGTGACTTTGTTCTTGGCTCGGGGATCTCAGGTGGCCACCCTCGCCTGGCAGACAGTGACTGCCCCAGGAAAGTTTCCAATGGTCTCTCTCGGGTGCCTGTTCGTCCTCCGGCAGTAGCTGTTTCCTAAATAATCTCCCCGTGCCTTTCTTCTAATTCTGCTCTTCTGTGTTTGGTGCCCTCTGATTCAGTGAGCTGTTCAGAGTGCCAAAGTTCCTAATTCAAACTGTTGTACCTAGTTTTCAAAGTCCTTAGATGCCAGAGGGAAAAAATGCATGCTGCTCACTGGCAAGACTCTATTTTGAAAAACAAAACAAAAAAAAAAAATTTGTTTTGTTTTTAACTGCTGCCAAATTAATAAATCTGTATGAAAGAGTCAGAAAAAGTGTGAAACAGGGACTCCTTGGTCAGGGACAAGAATAGTGCATCAAAGAGAACTTGTTTTTTCTAACTACTCACAACCAGGAAACACTGTCAATGGGTGGATATCATAGCACTATGGCACAATGCCAGGCTGAGAGTACTTTTTTTCTTGGTGGAAACTAGTGTGAGAAGCTCTATTTGAGAAAGGCCTTGGGCCATTTGTAGCCCACACCCAGGTAACTCCTCCAACACCCTCACTCCCAGTTCTAGTTAACAGTGGTCCATGGCTTGACTTTCCTGCTATGGGAAAATAAGGGGTAACATTTATTCCTTGCACAGCAGAAGTGGAAGCTTGAGGTAACTGCCTCAGGGGTTTTATAAACATTAAAATGTCTAAAATGTACAAGGTAAGATATGATTTACTCAGTGTTTATTTTATTCTAGGCATTGTGTTAATCCCTTCACAGGGAATATTTTATTTACTCTCTAAAATAACTCCATGAAATAGGCATTATTATTTTCATTTTACAGATGAGGAATGAGCACAGCAGAGTTAATTCACAGTCCACAAACCACACGAGGACACTGGGGAAGAAGGGTGCAGCCAGGATTTACCAGGCTATCTCCACGGCCAGCAGACTTAACCCTACATTAGATCCACAGGGACATTGTTTTGTGATTCTTTCTCGATAGGAAACTTCTTAGTGCCTAAGACATTTCACTGCTAACCAGAAAGCTGGCGGTTCAAACTCACCAGCCACTCCTAGAAGGAAGCTTGAGCAATCTACTTCCATAGAGATACCACCTCAGAAACCCAAGGAGGGGCTACTATGAGTTGGAATCGACTCGACAGCAGTGAGTTTTTGAGTGACCCCCTATAAATGAAGGTAAGGGCTATCAAACAGTGGTGAACAAGAGATAATATGCCACAGTCCAATCAAACTTGGCAATCCTAACTGATTGCTAGATACAACTAGCTCTTACTTAAGAAATCCCAATAAATAAAAATCCTAATTTATGAAATAACTGAAATATTAGGAGATAGCCCTTTGTAATTAGATTCTTCACACCTCCAGGTCAAAGCCCAGTAGCTCTACAAAAAGATATTTCACAGATTAAAAAAAAAAAACCTCACTGCCATCAAGTTGATTCCAACTGATAGAGACCCCCACTGGGTTTCCAAGGTAGTAAATCTTTACAGAAGTAGATCACCCCATCTTCCTTCCACAGAACAGCTGGTGGGTTTGAAACACCAACCTTCCAGTTAGCAGTCAAATGCCTTAAGCACTGTGCCACCAGAGCTCCTTATATTCACCTTATTTGACATAAAAAATTATTACAAACAACTGAAATGTCCATCAAATGATGAATGGATAAGGAAAATGTGGTATTTACACACAATAGAATATTACTTAGCCATATAGAGAAGGCCTGATGCATGCCACAACATTGATGAACCTTGAAAATATCATGCTGGGGGAAAAAGGTCAGACACAAATGGAGAAATACTTCATGATCTCACTTATACGAACCCAGAAACCAAACCACTCACTGCCATCGAGTTGATGCTGACTCATAGCAACCCTACAGGACAGACTAAAACTGCCCCATAGGGTTTCCAAGGCTGTAAATCTTTACCAAATCTAACTTCATCTTTCTCTTGCTTAGCAGCTGGTGGGTTCAAACCGCCAAACTTCTGGTTAGCAGCTGAATGCTTTAACCACAGCTCCACTAGAGCTCCCTCTTATATGAAATAAGCATATATATAGAAACAAAGTTTATTAGTAGCTACCAGGGTGGGAGGAAGGGAAAAGGGAAGTTTTTGCTTAGGAGGCATTGAGTTTGTATTAATGGTGGTGGAATAATTTGGTAAAGGACGGCAAGAATGGTTACACAACTTGAGGAATGTAATTGGTGTCATTTGTTTTCATACAGAAATTGTTAAGAAGGTATATGTTTTGTCATGTATATTTCCACCACAATAAGAAAAAATTATTGCAACCAATTCATCAAATATCTAATGAAAATTTTTGAATCTCTAATTTAGATATATTTAATCTAAAAGGATTGTTTTATTTCATTTCTCTGAGAAATAATTCAAAGACATTCTAGAAATCATATTTAAATGATAAATTATATGAAATTAGGACTATTCCAGAACATCTGGGACAGATGATTGACACAGATATATATATATCTGGGGAATTCCTGAACCACCTCAATATCCATGTCTTCCCAGAGCTTTTCATTCTTTACTCATTTATTATGAACCTGTTAATCTTTCACTATGAGTCAATGCAGACATGATGTTAGTTCCCTGTTCAGTTTTACAATATTATGCATATTCATTCAAGCAATCAATAATCAGTGGTAATGATATTAAAAACAAGAAATGTAATTAATATTTAATTTTCATATCTGCAGTCTAATCTGTGCTTTTTGCGCTACTATAGTATTCATAAAAGTAAGAGCAAAATTAACCATCAAGCTTACCTGGCATGAATGGAAAATGAATCCATGGAGCAGAGATAATTAAACAGGAGTGCAAAAGGGAATGCAGCCCCTTGATAAAGTGATAGAGGATGGAGCTGAAGCCAATCCATTAAAAACTGGAACAAAAGATATTGTCCTTTCCAGTGTCCTTAACTTGTGTCTTTCTGCATGAGAAATCTCAACTAGGCTCTCTGTCATCTTTTTATATGCTTTAGGGAAGCCTGGAAGAGTGAAAGGCAAACAAAGCACTAGTGATAAGCAGTGACAAAGCTGACTTTCTGATAAAGGGAACTGCTCTATAGAAACCAAAATGCAGTTGGATATTCTATTACTTAATAAAGGCATTACTAAAAACATTGCTTTCAGAAGGTGTGGGTTTGTTCAGTTTACATTTTACATTATTTGACTTTCCAGTCATATTTTCTTCACTAAGCTAGTCAAAAATCCCATTTTTCTGTTGTGGACAAACAACTCAGTGGCCTGGGGAGTGAGAGCAAGAACTTGAGAGCATGAGAAATGGAGGCGGGTTCTCAGAGCAGAAAAACAAGATTTCACCTCCGGACCATTACTGTCCTCCTTACGCCACTTTTTTTTTTTTTTTTAATTGTACTTATCACTAGCCCTTGTGGTAGTGTTGTTGTTACGTGCCATCAATAAAGCTAATAAAACACAAGTAGACATTTTTCTGATATTCTTTGCCTTGATCCACGATCCATCTGACAGCAGCTATGATATCCCTTGTTCCATGTCCTCTTCTGAATGAGTTTGTACGTCTGGAAATTCTGTCAATATACTGCTGCAAACATTTTTGAATTATCTTCAGTAAGATCTTACTTGTGTGCGATATTAATGATATTGTTCTATAATTTC
>NW_006921682.1:8226075-8245652 GCF_000298275.1 Orycteropus afer afer | reverse complement strand
GTACAAATATGGATCTCTTCCAGTCAGTTGGCCAGGTAACTGTCTTCCAAATCTCTTGGCATAACTGAGTGAGTGCCTCCAATGGAGCATCCATTTGTTGAAATATCTCAATGGGTATTCCGTCAATTCCCAGAGCCTTGTTCTTTGCCAATTCCTTCATTGCAGCTTCGACTTCCTCTTTCAATACCATTTGTTCTAGATCATACACCACCTCCAGAAATGGATGAAGATCGACCAGTTCTTTTTGGTACAGTGACTCTGTGTATTACTTCCATCTTCTTTTTATGTTCCCTGCATCATTCAATATTTTGCTCATAGAGTTTCTCAATATTGCAACTCAAGGCTTAAACACTAGCCCTTATATGTCTTAATTAGTTTATTGCCCATCTCCCTACTATAATGTGAGTTCTACAAGGGAGGGACTTAGTTTTATTTATTGCTGTTTCTACAGGACATGGAACAGTGCTAGGCACATGTTATGTACTCAGTAAATATTTGTTAAAGAATGTTTTGAAGAAGCAAATAGAAGCTTTTTCTTTGCAATGTGGGCAAGAAATACAGAAGAGACTGCCTAGATGAGACAAGGACTCATAGAGGCAATGGAAAATTGCCCCTGCTGAGACAGGCCCACTGGAGTAGGGAAAGAGAACTGGGATCTAAATTTAGGGCTAGAGACATTAAGGCCCTTCATAGCCCACACTAACCCACCACACCTGGGTTGGTCTGTGTGGGCTGTCCCATAGCCTGGAACACAGAGTACAGAAATAGCTAGCAGCCTCTCCAGCTTTGTGCTTCATATATTTGCAAATTTCTTTCAGCAAGTGTTTGTGGTAATCTGGTTTCCAGCTCTTCAGGCATGCGCAACATGACACTGATTGTCCGTGCATAGTCCTTGTGGGATGACAGAGACTGACTAGGAATCGAACCAGCATCCCACAGGACAGTGCATGCATGACATCCAAGCAGTATACAGTGGGCTAGGAGCCCAAATAAGGGAAAACATGATTCGCCACCTTTTCAGCTTCCACATTTGATTCCCCTTAGGAATCAAATGGCCTAACCCAAGCCACGGTACTTTCATTTGCCTCATATGCATGTAAAAACGAGACAATGAATAAGGAAGATCAAAGAAGAGTTGATGCTTTTGAGTTGTGGTGTTGGCAGAGAATACTGAAAGTACCATGGACTTCCAGAAGAACTAACAAATTTGTCCTGAAAGAAGTGTAGCCAGAATGCTCCTTGAAAGCGAGAATAGCCAGACTTCTCACCTCCTTTGGTCATGTTGTCAGAAGGGACCATTCCCTGGAGAAGGATATCATGCTTGCTAAAGCAGAGGGTCAACGAAAAAGGGGAAGGCCCTTAATGAGATGGATTGACACAGTGGCTGCCACAATGGGTTTAGCTATAGCAAGGATTATGAAGCTGCCACAGGACCCAGCAGTGTTTCATTCTGTTGTACATAGGGTTGCTATGAGTCAGAGGCGACTCAATAGCACCCAACAACAACACAAAATAACTGCTGTAGACAAAATGAAAGCCACAGTAGCCCTGCTAATGTGCTTTACCTCTAGCTGCTGCTTTGCTATGCAATGTTTCATTAAAGGCTTGCTCTCTGAAACTAATTCTGTCTCTGTAAGCAATTCTTTCTCATTGGAAGACAAGAAGACCATTTTGGCCCCATGGATTGCTGGTAACATGTTGTTGTTGTTGTTGTTATGTACCGTCAAGTCAGCCCTGACTCATAGGGACCCCTCCTTGGGTTTCCGAGGCAGTATCACTATGGAAGTAGGACTGCCCAACCTTCCTTCCGAGGAGTGGCTAGTGGGTTTGAACCGCCAGCCTTCTGGTTAGCAGTCAAGTGCCTTAGCCACTACGCTACCAGAGTTGGTAACATAGAGGCAGGAAAAAAACAACAGGCCATCTCATGGCTGGCAGAGGTCCATCTACTAAGTCCAAGACATTATAGGGCTGTTTCTCACCAGCTGTTTTTCATCTCCAAAGACACAAGTTAGAGCAAGCAGCCTTAAAATAAAATAAAATAAAACGACGGGACAATATAGCCAGATACAAGAGCATCTTAAGAGCAAGGACTACATCATAGTGAAAGACAGCTCTATGTAGAGAAAACCTAAGATCCTCTATCAAGCAACTCACTTTACATCTCCAAGACTGAGCTCCTTCGTCTTAAAACTAGACATAATTCCTGTCTCAACAAAATTAAAGATTAGATAAAGCATGTACAAACGATCAGCACAAAGCTCATTGGTTGAATGTAGTTGAAGGTAAACAATAGTTAAAATTATGAGCAGTATTGGGCTATCATTTTATGATAGACTCTTGATACACACTAGGAACATAAACATGACTAAGATCTGGTCCCTTCCCTCAAGTAGCTCTCAATCTGCTTGAAAGAGAGACAGAAATGCAAACAAATACTTTCATTAAAGAATTACAGGTGCAGTATGGCCCAAACACCAGGAGCTCTAGTGGTGCAGTGGTTAACACATTTGCTACTAACTGAAAGGTCAGCAGTTCAAACCCACCAGAGGCTATGTGGGAGAACAATGAGGCAGTCTGCTTCAGTACAGCCTTGGAAACCCTATGAGACAGTTCTACTTCATCCCATAAACTCTAAAAAACTCATTGCCATAGAGTTGTTTCTGACTCATAGTGACCCCTATTGGGTTTCTGAGGCTGTAAATCTTTATGGAAGTATATTGCACCATCTTCCTTCTGAGGAGTGGCTGGTAGGTTTGAACTGCTGACCTTCTCGTTATCAGCTTCATCCACTATACCACCAGAGCTACTTACCTTGTCCTATAAAGTCACTATATGGCAGTGTACTTTTTATGGCCCAAACAGGTAGACTTTCAGTCTACTCACACGCATCTCAGAAGATAGGCCTTTGTGATCTACTTCTTAAAAGTCAGCCACGGAAAACGCTATACAGCAAAGTTCTACTCTGATACACATGGGATCACCATGAGTTGGAGTGGACTCAACAGCAATTGTGACTTTGTTTTCAGTATCACCTGTATATTATAGTGGACAAAGAAAAACAATCACCTGTAGAGATGGAGAATTAAAATAGATCCTGAAGTGGAAATGCTTACATGGAAGAATGAGGCTTCAGAGACAAGGCAGGCAGAACCTGCTGGTGAATTATATATGGCAGTGTGAAGGAAGATGGGGCCATCTACTTTCGTAGTGATACTGCCTCGGAAACCCAAGGAGGGGTCGCTATGAGTCGGGTCGGACTCGTGGGCACATAACAACGACAACAATAACAAGTGTGAAGAGTGACTAGAATGATTCTAGAGTTTCTGGTTTGAGCAACTGAGTTATGGGGGATCCTTTACTGAGGTGAAGATCAAAGGACGAATTCAGGGGTGGGTGGAGAGTGGGGGTGTTGAAAACCAAAAGTTCCATTTGTAATGTTTCAGGAGTGGTGGGGGTGTTGAAAACAAAAAGTTCCGTTTGTAATGTCTCAGGTTTGACAAGACTGAGGCTTCTAAGCGGAGATGCCAACTAGGCAATTGTATGAATAATCAATCAGGTGTGACGTTCTCCTCAAAAGAACAAAACTAGAGAGTGTGAGAAAGCCAGCAAGTAGAGAGCACTTAAACTTTGGGAACGATGAGCTCAAAAGGAATGAGCACAGGACCTGGAAACAGGAGGAGGAATCTTAATACGTAGCTGTCGGAAAGAGGCTGAAAAGGAGCATCCAACGAGGTCCGAGAACGCCTGGTGCTCTGCTCACCAGTATCAAAAGCTGCTGTAAAACGAGGTCATAATTAGGCGCATTGAGTTAGATTAAACGAGTATTTTAAGTCCAAGTCTGTTGATCCTTTGACAACATTAAAATCAACTGGCAGACAGTCCCAAGGTCCGGGACAACCAGGCAGCGCCGCCTAGTACAATCCGACGCATCCAGGAAACTAGCAACCAACTACAAGAAAGCCACTGCGCGGTCCACCGCCTCTCCAACCCCGCCTCTCGCGGACTCCGCCCCTCTTCCAATCCTATTAGGCACTCCAATCGCGTGTAGAGATCATCGCTCTACCCAGGCTGTTGTGTCGATGTCGGCGCCAATTGGAGACCGGTGCCGAACCATGGCGGAGAAGACTCAAAAGAGGTAGGTTTTCTTGCTTGCGATAAGCCTCTTGTCAATTCTCCGCAGTTGTGGCACCTGTTCCTGGCCGCTAATGGTGAGGACTGAGATGATGTTTTATTCTGGCCCCTCTGATAGTATCTAAAGCCCAGGCCTGACGTCCACCTGGAGAGGAGACAGGATAGGGGGCTGGGATGCGAAATTCTTGTCGGGAAGACGCCTTTTGTTTCTCTATCCTACAGCCGCCTCGTTCTCCCTCACCCTGCGACACGCCTGCGCAGAAGGGGGTTGTCCGGGTGGGGCTGCGAGGGAAGAATGACTTCGCCCTCATCGCGGACCCCGAAAGCGACCGTGCCTTCACATTTCTTGTTGGGCTTGGTGTAAGCGAACGTCTTAATAGCTGGATTCTCGGTTAAATTTTTAAGACACCCACATTAGTACTGGTGGTACCCTAATGCTTTCCTATGTGGCCCGGGTGTTGTTTAAACAGTGTGACTGATGACTCTGGTCGAAAGAGGCCTCCCAGGGACCAGACCTTTTTTCAAATACTCTGCCCAACATGGACATGCTATTTTATAAAAATCTAAGGACAGGAATGTTGGCTGCTTCTTCAGCAGTCGTCGTTGCTAGGTAGTTTTCGTGGAAAGAAACGAGTTGGAGGAGAGAAATGCATAAAAGTACAGTAAAAGCCATTTTCAAAAACAGCAATATTGAGTTCCCTGTAATGATAAAAAAAAAAAAAAAAGACATTGGTTCCGGTGGCCTGGATTAAAGATGGCAAAGAGCTTACTGGAGTATGTTAAATTTAAGGCAGAGAGTTTAATTGAAGGACTGAAAATTATTCGAATCTGGAAAAACTGAGTCCGTGAAATGAGCTAAGTGCCGAAAGGAGTTTTTCACAGGGTTTAAGTACAGAAAATTACAAGGAAAAATTTTGATTGGTTGACATTTACAAAATCATACTTTAACAGTCACAGACAATTATGAGACGCATTAATCAATATTTTGTTAATCACAGAATTTGGATTAGTTTATTGTTGTCGTCGTTGCTAGGTGCTGTCGAGTCCTTTTCTACTCATAGGGACGCTATGTAAAACAGAATGACACACTGCCTGGTCCTGCACCATCTTCACAATCTTTGCTATGTTTGAGCCCATTGTTGCAGACACTGTGTTAAGTCCATTAAGGGTCTCTCTTCTTTTTTTGCTGACCCTTTACTCTACCAAGGAGCTCTGGTGATGCAGTGCCTAAGATATCTGACTGCTAATCAGAAGGTTGGTGATTCAAACCCACCAGCCACTCCGTGGAGGAAAGACTGGGCGATCTACTTCCGAAAAATTTACCACCCTGGAAACCCAATGGGGGTCACTATGAGTCGGAATCTACTGGATGGCAGGAGGTTTGGTTTTTGGTTTGGTTTTACTTTACCAATCATGATGTCTGTCATCAGGACTAGGTACTCCTGATAACATGTCCAAAGGATATAAGATGAAGTCTTGCCATCCTCACTTCTAAGGAGCTATACTTTTTACAAGATAGATTTGTTCTTTCTTCTGGCAGTCCGTGATTCACCACCTCCATTAATCCAAACACATCAATTCTTCTTTGGTTTTCTTTATTCATTATCAAGTTTTCACATGCATATCAGATGACTAAAAATACCATGGGTCAGAGTACCTTACCCCTCAAGATGACATTTTTGCTTTCTAACACTTTAAAGAGGTCTTTTGCAGGAGATTTGCCCATTGTGGTACATCTTTTGATTTCTTGACTGCTGCTTCCATGGGCATTGATTGTGGATCCAAATAAAATGAAATTCTGACAAGTTCAATATTTTTCCTGTTTATCATCATGTTACTTATTGGTTCAGTTGTAAGGATTTTTGTTTTATGTTGAGGTGTAATCCATACTGAAGGCTGTAATCTTTGATCTTCATCAGTAAGTGCTTCAAGTGTTCTTTACTTTTAATGAGTAAGGATGTGTCATTTGCATATCCCAGGTTGTTAATGAGTCTTCCTCCAATCCTGATGACATGTTCTTCTTCACATAGTCCAGCTTCTTGGATTTTTTACTTAGCATACAGATTGAGTAAGTATGGTAAATGGATACTGTTCTGGTTACCTAGTGCCACTCTGACAAGAATACATCACAAATGGGATGGCCTTAATAAACAGGAGTTTATTCTCTTACAGTTTGGAGGCTTTAAGTCCAAGTTCAAAGTGCAAGCCTCTAGGGGCTGGGTGAACCCCTCAACCTTGGGGTCTAGCTCTGGTCCTGCACCCAGGCCACTGGAACTAGAGGCGTTTCTTCACTCATAAAACTGCTGGCTAATAAGGCTGACAAGCCCAAGGTTGACAAGTAAAAAGGCATAGTCCCAATGTTACCAAACCACACAGCAGGTCATTAATTCAAGTCCATTGAAAGTCCCAAGGTCGGCAGAGCATGGCAGGCTGCTGAACAATGACATGAGTACATGTAGGTTCCAAGCATGCCATGAGCTAGAGACCATTCCCAAAGCTGCTGCTTATATATTAATAAGCAGACCACATACCCAAAGCCGCTACACAGCTACTTGTGGTAGATCCCACCATGGAGTTGATTGCCAGTCCCATTATGGGGAATAACTACCACCAGATGCCCAGCCACTCAACCAGACCCAGCCAAGTTGACACAGAAACATAACCACCACAATTCCATCTCTTGTCAACTTGGCATCTGTACAGATCTTCATTGGGTGGCATCTGTGCAGCTCTCCTCCACTGGGTGGCTCCAGTCCCCTAGTTCCTGAGTGGTGACCTCACTCCCTTGGCCTGGTGCGCCCTGTTCCTCTCCCTCTTGGGCATGGCAGCCCTGCCCTCTCTCTCTTGGGCAGCAGCTGTGGCTCCATCCCACTAGTTCACATGAACGAGAAGCCCCACACTCCAGAACCAAGTTGGTGAAGGTCTGGCTCTGAAACCTAGGGAGCTGTGGTGGTTCCACCCCCAAAGGCCATGGTCCTACCCTTTCAGGCTGAGGCAGCTCTGCTTCCGTTTTGTGGTCTCTCTGCTTCTGCCGATTAATGCCAAAGGCAACCCAATCTGCTGGAAATCGTCCTGCCCCAAAAGCATTCAGCTTTCTTGCTCCATGGGCCAGCCAACCTGCTACTCCATTTCATGCTGGTCTCTTTCACCATTTAACACCTGAAGGCAGCCCACTCCGCCAGGAAGCCGCCATACCCAATGGCACCCAGCTTTCTCCTCCGTGGGCTGGTGAGCCTGTTGCTATTGAATGCTGTTCTCTGGGCTCTGCTACTGCCATTTCTCATGCTGGTCTCTTGGCTCTGCTCCTGCTGTCTCTTATGCCGGTATCTTGACTCTGCTACTGCTGTCTTTCACGCTGGTCTCTGCCGGTATCTGCCAGTCTCTTGGCTCTGCTCCTGCTGTCTCTCATGCTGCATGCCAGGGTCTTCTGCTAGGGTACAAACATAACCACCACAGATACAAACCTGACACACTCAAAAACCAAATGCACTGTCATCAAGTAGATTGCAACTCATATAGACCCTATGGGATAGAATAGAAGTGCCCCGTAGGGTTTCCAAAGATGTAAATCTTCGCAGAAGCAGACTGCCTCATCTTTCTCCTGTAGAGCTGCTGGTGGGTTTGAACCACCGGCCTTTTGATGAATGCTTTAACCACTGTACCACCAGAATTCTTACCTTTCCTTAATTAATTAGTAAAATATTTATTGTGATTTGGGTGAAAGTTTACAGAGTAAATTCATTTTCCATACACCAGTTCATGCATGTTTTATTTCATGACATTGACAGCAATTCCCCATAATTTAACAGCTCTGTTCCCACTTACTCCCTGTAGTTACCTCTTCACTGTGTCCTTGTTTCCTATGCATTCCTGCTCCCCCCACCCCCCACTATCTCCTGTGCAAATACTGCCCTTCTGTTCTCTCACAATTGATTGCTTTAAGGAGTGTATCTACCTGATGTAAATGCTCACCCCATTTGCTTGTCTATTGTTTGCTGGGACACACAGATGTAGTTTCAGTTGTGGCTGGAAAGGGTAACTAGGACCATGATCCTGGAAGTCTCACCAGGCTATATCTGACCAGTAGACCTGGTCTTTTCTTTCTTTCTTCTTTTTTTTTTTTTTTTTTTAGTTTTGTTCCACTTTGTCCTCCCACTCTTAAGAGATCTTAGATAGATCTCTTGCACTGATCCCTTTCTGAGTGGTTGGCATTGGTAGCTGGGCACCATCTAGTTCTTCTGGGCTCATGGTTACATAGGCTGAGGATCGTCTACTAGTCCCCTGGAGTAATTGTTTCCATGCATCTTTGGTTTTCTTCATTCTTCTTTGTCCTGGATGAGGGGAGACCCATTATTGCATCTAGATGGCTGCTTGCAAGCTTTTAAGACCCCAGTTGCTACTCACCCAAGTAGGATGTAGAACAATGTTATTGTGTAGTATATTATGCTTATTAAGCTTGATGTCCCCTGCCACCATGGTGCCAAGCTCACAGGTCCAACTACTCACTCCCACAGGGTGGTTGGCTTTGACCAAGAAGTTATAACTTTACCCCTTGTTAGCTCTATTATATATTTGGCATTCTTACAGCACATACAAATATATATGTAGAATTATTGTCTGCCAGTCTTATATATGGCCATGTGTATATTCCCTTTTGCCCAATCATACCTGATCATTCAGCCTGTTTACCTATCTATTTACCCATAGATTAATGTTTTTTATCACTGACAATGCTGTATTGTATATATAAAAGGGTTTATCTTTGTTGTCTATACCTCTTGTGTATGTACCTCCCTGTATATTCCTCTTCCTCAATACCACCATGTTGATCACTCAGTTTTGGTACATTGCCCTTCCCTTCACCCAAGTCAATACTTGCGTCTACCTATGTAGCAGTGTTCACTCTCCTCTTCACCCACCTCTGGTCATCAACAAAAAAGTTTCCTTCCAGATAAAAACCTTTCCTTGACTTTTCACAATAGTGGACTAATATAATATTTGCCCTTCTGTGACTGACTTATTTCACTCAGCATAATGTTGTTAAAGTTCATCCACATTATGTGGCGTTTAACCGATTTCTACATTATTTTTCAGTGTCGCATAATATTCTATTATGTGTGTGTGTACCGTAGCTTCGTTATCTATTCTTCTGTTTATGGGCAGTTAGGTTGTTTCCATCTCTTTGCCATTGTGAATAGTGCTGTGATGAACATAAGTGTACATGTATCTATTTGTGTCCTGATTCTCACTTCTTTAGATTATATACCTAGTAATGGGATTGCTGGATCAAATGGTATTTCTATTTCCAACTTCTTAAGGAATCATCATACTGATTTCCACAGTGGTTGTATCCTTTCTTTATTTTAAACCATGAACTATCCCTTTGTTCTGCTTGAATGACTGCCTTTAGTCTATGTACTGGTTCCTCATGAGCACTATTAAGTGGTCTGGAATTCCTGTTCTTTGCAGTGTTACCCATAAATTATTATAATCACACAGTCAAATGCCTTTGTATAGTCAGTAAAACACAGGTAAATATCTCGATGGTATTCTTTGCTTTCAGCCAAGATCCATCTGATATCCACATCTTCTTCTGAATCCAGCTTGCATTTCTGGAAGTTCCCTGTCAATATACTGCTGCAACTGGTTTTGAATTAGCCAATTTTTACTTTCATGTGATACTAATGATATTGTTAGATAATTTCCGCACCAGGTCTCCTTTGTTTGCAATGGGCACAAATACGGATGGCTTCCAGGCATTTGGCCAGGAAGCTGTCTTCCAAGTTTCTTGGCGTAAATGAGTAAGCACCCCCTATGCTGCATCTGTTTGTTAAAACTTCATAATTGGTATTCCATCAATTTCTGGAATCTTGTTTTTCACCAGTTCTTTCATTGCTGCTTTGCCTTTTTCCTTCAATACTATTCGTTCTTGACCATGTACTACCTTGTTCTTTAACTTACAGCAATCCCTTTCCAGTGCCTGGGTTTCTTGCAGTAATTGCAATTACCGATTTAGTGCCTCCAAAGGGCTTGGATTTACTTTGTTGGTTGGGAGATGGTAATTGTAGTTGTAAGGCCATTAATTTATTTACCCTGGAGGTTTGTTCAGTCTCCAAGGTCTGAGAAAGTTCATGAGCCAAATTGGCTAGTCGACAGTGGGAGATGCTTTCCAGTCTAGCTGATGATGCCTTTTTACTAAGGCTTACAGTTCAGGTTTGAGGCCAGATATGAACACTGCATTAAAAGCTCCTGTAGCCCCTGGGAATAATGGATTAAACCCAGAGTGTTCATAAAATTTTTAAAATAATCTGGTCTGGTAGTCAAGAGTGAATTTGGTGTGGGAAAGCCTTTGGAATGGCTTCTAGCCATCTTTTACTCATAGCCTGAGAATTTTCTAACACTTAGGCAACTGTTCCTAGACAATTTTTGGGATCTCTCCATTTAGCCTCTTCTGACCACAATTGGGTCTCCTCTGGCGCAGTCACCATATGGACTGGTTGATATAATCAGGGAGTCCAGGCTGATAAGCTTCAACAAGAATTTTAAATTCCTCAGCAGATTTGTAAAGATCCTCCCACAATTTTGGGAAATCTTTAGCAATTTTACATTATTCTGAGCATGTCCAAGGGGCAAAAGTAATGTGAGGAGGATCCTTAGTATCTGCATTGGGACAGATTTTAAAAGACATTTTGAGGATGACTTTTATGTTCTCAGTAGGTTTATTAGGAGAAAAGGGGAATTTAGACATAGTATTATCAGAAGAATAAGAAAGAGTAAGATATAGAGGAATTGCTGCTAGAGGGGCAGGTGGAACAGTTGCACAGCTCTGACATTTTAGTTCCTTCTTTTGTTCATTTAATTTAGAAACAGTATCCTGCACAGAATCAGTTTTACTCTCATTACATCTTCTGAAAGCTTCAAAATACCAATTAAAATAGTCCCATTATTTCTGCTTACTTCAGGAGGCTTTGTTCTAATAAACTGGGCAGAAACCTAATTTAGATAGTTCAAAATAACCCCAGAGTGATCACATATTTTCCAGACTGTCCTAGATAAGGCTGTGCCAAACAGGTAGGTACAAACAAGTAGCAGAGCCATAGTGCTTGTCCCTATATTGGGCAGGAGTCCTAAAAGGAAATTGCATTGCCCCCTAGTTATGGCTTTTCCCATTTTCAGAAGTTTGATTTTGTTCAAATTTTAGGACGCTTAGACTTTGGTAGCATAGTGCCTAAAGGCACTTGACTGCTACCCAGAAGACTGGCAATTCAAACCCACCAGCCACTCCTCAGAAGGAAGGTTGGGCAATCTACTTCCGTAGTGATATCGCCTAGGAAACCCAAGGAGGGGTCACTATGAGTAAGGTCTGACTCGATGGCACATAACAACAACAGACTCAGAAAAATCCTGATGGAGAACTCTGCAGGGTTTGGATAATGTATTGTTTAAACCAGTGCTGCTATGGAGCACAGGTGGTGTTCTGTGCCCAGCAGGCAGCCTCATGTTTCTGGCCTGTCTTATCTTGTCATAGGAGTCTTTAACCATTCTGTGGCTGGTAACTGCCCTACTGGTTCTTAAATGATCAACTTGTACCCTTGGTTTCTTGCAGCTCAGAGAGCCTGAGATTCTACAAACTCAAAACTTCTAGGACAGTGAAAACTCAAAACCTCTATTACTGCCACTAGCAGAAGTCACCTCTTGCCAGAACAAAATGAAACCAGATTTTTCAATAAATCTCAGAGAGCTAATCACAAGGAAGCGGACTTCAGAATTTGAGAGGTTGTTTACCTGACAGTGACTCCTGAGAGTCTTTGGAGATGGATGAGCTCCAAGGGGTCATGCTGGTACCAAACCTTCCAGGTCCCAACTTCTTGGAGTTGCAGAAGATAATGAACTTTTAAATCCCCACAATTCTGACACCAACAAATGTCAAAGAATTTTATTGAGGGAACAAAAAACCAATTGAGTTGGGGAAAACGTAGAGTCCATGAAATGAACTTCAGCAAATGGAATTTTTCACAGGGTTTAAGTACAGAAAATTTAGGAACTTACAAGGAAAAATTCTGATTAGTGGACATTTACAAAATCATGCTTTAACAGTCACAGGAAAATTATGAGACTCTTATGCATTGTTTTGTTAATCACAGCTTGAATTAGTTTAGCATCTTGTTAATCTATGGATATATTGGGGCCAGCTTGAGTAAACTTTCTTCCTGAGGACATGCTGTGAGAAGAAGGGAGAGGAGCCCACAGGCTTGCTGAAGTATTATAGCTAGGTAACTTTTGAGAGTCAGCTGAGAATGAGTAGTAAGCACAAGATGGAGTTTGGCCTACATGCCTCTTTTGCCAAACACCTAGATTTTTTGGGATCTCTCACAAAGATAAGGCGCCCTGGTGGCATAGTGCCTAAGGCATTTGACTGCTAACCAGAAGGTTGGTGGTTCAAACCCACCAGCCACTCCACAGAAGGAAGACTAGGCAATCTACTTCCATGAAGACTTACCATCATGGTTGCTATGAGTTGGAATTGATTCTATAGCAGTGGGTTTTAACAAAGATAGAAGAGCTCTCCTGACATAGTTGTTAAAGCATTTGGCTGCTAACCAAAAAGGTAAGCTATTCTTTGGGAGAAAGATGAGGCAGTCTGCTTCTGTAAAGATTTATAGCCTTGGAAACCCTAGGGAGCAGTTCTGCTCTGTCATATAGTGTTGCTATGAGTCAGAATTGACTTGGTGGCAGTGTTTTTTTTCCCACAGAAATAAGATTTTTTCCTATGTAGGCAGGTATTCTCTTTCTTTTAAACTAAAGAGGAACATCTCCAAATTTTATGTACAGTATATATTAACATACAGTGGAGATGAAGGTATTGTTGACTTACCTTAATAGTTGAGCTTTCGGCCAAGCCTTCCCATTCCAGCCACCTGCTGTCTTCCAATGTGGCACCACTTCACGGTGCATTGGAGTCTACATGGAGATGTTTGGACCACGTTTTAGTTGCTTTAGTAGTGAATTTATTTTATGCCTCACGTAGAAGTGATTATGACACAAACACTACCTGAGACGTCTTCTCCCTTGGACATAAAACTAAAGGAGTATTTGTGAGTTTCTCCTACCCTCACTTGCCCAGGGCAAATTAAATGTTAGATAATGGTCTTTTCACAAAATATATTAGTGAGGAGGGAAGCTGAGGGAATGAAAACTATGGTCTAAAATAAGGCATTTTATATATTAACTAATTTGACCAGCGCTTAATAAAAATGCATATTTTAACTCACAAAACCCACTTTAAATTAAAAGAATCAGAGAAATGGCATTACAAATGGTAATACATTCAAGGAAGGTATCACTGAGTTATCTCAAGAAAAATATCCATAATAACAGGATGATTGCTATCAGGACAGTGATTCCCAGGCATGAACTTCAAGAAATTTATAGTCTCTGAGCTCATTTTCCTCATTTATAAAATGAGAGACTTGTACCAGGTGATTTTCTACTTTCTTACTCTGCTTCATCTGACTAAAGTTTTTCTTTCTTCTTCTACTCAGTAGGAAAGTTACATATTTTCTATGATTTTAGCAGTCTATGACATGCAGCAGTCCAGATGGATCATTTTTAGGACTTCATTGACTTGTGCCTTGCAGAAAGTTATTGCCTGATAGAGTGTTGGAAACATACAGCAGTGTCTAATCCTGCAGCCATTTCTAGAAGATAGACTCAGATTACTAGTTTTCTTTTTTGTTTGATATATATATAATTTTTTAAATTTGAAGCTTTAAATATACTTTAAAAAACTGTGATAGGAAGGTTTGTTCACTGAAATTTGTAGAAAAAACTTTGTATAAATATCTTTTTTTAGTTCTTCATATCAGTAGACAAGACTACTTTTAAAAATAAATAGTTTGGATGTTACTTTGACTTGTGTATTAGGAAATATTTGGGGAGGATTCTGGAACATAAATGATGAACAGTTGTGTTAAAGAGTTTGTACCCTGCTGATTCTCAGAGCTATATTTCCCCTCTAGAACTCTCTGAGCTCCAGCTCTGTATTTTCAATTACTTACTGGGTATTTCTCCTGAAATGTTGTTGTTAGGTGTTGTTGAGTGGGCTATTCATGGCAGCCCTCCATACAATAGAATGAAACATTGTCTACTCCTGTGCCATCTTCACATTCCTTGCTGTGCTTGAGCTCTTTGTTGCATCTACTGTATCAATCCATCTCATTAAGGTCTTCATCTTTTTTGCTGACCCTCTACTTTACCGAGCATGATGATATCCTTTTTCAGGGTCTGACAGTGTGATTAAAGTAGGTGAGACAAAGTCTGGCCATTCTTGCTTCCAAGCAGCATTCCAGCTGCACTTCGTCCAGGACAGATTTGTTCATTCTTCTGGCAGTCCATTATATTTTCAGTATTCTTTTCCAACACCACAATTCAAAGGCATCAACTCTTCTTTGGTCTTCCTTATTCATTGTCGAGTTTTCACATGCATATGAAGTGACTAAAGATACCGTGGCTTAGGTCACGTACATCTCAGTTTTCAAAGTGACATCTTTGCTCCTTAACAGTTTTAAAGAGGTCTCTTGTAGCACATTTGCCCAGTGCAGTACAGTGTCTGATTTCTTGACTGCTGCTTCCATGGCTGTTGATTGTGAATCAAAGTAAAATAAAATCTCTGACAATTTCAATCTTCTCTCCATTTATCATGATGTTGCTTATTGGTCCAGTTGTAAGGATTTTTGTTTTCTCTATGTTGAGGTGTAATCATACTGCAGACTGTGATCTTTGGTCATAGTCTTTGATCTTCATCAGTGTTTCAAGTCCTGTTCACTTTCAGCAAGCAAGGTTGTGTCATCTATATATTGCAGGTTGTTAATGAGTCTTCCTCCAATCCTGATAATGCATTCTTCTTCATATAGTCCCGTTTCTCAGATTATTTGCTCAGCATACAGATGGAATAAGTATGGAGAAAGGATACAACCCTGACACACACCCTTCCTTATTTTATACCATTCAGCATCCCCTTGTTCTGTTTGAATGACAGCCTTTTGGTCTATGTACAGGCTCCTCATGAGCATAATTAAGAATTCTGGAATTCCCATTCTTCACAATGTTACCCATAATTTGTTATGATCTACGCAGTTGTATGCCTTTGTACAGTCATCAAAACACAGGTAAACACCTTCCTGGTATTCTTCCTTTCAGCCAAGATCCATCTGACATCAGCATAGTGTCCTTTGTTCCCCACCCTGTGCCATCCTCCCAATCATTACTATGTTTGAGCTCATTGTAACAGCCACTGTGTCAGTCCATTTCATTGAAGGTCTTTCTCTTTTTCGCTAACCCTCGTCTTCACCATGCATGATGTCCTTCTCCAGGAACCAGTCCCTCCTGATAACATGTCCGAAGTACATAAGATGAAGTCTTGGCATCCTTGATTCTAAGGAGCATACTAGCTGTACTTCTTCCATGACAGATTTGTTTTGGCAGTCTATGATATATTTGGTATTCTTTGCCAACTCCATAATTAAAAGGCATCCATTCTTCTTCATTCTTCCTTATTCATTGTCCAGCTTTTCCCTGTGTATGAAGTGATTGAAAATATCGTGGCTTGGGTCAGGTGCACTTTAGTCCTCAAAATGACATCTTTGCGTTTTAACACTTTAAAAAGGTATTTTGCAGCAGATTTGCCCAGTGCAGTATATCATTTGGTTTCTTGACAGCTGCTTCTATGTGAATCCAAGTAAAATGAAATCCTTGATAACTTTAATATGTTCTCTACTTATCGTTATGTTGCTTATTGGTCTAACTGTGAGGATTTTTATTTTCTTTATGTTGAGGTATAATACTGAAGGCTGTAGTCTTTGATCTTCATCAGTAAGAGTACTCTTCACTTTCAGCAAACAAGTTTGTGTCATCTGCATATCTGAAGTTGTTGATGAATCTTCTGCCAATCCTGATACTATGTTCCTGGTATAGTTCAGCTTCTCAGATTATTTACTCAGCATGCAGGTTGAATAAGTATGGTGAAAGAATGCAACCCTGACACACACCTTTCCTGACTGTAAACCATGCAGTATCCCCTTGTTCTGTTTGAGTCACTGCCTCTTGGTCTATGTACAGGTTCCTCATGAGCACAATTAAATGTTCTGGAATTCCTGTTCTTCTCAGTGTTACTCATAATTGTTGTGATCTACACAGTTAAATGCCTTTGCATAGTCAATAAAACACAGGTAAACATCTTCCTGGTATTCTTTGCTTTTAGCCAAGTTCCATCTGAGATCAGCTATGATATTCCTTGTTCCACATCCTCTTCTGAATCCAGTTTGAATTTTTATTAGCTCTCCGGCAGTATACTGCTACAATTGTTTTTAATTATCTTCAGCAAAATTTTACAATATTAATAATATTGTTCGATCATTTACTCATTCTATTGGATCACCTTTCTTTGGAATGGGGACATTGGTGGTAGCAGGTTATTTATTTGAAGATTTAAGATAATGAGAAATGGATACTACTAGTAATAATTTTATTCTTGGTTAAAAATGGTTGTTGCTGAAACAATGGAAAAAAATATTATAAAAGAAAGAAACTAATCTGGAAGGGAAACTAAGCAGTCTAAAAATTGTTAAATGATATTTAAGAGTTTCAAGAGAGTATAGCTAAAGTAAATAAAACTAAAGGGAGAATAAACTTGTAGAGATAATGATTTGAGGGGCCAGTTTAAGGAAAGAGAGATAAAGATTCAATATTAGGAATGCTGTCCTGCTATGGAAATATATCCATAATTCGTTTTGGTGTCCTGGTCTTAAGAAAGTTTTATTTATCCGTTTTTTTCTATTTTTCATTTATTTAATAGGAAATACCATTAGGTCATTGAAAATACAAATGATTAAAAAAATGATATATAAGGAAAATATCTTCCTGCTCCCCTCTCTGAAAGCAATCAATATTATTAGTTTCTTATCTGTTCTTACGGGAGCTCTGGTGGCATAGTGCCTGAAGCATTTGACTGCTAACCAGCAGGCTGGCAGTTTAAACCCACTAGCCACTCCCTGAGAGGAAGGTTGGGCAATCTACTTCCGTAGCGATACTGCCTTGGAAACCCAAGGAGGGGTCACTATGAGTTGGATACGACTCCATGGCAATGGTTGCATTGCTTTGATCTGTTCTTACAGAGATGTTTTATGAATATATTCAAGCAAATACTAGTAAATACAAATAAATAACTCCCTGTTGAGCAGTTATGTACTAGTACGCTATACCGGTTTCACCTGTTGAAAGTTATGCTCAAATCTGTATCATAAAAATTGAATGTGCTAAACACTTAAATATTTTATCAGGATTTTATCCATTTCCTATTAAAGGATATAGTTCATGTAAAGAAAATTTGCAGTCACCATTGAGGACACATTTAACATAACATCAGGAATCTGTTTCACAAAAAAGTATTTAAAAAAAATCAAGACTGTAATAGTGATTTTGTAATAGTGATTTTTTTTTAATTGAAGAAGTATGAAAAAAGGACATGAAATACAAATAGAAGTAGTAGTAAAAATTTTTCTTCTATCTACTTTAAGTTAGAAATAAGCATTTTTCATTTGTGGATATTTAAGATTTTAATAATTTATTTAAAAGGAAAACTTCATGGCGTAGAAGATAGTTTCATGAATTTTTTTTATCTTATGGAGCTAGAATGCTTTCCCCTGAGATTGGAGACAAACCAAGGATGTCTACTCTCACCACTTCAAATTAACATCATACTGGAAATCTTAGCCAGGGTAATATGGCAACAGCTACAAAAAATAATAGGCACACAGATTGGAAAAGAAGAAATAAAAATGTCTCCATTCACAGATGATGTGATTATTTATGTGGAAAAATCCCAAAGAATCTAGAAACAAGCTAAAGCTACTTGAACTAAATGGATTTAATAAGGTTACAGGATACGAGGTCGAAATTATTATTTATACAGATTGTTATTATACAGAATTATTGTATTTCTGTTTATTAGCAATGAAGAACTAGAATTTAAAAAATCCAGACAGAATTATAAAGAAAAAATATCCAAGATGGTATTGTTATTTCATAGAAGCTTAGTGTGGATTTCACACCATGAACAATATCATTACTGTTAAGAAAAATTCTTTACTTAAAGAGAACAGGTTACCCAATGACTATCAATTTTTCTTTCATGTTTTTCATGCCTAATTTTCCTTGAGCTAGATCACAAACTTGCCTTCAAGGACATAACTATCAACTTTACCGGGAAGTCATTTAATTCAGTTCCTCATGACAGGTAGTGGCTTAGCTAGGGGCAGTGTTTATCTAGAAATCCTTGTGTCAAAAATAATCAGCAAACAATTTGGAGATTATTAGTCTTTTGAACAATTTGCACTATAATTTAAACACTCGATAACAGTTTCATAATATATATAGTTAAAGAATAAATTGGAATATTTGTATACTTTTATAGCTACATTAATTTCTAAATGAGTATTACCTTGCTGGTTGTTAAATATTTTGAATATACTGTACATTCTTCTTTTCCCTTTTTACATAAATAGTGACATGTTATATACTGTTCATTTTCTGTGCTTTGCTGTTTTTAATTTAACAGTATAGCTTAGAGATCATTCCAAAATATTTATGTAAAGCAATTAATTCTTTTTTATGATGGTGTTTTAGTCTACTACTTACTATTAGGTCAGTTCTAACTCATGACAGCCATGTGTATCAGAGTAGAACTGTGCTTCATAAAGCTTTCAATGGCTGATTTTTCCGAAGTAGATCGCCAGACCTTTCTTCCAAGGTAGACTCGAACCTCCAGCCTTTCAGTTAACAGTCAAGTGTATTACCCATCGTAATTGTTGCCTTTTTCTTCACAGTGTGAAGATTGCTCCTGGAGCAGTTGTGTGTGTAGAAAGTGAAATCAGAGGAGATGTTACTATAGGTAAGAAAACAGTATATTGGTGTTGTTTCTCAAGAATTGATGTGATTTAGTTTATTTCAGTGCTTTGCAATTAGGTATTGCCTTCTTTGTTTATCTATTTCACTGATGTCCTAATTTTATTGCCAAAACAATGTATTTTCTCCATAACTGTTTAACATTTCTAAAAGAATATAGTATAATGGAATCTATATTTAAACTACTATCTGATACATTAATGAGGCAATATAACAAAATCATTCATTTATTCAAGAGATAACTATTGTTATCTGCTATGTGCCAGGCACTGTGTTAGCTCTAAAGATCCACTAGTGAACACAGCAGACAGAGTACTGCCTTTGTGGAGCTTACATTCTGTTGGGCAGTCATTAAGAGTATGGACCATTGAGGCTAGCAGACCTGTGTTAGGATCCTTGTTTCTTACCTTCTGGGTTACCCTAACCTTCATTTTTCCCATCTGTAATTGTGTATATCAGGATTAGGTTTAGTTGCATGTAGTGGT
>NW_006921682.1:8219382-8224905 GCF_000298275.1 Orycteropus afer afer | reverse complement strand
TGTGTGGCCACTGCAGCGAATTATCAAACCCAGGAGAGAGGTGGTGGTGCTTTGGGAGGAACAGTTGATGAAAGGGCTGGAGGGAGGCAGCATGTCTGGCCCTGCAGTAATAGGCCTTGGGTTACTGCTGGTAATCCTGTCTTCCTTTTGTGGGATTAGAAGAGATCAGAACATGTGGCCTCCCTGCCATTCTTGCGGAAACATTGTCTGACATAGTGCTAGAAGATGAGCCACTCAGTTTGGAAGGAAGTCAAAATACAACTAGTGAAGAGTAGAACCAAAACCAAACCAAACTCACAGCCATCAAGTCAATTCCAACTCATAGCGACCCCCTTTGGGTTTCCAGGGGAAAAATCTTTACAGAAATAGATTGCCCAATCTTCCTTCCATGGAGTGGCTGGTGTGTTTTAATCACCAGCTTTCTGGTTAGCAGTCAAATGCCTTAGGCACTACGTCTAACAGTTCCTTTCCTCAGACTAGAGTCGACCTTAATGGTGTGCGTGGAATAAATCTTTGTGGACCTTCATTTGCTGATGTGGCATGACTCAAAATGAGAAGAAACAATTGCAGACACCCATTAATGATAGGAACATGGAATGTATGAAGTTATAAAAAATGAAATGTAATACATAAAGATTGATATTAGCTGAAATGGACTGGTATTGGCCATTTTGAATTGGGCAATCATATGATCTACTGTGCTGAGAATGACTAATTGAAGAGCAATGGCATCACCTTCATTGTCAGAAAGAGCATTTCAAGATCTATCATGAAGTAAAAGGCTGTCAGTGATAGGCTAATATCCATATGCCTAAAAGGAAGTCCAGTTAATACTTGGTTGCTGTTGTTAGGTGCCATCGAGTCATTTCTGACTCATAGTGACCCTATGCACAGCAGAATGAAACAGTGCCTGATCCCGTGCCAGCTCCATGATCCCTGCTATACTTGAGCCCATCATCGCAGCCACTGTGTCAATCCATCTCGTTGAAGGCCTTCCCCTCTTTTGTCGACCCTCCACCTTACCAAGCATAACATCCTTCTCCAGGGAATAGTCCCTGCTTTGGGCATGCCTGGGTTCCCCCTCCTCACCTGGATCCCTGCGGCTGACTGCTCCCCAGTTAATACTACTGTTTTTCAAATTTACACACTAACCACTAAAACCAAGGATGAAGAAATTGAAGATTTTTACCAACTTCTGCAGTCTGAAATTGACCAAACATGCAATCAAGATGTACTGATAATTACTGATGATTGGAGTGCAAAAGATGGTAACAAACAGGAATCATTGGTAGTTGGAAAATATGGCCTGGGTGATAGAAATGATGTCGGAGACTGCATGATAAAATTTTGCAAGATCAACAACTTTTTCTTTGGAGATACCTTTTTTTCAGCAATATAAATGGCAACTATACATGTGTACCTCACCAGATAGAATACACAGGAATCAGGTCAACTTTGTCTGTGGAAAGAAAGAGGTGATGAAGAAGCTCAATATCTTCAGACCAAACAAGGCCAGGAGCTGACTGTGGAACGTGTTTATACTGCAAGTTCAAGTTGAAGCTGGAGAAAATTAACACAAGTCCATAAGAGCCAAAATATGACCTTGATTATATCCCTTCGGAATTTAGAGACCATCTGAAGAATAGATTTGATGCATTAAACACCAGTGATTAAAGATCAGACAAATTGTAGGATGACATCAAGAACATCATACATGAAGAAAGCAAAGGTCATTAAAAAGACAGGAAAGGCAAAAAAGACCAAAAAGGATGTCTGAAGAGACTCTGAATCTTGCTCTTGAATGGCGAGTAGCTAAAGCAAATGGAAGAAATGACGAGATAAAAGAGCTGAACAGATTTCACAGGGCAGCTCAAGAAGACAAAGTAAAGTATTATAAGGAAATATGCCCAGATCTGGAGTTAGAAAACTAAAAGGGAAAATCATGCTCAGTATTCTCAAGCTGAAAGAACTGAAGAAAAAATTCAAGCCTTGAGTTGCAGTACTGAACGATTCTGTGGACAAAATATTGAACGATGCAGGAAGCATCAAAAGAAGATGAAAGAAATACACAGAATCACTGTATCAAAAATGTTCAGCTATTTCAGGAGGTAGTATTTGATCAAGAACCAATGGTATTGAAGGAAGAACTCCAGGCTGCACTAAAGGAATTGGTAAAAAAAAAAAAAAAAAATGAGGCTCCAGGAACTGACAGAATACTCATTGACATGTTTCAGTGAATGGATGCAGTACTGGAGGCGCTTACTTGTTTATGCCAAGAAATTTGGAAGACAGTTACCTGGACACATGACTAGAAGAGATTGATATTTGTGCCCATTCCAAAGAAAGGTGATCCAACAGAGTGTGGAAATTATCAAACAATATCATCTGTATCACAAGTGAGTAAAATTTTGCTGAAGATAATTCATAAATGGTTGTAGCAGTATATTGACTGGGGAACTTCCAGAAATTCAAGCTGGATTCAGAAAAGGAAGTGGAACAAGGAATATTATTGCTGATGTTGGATGGATCTTCACTGAAAGCAAAGAATACCAGAAAGATGTTACCTGTGTACTATATGATAGATGCATAGATATTATAGCTATATCTATAGGTATAAATATACATATGTTATACATGTATGTATGAGTGTGTGAGTGTATTTCAGACTTGAAATAAATTTTTATTACTTACAGAAGCTGTGTTAGACACTTTGGAAAGATTGTTTGGCAACTGTTTAGGATCGGGCAGTCACTTTTCTCTTTCTCTACTCTGCCTTTCACCACTTTGTGCCTTTCCCCCTTCATTATCCCTGTTCTCCTGCTACTTCCTTAAATGTGGAAATTACATAAGGAATACAGTGTTCAAATTCTACCTTCTATCTAGTATTTGACTGCTACCCAATATTGCATAGCTCTTACTGGTTGAAGTATGAAATGATAGTTCAATAGAAATGATGCTTCAAATAGAAATAGTTCAATAGAATTTCCAGTGATGGATTATAGCATAAGAAGTGATTATTTATTTATTTATTTATAACAAAAGTCAATAATGAATTGAAGTTTATTCTAGATTAGACTTAAGTTAATATTTGCTGTATTTATTTTTCACTCTGTTTTAAAACATGAAAATTTGCTGTAATATTTTACAGAAACATCTCAATTTCTAAAATTAAGGGAACGGCTCAGAAGAGTGATAGACTTAACCAGCATTCTGTCCTCCACAGTTCTTTCTATGTATTTATTTATTTTATTGTGATTTGGGTGGAAGTTATAGAGCAAATTCATTTTCCATATAACAGTTCGTACATATTTTGTTTCATGACATTGATTACAATCTCCACAATGTAACAGCTCTTTTCCCACTTCCTCCCTTTGGTTACCTTTTCCCTGTGTTGTTCTTTCCTAAACATTCTTGCCCTCTGAGCTATATCTTTGTGCAAATACTGCCCTTCTGATCTCCCATGGTTGATCATTCTAAGGAGTGCACCTACCTAGTATAAATGTTCACCTTTATACCTGTTTATTGTTTGGCTGGAAGCCACAGGAGTGAGTTCAATTCCAGGGCTGAAGACTAGGGACCATAGTCTTGGGGATTTTACCAGTCTCTATTACACTAATAAGCCTGATCATTTTTATGATTTTGAATTTTATTCCACATTTTTTCTCCCGTTCTATCCAGGATCTCCTCTTCCAAGTGGTTGAGAGTAGTAGCTGAGCACCATCTAGTTATTCTGGACTCAGGGTCATGTAGGCTGAGGTTCACCTACTAATCCCTTGGACTAATTGTTTCCATGTGTCTTTGGTTTTCTTCATTCTTCTTTGCGCTGGACAAGGAGAGGCCCATCGTTACATCTAGATGGCTGCTTGCAAGCTTTTACGATCCCAGTTGTTACTCACCAAAGTAGGAGGTAGAATGATGTTTTGTGTAGTATGTTATATTAATTGAGCTTGATGTCTGTGGGGATCTTTTTCAATAAGACAAAACAGTGGCTTTAGTTTAAGAAATTCATCGCATGTAAAGCAGCTCTTGTAGGTACTTCAGCTTACAGGTCAAGGGAATTGTCTTAATTTTCAAAAGAGAGAGCTTGTGACTTTCTGAATTATTTATTGGCACATGAAAATGTACCCAAAGATTTATTTCTGTGGCAAAGATAGACAGGAAATGTGTCCTTTACCAAATGAGGAAAATGGAAATTTGATGCAAGGGAATGGCTTCCTGGCTGTCTTGCAACAAAGCCAGCCAACCATTTAGAAGAATAATTCCAACTCTAGACACATTTACCCAAACAAGGAGATAAGCCAAATGGGGTTTCAGTACATTTGGTAAGAAAATACACAAACTCCCCTGCCAGAATGAACTCTGAGAAGGTTCACAACCTTAAAAAACAAAAAACAAAAAACAGATTTTTATTTTTTAGCATTTAAACCTCAAGACCCTTAAACTTGGTTTGAATTCAGACCCAGTCTAGGTAAAGGTGTTTAATGCTTGCAGAAAAGCAGGAAGCCAACTGTGCCCTTGCTTCCCTGTCACTGTCTGTGACTAGGAATACGTTGGAATGGCTTGGCTTACTGCTGCCCTACTCCTAGCAGAAAACCTTGACAGAGACAAAGCTGAATTACACGCATCACTCATCTGAGTCTGAACATTCCTTTAAGAAGTTGACCAAATCAAAATCTTAGCAGTCACATATCCTGAAGTACAGGTATCCTCTGCTTTTCTAAAGTTCACTTTATGCCACTTTGCTTTTAGGAAAGACCTACATTAGTACCTGTTTTCGCTAACTCCAAGAAATCTAAAGAGGATTTTGCTTTTACTAAAACAGGTGAAAAATGAAACTAGCCTTCAGTGCTTGTTTTGCAGTGAGCCCTTTAAGGAAGCAGTAGGTGCACTCAGAGCAGGGTGAGGGTGGTGTTGCCACACTCTTTCTGGGAACTCCCCTTAGCAGCTCAGCTTCAAGCTGCCATAGCTTAGAACTGTATCTGTGAACACTATAGATTAGTGTTATTTTAGGATTTATGTGTTATTTGATATGATTTGGTAGGTTATTTTTGGGGTCTAGGAAAGCTCAAAACTTTTTCCTATATAAATTAATGGTAACTACTTCTTCGAAGGCTTTACTCTTTACTCCATTTCAGTTTATGAAAATACTCATAGGAATGCTGTAGTTCTGGATAGCAATGAAACCTGTTAATTTATGCTAATCTCTCTATTGTGTGACCCCCCAAAAAAGACCCACAAGAGGCTTAGGGAACTATTACTGCCTGTGACGTTTGTTGTTACTTCACAACTCAAAGTTGATGGTTTTACCTTTAACTGTTGTTTTGTCCTCAAAACACCAGGGTCTGTAATTTGGCAGCGCTGCCACCAGGTGGAGATGGTGTCTTAATCACATAATTACAGGTCTCTACTGAGCTCTGGAGGGATTCTGGTAGCATAGTGGCTAAGACACTTGCCTGCTAACCAGACGGCTGGCGGTTCAAACCCACCAGCCACTCCTCGGAAGGAAGGTTGGGCAATCCTACT
>NW_006921682.1:8216989-8219282 GCF_000298275.1 Orycteropus afer afer | reverse complement strand
GCTCTGGTAGCATAGTGCCTAAGGCACTTGACTGCTCACCAGAAGGCTGGCGGTTCAAACCCACCAGCCACTCCTCGGAAGGAAGGTTGGGCAGTCCTACTTCTGTAGTGATACTGCCTCGGAAACCCAAGGAGGGGTCGCTATGAGTCAGGGCCGACTCGACGGCAAACTACAACAACAACAACAACAACTGAGCTCTGGTAGCATAGTGCTTAAAGCACTTGACTGCTAACCAGAAGGCTGGCGGTTCAAACCTACCAGCCACTCCTCGAAGGAAGATGGGGCAATCTACTTCTGTAGGTGATACTGCCTCAGAAACCCAAGGAGGGGTCGCTATGAGTTGGGTCCGACTCAACGACACATAATAACAACACTGAGCTGCTGGTATGCTTTATCTCCCAGGGCAAGGTCCTCAGAATTACGAGTTTTCTAGCTATCTGTTAAATAACTTGGGAGCTCTGGTGGTGTAGTGCTTTAGGCATTTGACTGCTAACCAGAAGGCTGGCAGTGCAAGCCCACCAGCCATTCCTCAGAAGGAAGGTTGGGCAATCTACTTCTGTAGAGAGATCGTCTTGTAAACCGAAGGAGGGACTCCCATACACTGCTGGTGGGATTGCAATTGTATGAGTCAAAATCGACTTGACGGCAGTGAGTTTAGTTAAATAACTTATTAATAATGATAGAGGTCCCTGGGTGGCACAAATGGTTTGTGCTAGACTACTAACCTAAAGGTTGGTGGTTCAAACCCTACTCAATGACACCATGGAAGAAAGGGCTGCCAATCAGTCCTGGCAAAGATGACAGCCAAGGAGCAGTTCTTCTCTATGGCATGTGGGGTAGCCATGAGTCAGAATCGACTCATGGTATTACATATTACACACAAATAATAAAACAGGTATTATTTTTAAATAGTGTGTAAGAAGACATGAGATTTGAGGTTATTTTAAGTTTTAAAATTTGTGCTTATTTGATGTAAGTGTGAAACCTAAAACTATAAAGTTTCTAAAGGAAAAAATAGGGGCAAACTTAGGGGCCCTAATTTATGACATAAATAGACTGTCAAGCATAACCCAAATGCAAAAACAGCTGAAGATAAACTAGATGAATAAGATCTTCAAAAAATTAAATTTTTCTGTGTTTCCAAAGACTTCTCCAAAAGAGTCAAAAGAGAACCTACAGAGTGGGAAAAATATTCAGCAATGACATATCTGACAAGGGACTTATCTCTAAAATTTATAGAAAATTCCAGCACTTCAATAACAAAAACATTAACAATCCAATTTAAAAGTGGGCAGAAGACATGAATAGATACTTTACCAAAGAGGTTCCAATGATACTTTTGTTTTGTTATTCCATCCTCAGGTAACTTCTTGCGTCCTTGCTTGTCAGAAGCTATGGCTTGAGGACTAGGACAAAATCTGGTTGGGCAATCTACTTCCATAGAGATACCGCTTTGGAAACTCAGGGAGGGGTCCCTATGCGTCATGCTTCGGATCCAACTCGAGGGCAATGAGTTTGGTTTTTTTGGTTTTACTTACCTAGGAGTGACAAATAACCAGAAGGCTGGTGGCTCAAGCCCACCAGCCACTCCTCAGAAGGAAGGTTGGGCAATCCTTCTGTAGTGATACTGCCTGGGAAACCCAAGGAGGGGTCGCTATGAGCCCGGGCGGACTCAACAGCACATAATAACAACAACAACAACAACAGCGTGACAAAGGATCTGCTTTCTGTCTCAGATAAGATCATCTCTTTCTCCTGTCTCAGAGTTGTGAAGCTAGTTAGGAAAAATACCTTAATCTCCTTACTGCCCTACTATAAGGTGTGGAATTTTCTCCCTGAATTAAAAGCAGGTATTACCCTGATATTTCTCAGACCAGAAGGAGTGGTTTTGCATATTGTGATAAAGTTGTTAGCTCTTAATGGCAGATAATGACGATACCTCCCGTTTTTCAGAACTGTGGGCCAAATCTCACGATCTCTTTTCTCAAACATTATTTCTTATAATCCATACTTCAACCCAATGAGGTAGGTTACTATAGATTTCATCTTGGTATAGAGCATACTGAGGCTGTCAAGAAGCTAAGCACATACCCTTTAAGTGATAGAGCCCCAAATGTAGACTGTCTAGAGAGGGTAGCCTGGGTTTAGTGCCAAAGAATCAGAAGTAGAAAGCTTTGTGCCCCTTTGTCATAGAACTTTTGAAAAAAATGTAAATCTGGTATTGTGCAAAATACAGATGTAAATTGGTTCACATAGCTGGAACACTTGTAAGAAATGTTTTGTTTTGAAGGAA
>NW_006921682.1:8214409-8216889 GCF_000298275.1 Orycteropus afer afer | reverse complement strand
TAGTGCCTAAGGCACTTGACTGCTAACCAGAAGGCTGGCGGTTTAAACCCACCAGCCACTCCTTGGAAGGAAGATGGGGCAATCTACTTCTGTAGTGATATTGCCTCGGAAACCAAGCTGCCATAGCTTAGAACTAAGGAGGGGTCATTATGAGTCAGGTCCGACTCGACTGCATATAACAACAACAGCAAGAAGGGATCTGTTAAATAATTATGGTATTGTTATTAACGGTGAAATACTACTTGGCAATTAAAAAGAATATCATCTCTAGATGCATTTACATGGAAAAATAACTAATGGAAAATTACCTCTAAGGTAAAAAAAGCAAATTGCAGAATAAAAAATACTGTACCTTGATTTTTAAAAAGTATGTGCTTGTAATACATATTTTTTTCTCCTTCAAGTTGTGTTTATTTTTTAATTGTTTTAATGAGGTGCAATTTATACACAGGGATATTGCTAGATACTAAATATGCAGTAATATTTAGGTCAGAATAATAAATTCTAAACTTTTAAGAATTGTTGCCTCTAGAGAATGGGAGTATCTTTCACTTTTTGCTTTGTTTGAATTTTTTTTTTTTTTTGTAATGAGCATGTTTTCCTTTTATAAATAAGTAAGTATATATACTTATGTGCATATGTGGTTGTTATTGTTAGTTGATGTCTAGTCAGTTCTGCTTCATGGCGACCCATGTGCACAGAGTAGAACTGTTCCATAGGGTTTTCAAGGCTGTGACCTTTCAGAAGCTGATCATTAGGCCTATTTTCCAAGGCACCTCTTGGTCCATACCACAAACCTTTTGGTTAGTAGTAGAGTCATTAACTGTTTGTATCACCCAGGGACTCCGTGTATGTATGTATGTGTGTATCCAAAACCAAACCCACTGCCTTTGAATTGATTCCAACTCATAGCGACTCTCGTTGGGTTTCTAAGGCTATAAATCTTTATGGAACTAAACTGCCTCATCTTCCTCCTGTGGAGGAGCTGGTGGGTTTTGAACCACCCACAGTCTGGTTAGCAGCCAAATGCTTTACCCACTATGCCACAGGTGGATGTATATATGTATGTGTGTGTCTATATATATATATAGAGAGAGAGAGAGAGAGAGGAACTACACATATACATACACATATGTACACACACACACACACACACACACATATATAATTTATTTTTAACAAAGGAGAAGAGGCATATGTGTTAATACTCATGGCTAGCTTGAGAAGCATCCCAATGATTTGGAAGCAGAAGTCCCTCCAACCACATGTTTTACTCTGAGTAGGAGAATTTGCCTAGGAAATTTTATTGAGCAGCCAAGGATTTAGAAAGCCAAAGGTGACTGAGAAATAATAAGGCCATTCTCATGTTATATCTTGCTAGGCTACATTGTGCATCCCTTTTGGGCCCCTGCCATCTAACAGTCCCCATCTCTTCATTGTCAGGAAAAGAAGTAAGCTGCTTCAAGGTGCCTTCCAATTCTCTGGGTACCAGGAGCACTTTGTTACTTATTTTAGTACATGTGTGAGTGAATGTGCTAAGAATTCCCAGTTTTCAAGATTGTAAGCTCAAAAATAGCATCTATTCATTTTTGTGTTCCCCTAACATATAGTACAGTATCTGGGCCTGCTGCAAGCAGTGAATGTTTATCAAATAAATTAACAATATATACGATTGAATGCTGAATTTTATTGGACAGTGTCATCTTCCTCACCTTCCTCCCCACCTTCCCTCACCATCTCTGCCAACCTGCCCTTATTTCAGAGTCAGTTGCCCCTGTTCACTTCTTTACCGATAAAAATCAACTTAGTATTTATGGGGAATAGAAGGGCTGGAAGAGGCTACAAGGAGGTATATTTTCTCACCAGTGGTTTCATGATTTCTAGGCCTGTGGATAAATAACATCCAGGAAGAATGTGTTGTTATTCTAGAGTCAGTGTCCCTGATTCAGCAGTGCACTGCTTCTACCACCCTGATTCCAAAATGGATGGGGTGAGATATCTTCCTGATCTCATAAATTCGAAATGCAAGTCATTGCCTCAGGTCTGCCTATGTCAGAGTCTTGGGAGTCCATTAATTTCATTTAGCTTCTCCCACTGCCTCCCTTTAACCTTTTCAACCTATAACTGGTTAAAATCATATCCTAGACCATCAAGAAAAAAGCTCTGCCTCCTTCCAGTGGGTAGGCTTGTAACAAGTACAAAGGTAAGGTTGTTGTTGTTAGGGGCTGTCGAGTTGGTTTTGACTCATAGCAACCCTGTGTACAACAGGATGAAACACTGCCCAGTCCTGCACATCCTCACAATCTTTGCCATGCTTTAGCCCATTGTGGCGGCCACTGTGTGAGTCCATCTCATTGAGGGTTTGCCTCTTTTTCGCTGACCCTCTAGAGGGTCAGCAGAATCACAGGTTAGATTCCATATTTTCTGACTCCCATCCTGCCTATATTTTCTCCCAATCACTTAATTTTTTTTTTTTTTTT
>NW_006921682.1:8204072-8206184 GCF_000298275.1 Orycteropus afer afer | reverse complement strand
TTATGTACCATTGAGTTGGACCCGACTCATAGTGACCCCTCCTTGGGTTTCCGAGGCAGTATCACTACGGAAGTAGACTGCCCCATCTTCCTTCCGAGGAGTGGCCGGTGGGTTTGAACCACCAGCCTTCTGGTTAGCAGTCAAGTGCCTTAGGCACTATGCTACCAGAGCTCCCGAGTCTATCTGTGGTCTAGAGTATAATCTTGTTCACTGACCCCCATCTGATCTTCTCAGATGTTTATGTGTTTATCTGTAGCCTGGTGTTTGGTGTTAATGATAATGCAGTATTGTAGATATACTGGTATTATCCTCTGTCGTCTATATCTTATGTGCACAATTCAATATCCTCCCTTTATCTAATGTTATCATGGTGGTCACAGACTCTTTCCACACCATTCCTCCCCTTGCCCACCTCACTGTGTGGCCCCCAACTGGCCCGAAATTATTCCTTCCTCTTCTCTCCCCACTCCGGTAACCTACAAAGTTAGTTTCCTTCCTTAAGCAAACCATTCCTTGTCTTTTTACAGTAATGGGCTCATAAAATATTTGTCCTTTTGTAATTGACTTATTTCACTCAGCATAATGTTCTCCAGGCTCATCCATGTTGTGAGATGATTCTCATATCCTTCATGGTTCTTTAATGTGGGATAGTATTCTATAGTGTGAATGTACCATAATTTGATTATCCATTCATCTGTTGATGGGCATTTGGGTTGTTTCCATCTCTTTGCTGTGGTGAATTGTGCTGCGATGAACATAGGTGTGCGTGTCTGTTTGTGTCCTGCCTCTCACTTCTTTAGAATATATTCTTAGTAATGAAAATTGCTGGGTCAATGGTATTTCTATTTTCAGTTTTTTAAGGAAACGCCATACCATTTGCCACAGTGGTTGTACCATTTTACAATCCCACCAGCAGTGTATAAGAGTTCCAATCTCTCCACAATCTCGCCAGCATTTGTTATTTTCTGTCCAGTTGAACTTTGCTGTTATTGCTGGGGTGAGATGATATCTCATCGTTGTTTTGATATGCATCTCTCTAATGAGTAATGATCGTGAGCGATTCCTCATGTGTTTGTTGGCCTCCAGCATATCGTCTTTAGTGAAGTGTCTGTTCATGTCTCTTGCCCATTTTTGAATTGGATTGTTTGTCTTTTTGGTGTTGAGCTGTTGAAGTTTTCTATAGATTTTAGAGATAAGTCCTTTGTCATCAGGTATGTCATAGGCAAATATTTTCTCCCAACCTGTAGGTTCTCTTTTTACCCTTTTGACGAAGTCTTTCAATGCACATAAGAATTGAATTTTTAAAAGGTCCTAGTCATATAGCTTCTTTTCTACCTCCTGTGCATTGTGGGTTATGATTGATAGTCTATTTATGCCATGTATTATGATTCCTAGATTTGCCCCTTTTTTATCTTTGATGAATTTTATAGTTTTGGGTTTTACATTTAAGTCTTTGATCCAACTTGAGTTTGTTTTTATGTATGGGGTGAGGTATGGATCTTGTTTCACTTTTCTGCAAGTGGATATCCAATTTTGCCAGCAGCATTTGTTAAGGAGATTATCTCTTCTTCATTTAATGGGCTTTGGGCCTTTGTCAAAGATCAGCTGTCCATAGATGGATGGGTCTTTTTCTGGGTTTTTTATTCTGTTCCATTGGTCTATCTGTCTATCACTGTACCAATACCACACTGCTTTGACTACTGTGGCTGTATAGTAGGTTTTAAGAACTGGGAGTCTGAGACCTCTCATTTTGTTCTTCTTTTTCAGTAGTGCTCTGCCTATCCAAGGTCTCTTTCTTTTCCATATGAAGTTAGTAATTGGTTTTTCCATGTCCTTAAAAAAATTTGTTGGCATCTGGATCAGGATTGCAATACACATTCGTAGATTGCTTTAGGTAGTATTGGCTTTTTTCATGATATTCAGTCTACCTATTTATGAACAAGGCAGGTTCTTCCATTTATGTAGATCCCTGTTGTCTCCTGTAGTAGTGTTTTATAGTTTTCTCTGTGTGGGTCTTCTGTGTCTGGTAACATTTATTCCTAGATATTTTATCTTTTTAGTAGCTATTGTAAATGGTATTGTTTTCCTTATTTCTTTTTCAGAGGTCTCTTT
>NW_006921682.1:8200980-8202852 GCF_000298275.1 Orycteropus afer afer | reverse complement strand
AATTGTGATTTGGGTGAAAGTTTACAGAGCAAATTCACTTTCCATACAGCAGTTCACATAGACTTTGTCTCATGACATTGACTACAATTTACGACCATGCAACAGCTCCCCTCCAAACTTCCTCCCCATAGTTACCTCTTCCCTGCATGCACTCCTGCCCCCTGAGCTGTCTCCCTGTGCATACACAGCCCTTCTTTCTCCCATGATTGTTCTCTCCAAGGAGTATATCTACCTAGTATAAATGTTCATCTCATATGCCTGTCTTTTGTTAGGTTGGAAGCCACAGGTATTGGTTCAGTTCCAGACCTGAAGGCCAGCTAAGGGCCATAGTCTCAGGGGTTCCACCAGGTTCTATCAGACCAGCAAACCTGGTTCTTCCCTTTTTTTTTCCAAATGATTTTGAGCTTTGCTCCACATTGTTCTCTCACTCTACCCAGGATCTCCTACATAGATTCCCCCTGTGAGTGGTTGACAGTGGTAGCCGGGCACCATCTAGTTCTTCTGGTCTCATAGTCGTATAGGCTGAAGATCAATCACATGGTTTACCAGTCGCTTGAACTAATTGTTTCCATAAATCTTTGGTTTTCTTCATTCTTCTTTGCTCTGGACAAGGAAAGACCCACCATTGCATCTAAATGGCCACTTGCAAGCTTTTAAGATCCCAGTTGCTACTTGGCAAAGTAGGATGTGGAATAATGTTTTGTGTAATATGTTATGCCAGTTGAGCTTGATGTCCCCTGCAACTGTGTTCCTGAGCCCACAGGTCCATCTACTTGCTCCCTCTGGGTAGCTGGCTGTGACCATGAAGTGGCTACAACCTTATCCCTTGTCAGCTCTACTATATAGCTGGGAATTCTTACAGAACATACCAATACACTTGTAGAAACATTGTCTGCCAACCTTATATATGGTCTTGGTCACACTCCCCCATGCATATACATACCTAATGGTTCAGCCTGTCCACCCATCTATCCACCCATATAGCCATCACTGACAACACAGTACTGTATGTGCAAAAGGGTTCATCTTTCTTGTCTGTACCTCCCATGTACCTCTCTCTGTTTTCCTCTTCCTACTGTGTTGAGCACTCACATTTGGTACATTGCCCTTCTCTTCACCCAAATCGATACTTGTCCCTACTTACCTAACAGTGTTCCCTCCCCTCCCATGCCACTGCTGGTAGCCAACAAAGAAAATTTCCTTCCATATATAAACCTTTCCTTGACTTTTTTACAGTAATGGACTAATACAATGTTTGTTCTTCTGTGATTGACTTATTTCACTCAGCAATATGTCCTCCAAGTTTGCCCATGTTATGTGGTGTTTTGCAGATTCTACATTATTACGTTATTCTTTGGGGTTGCATAGTATTCCATTGTGTGTATATACCATAATTTGGTTATCCACTCTTCAGTTGATGGACACCTACGTTGTTTCCATCTTTTGGCTATTGTAAATAGTGCTGCTATGAACGTGGGTGTTCATGTATCTGTTCTTGTCCTGGCTCTCACTTCTTTAGGATATATGCCTAGTAATAGAATGGCTGGGTCGAATGGTATTTCTAATTACAACTTTTTAAGGAATCACTATAGTGCTTTCCACAGTGGTTGTACCATTTTTCAGTCCCACCAGTAGTGTATGAGAGTCCCAGTCTCTCTGCATCCTCACCAGCATTTGTTATTTTCTGTCTTGTTGAACTTTGCTTCTAGTGCTGGGGCAAGATGGTATCTCATTGTTGTTTTGATTTGCATCTCTCTAATGGCTAATGATCATGAGCATTTCTTCATATATTTTTTGGCCACCTGAATATCCTCTTTGGTGAAGTGTCTATTCATGTCTTCTGCCATTTTTAAATTGAATGATTTGTCTTTT
>NW_006921682.1:8196598-8200135 GCF_000298275.1 Orycteropus afer afer | reverse complement strand
TGGTTTTCTTTGTACAGGTGTTTTGTGTCCCTGGTAAGATTTATTCCCAAGTACTTTATTTATTTATTTATTTTGTAGCTATTGTAAATGATATTGATTTCCTTATTTCTTTTCCAGCAATCTCTTTGCTGGTGTAGAGGACTCCAACTGATTTTTGGATGCTAATCTTGTATCCTGCCACTATGCTAAATCTGTCAATTAGTTCCAGTAGATTTTTTACTGAGTCTCTTGTGTTTTCTAGGTATAAGATCATATCATCAGCAAGTAGGAATAGTTAGACTTCTTCCTTACCAATTTGGATGCCTTTGATTTCCCTTTCTTGTCTTATTGCTCTGGCTAGGACTTCCAATACCATGTTGCATAGAAGTGGTGATAGAGGGCATCCTTGTCTGGTTCCTGTTCACAAAGGGAGTGGTTTCAGTCTCTCTCCATTGAGAATAATGTTGGCTGTTGCTTTTGCATATATGCTCTTTATTATATTGAGGAATGTCCCTCCTTTTCCTATTTTTCTGATAGTTTTTTTTTTTAATCAGAAGTGGGTGTTGAATTTTTATCAAATGCCTTTTCTACATCGATTGATATGATCATGTGGTTCTTTTCCTTTGTTTTATTTATGTGATGGATGACGTTGTTTGCTTTTCTAATGTTGAACCATCCTTGCATACCTGATATGAACCCCATTTGGCCATAATGAATGATTTTCTTGATACGTTGTTGGAGTATGTTGGCTTGGATTTTGTTGAAGATTTTGTATCTATATTCATGAGGGATATTGGTGTGTAGTTTTCCTTTTGAGTGATGTCTTTGCCTGGTTTTGTATGAAGGTTATGCTTGCTTCATAAAATGAATTAGGAATAATTTGTTTTGAAATAATTTGAGTAGAATTGGTGTCAGTTCTTCTCTGCATGTTTGGTAGAGTTCTCTGGTGAGATGTGTGGACTAGGACTTTTTTAAATGCATTTTATTGAAATATAATTTACGTACAGTGAAATACACAAAACTAAAGTGACATGGGGAGCTCTTGTAGCATAGTGCCTAAGGCACTTGACTGCTAACCAGAAGGCTGGTGGTTCAAACCCACCAGCCATTCCTCGGAAGGAGGATGGAGCAATCTAGTGATATTGCCTCGGAAACCCAAGGAGGGGTCGCTATGAGTTGGGTCCAGCTTGATGGCACATAAGAACAACAACAAAGTGACATGGGTCAATGAATTTTTTTTTTTTTTTTTTTTCAGTATTCCCTCCCCTCTCACCCCTGGTAACCAACAAAGAAAGTTTCCTTCCATGTATAAACCTTTCCTTGACTTTTTACAATAATGAACTAATACTATATTTGTCCCTCTGTGATTGACTTATATCACTTAGCATAATGTCCTCCAAGTTCATCCATGTTATGCGGTGTTTTGCAGATTCTACATTATTCTTTAGCATTGCATAGTATTCCATTGTGTGTGTGTACCATAGTTTGATTATCCATTCTTCTATTGATGAAGGTTGTTTGCATCTTTTTGCTATTGTAAATAGTGCTGCAGTGAACATGGTTGTGCATATATCTGTTCTTCTGGTTTTCACTGCTTTAGGATATATACTTAGTAATGGGATTGCTGAGTCAGATGGTATTTCTAATTCCAGCTTTTTAAGGAATCACCATACTGTTTTCCACAGTGGTTGTATCATTTTACAGTCCCATCATCAGTGTGTGAGAATCCCAATCTGTCCACATCCTCGCCAGCGTTTGTTATTTTCTGTCATGTTGAATTTTGCCATTAGTGCTAAGGTGAGATGTTGTCTCATTGTTTTGATTTGCATTTCTCTGATGGCTAATGATCATGAGCATTTCTTCATGTATTTGCTGGCCACCTGAATATCCTCTTTGGTGTAGTGTCTATTGATGTCTTCTGCCCATTTTTTAATTGGATTGTTAATCTTTTTGTTATTGAGGTGTTGGAGTTTTCTATAAATTTTAGAGATTGTCTCTTGTCAGATAAGTAATTACCAAAAAGTGTGAATTTGTTGTTGTCATTTTGTTATGTGCTTTTTCATGGTGTTGATTTCTTTGTTCCATATAATTTTCTGAGCTAAGTGCATTTTGTTTATGAATCGTGTTATCACTTCATTCATTGCTGTTGTTTTAGTATTTGCTAAATATTTGTGCTGGTGCTCTTTTTTATTTTGATGTGAAGGTTTATCGTTTTTCTTTGAAGTTACCCTGTGATTTATAGTTTTCTTCCCAAGTTTAGAACAGTCTGTTCTATCTTGTAGTTGTCTTGACTTCCCCACCATTTAGAAGCTCTGTAACTATTTTTTTTTCCCTGTTTTTGGTTTGTAGTTGTCCTCATTTGTAAATTGATGTCTCTGGTTCCCTGTTTACAATCTTGTAGGCTTATTTACTTTGTATACTTCTATAACTGGGTTGGTTTCTGAGTAATGTCATCATGTTTGTTAATGGTCAGTTGTTGTTGGCTGTTGTTGGTTCTCTTCCAAAGGAATCCTTTAGCATCTCTTGTAAGGTTGGTCTGCTTTTAACAAATTCTCTTAATTTCCGCTTATCTGGAAATGTCCTAATTTCACCATCATATTTGAGGGACAATTTTGCTGGCTATATAATTCTTGTTTGGAAATTTTTTTCTTTCAGGATTTTGTATATGCCATCCCATTGTCTTCTCCCCTGTATCATTTCTGCCAAGAAAGCAGAGCGACTAGTTGACTATTGGTTGCCCAGTGTAGGTAACTTTTTGTCTTTCCCGTGCTGCTTTCAGGATTCCTTCTTTATCTTTGGTTTTGGTGAGTTTGATGATGTTATGGCTTGTTGATCTTCTTTTGGGGTCTATCCTTTCTGGGGTTCATTGGACTTCTTTAATGGATATATTCTTATCTCTCATCATACCAGGAAAATTCTCTTCCAATGAATCTTTGACAATTTTTTCTGTGTTTTGTCTCTTCCTGTTTTGGAATTCCAATCACATCCAGGTTAGTCCTTTTGATAGTACCCCACATGATCCTTAGGCTTTCTTCATTTTGTTTTGATATTTTTTCTGATTGATCCCAAAGAAGTATTGAGGTATTTGCCTTCAATCTTACTAATTCTGTCTGCCATTGATTCAGTTCTTCTCCTTTGCCCGTTCAATGTGTTATCTGTTTCTGAAAATCTAGTATTAATCTTCTGGATTTGTGTGTAGATTTTGTATCATTTCTAATTTTTCATTTATTTTGTCATTTTGTTCTTGTATTGTCTTTTGAAATTTTTCTAGGGTCTTCTCTGTGTTTTTCTCATTTTTGTCAGTGTTTTCCTTGATCTGTCTCTCAATTCATTGAAGATACCTAAGTATAATTCTTTTGAATTACTTATCAGGGAGTTCCAATGCTGTATCTTCCTCAGGGATGTTTTGGGTCTGTATCATGGTCCCTTGTTTCTCGTGCTTTATCTTGCTTCTTTGTGTGGACTCTGATGCTCAGTTGTCTCCAAGGCATTGTGACATTTTTGTGTTTATATTTAATTGGTGATTGTATGTTGGAGTGACTTACCCATGATTTTTTT
>NW_006921682.1:8186088-8196498 GCF_000298275.1 Orycteropus afer afer | reverse complement strand
CCCTGTTTTTGGTTTGTAGTTGTCCTCATTTGTAAATTGATGTCTCTGGTTCCCTGTTTACAATCTTGTAGGCTTATTTACTTTGTATACTTCTATAACTGGGTTGGTTTCTGAGTAATGTCATCATGTTTGTTAATGGTCAGTTGTTGTTGGCTGTTGTTGGTTCTCTTCCAAAGGAATCCTTTAGCATCTCTTGTAAGGTTGGTCTGCTTTTAACAAATTCTCTTAATTTCCGCTTATCTGGAAATGTCCTAATTTCACCATCATATTTGAGGGACAATTTTGCTGGCTATATAATTCTTGTTTGGAAATTTTTTTCTTTCAGGATTTTGTATATGCCATCCCATTGTCTTCTCCCCTGTATCATTTCTGCCAAGAAAGCAGAGCGACTAGTTGACTATTGGTTGCCCAGTGTAGGTAACTTTTTGTCTTTCCCGTGCTGCTTTCAGGATTCCTTCTTTATCTTTGGTTTTGGTGAGTTTGATGATGTTATGGCTTGTTGATCTTCTTTTGGGGTCTATCCTTTCTGGGGTTCATTGGACTTCTTTAATGGATATATTCTTATCTCTCATCATACCAGGAAAATTCTCTTCCAATGAATCTTTGACAATTTTTTCTGTGTTTTGTCTCTTCCTGTTTTGGAATTCCAATCACATCCAGGTTAGTCCTTTTGATAGTACCCCACATGATCCTTAGGCTTTCTTCATTTTGTTTTGATATTTTTTCTGATTGATCCCAAAGAAGTATTGAGGTATTTGCCTTCAATCTTACTAATTCTGTCTGCCATTGATTCAGTTCTTCTCCTTTGCCCGTTCAATGTGTTATCTGTTTCTGAAAATCTAGTATTAATCTTCTGGATTTGTGTGTAGATTTTGTATCATTTCTAATTTTTCATTTATTTTGTCATTTTGTTCTTGTATTGTCTTTTGAAATTTTTCTAGGGTCTTCTCTGTGTTTTTCTCATTTTTGTCAGTGTTTTCCTTGATCTGTCTCTCAATTCATTGAAGATACCTAAGTATAATTCTTTTGAATTACTTATCAGGGAGTTCCAATGCTGTATCTTCCTCAGGGATGTTTTGGGTCTGTATCATGGTCCCTTGTTTCTCGTGCTTTATCTTGCTTCTTTGTGTGGACTCTGATGCTCAGTTGTCTCCAAGGCATTGTGACATTTTTGTGTTTATATTTAATTGGTGATTGTATGTTGGAGTGACTTACCCATGATTTTTTTTTGTTTTGTTTTGTTTGGATGTTACCTGAGTAAGCAGGGTACTGTGCTGTGCTCCTCTGTTCATTAGTTGGCAGCACTTATATACACTTTCCTTTTCCATTGTCAGCCTCCCATATGTCCTTGCCGTCCTTGGCAAATGGAGCCTATTCTTAGGTCCCTGGAATCTGAATGAGAATGCTGTCACTTTAAAATCCAAAGTGACCGCCACTTGTAAACATTCAAAATGGATACACCGTTGGTCACTTTAAATATCCAAAATGGCCACCATTTGTAAACAATCAAAATGGCTGTGCCCTTCAGACCCCGAAAGGTGGGCCAGACTTTTTTTTTGTTGGTAATTTTTTATGACCTGTTCAATTTCTCCTTATGTTATGCATCTGTTCAACTTTTCCACATCAGTCTGTGTTAGTTTAGGTAAGTGATGTTTTTCTAGACATCTGTGCATTTCTTCCAGATATTCATATTTGTTGGAGTATAGTTCTTCATGGTATCTTTCCTGTTTTTTGATATATGCATTTATTGCTATAAACTGACCTGTGAGTACTGCTTTTGCTGTGTCTCATAGGTTTTGGTAAGATGTATCTTCATTCTTGTTTGTTTCTAGAAATATTTTCATTTCAGTTTTTATTTCTTCTGTTACCCAGTAATTTTTGAGCAGTGTATTATTCAACATGTTTGATGTTTTTTCCTTGATCTTCCTATTATTAATTTCTAATTTTCTAGCATTATGGTCCAAGAAGATGTTTTGTAGTATTTCAGTGTTTTTTTAATTTATTGATGCTTGTTTTATTTCCTAACATATGCTCTATTCTGGAGAATGATCCATGTGCACTGGAGAAGAATGTGAATTGTGCTTTTGTTGGGTGTGGAGTGCTCAGTATATGTCTAAGAGGTTGTGTTGGTTGATTGTTTTGCTGAGTTCTTCTGTGTCTTTATTCAGTTTTTTTTTTCTGGTTTATCTGACCCTCCCTGAAAGTAGTGTGCTAAAGTCTTCTACAACTCTTGTAGAGTTGTCTATTTTCCCTTTCAGTTCAGTTAATACTGGCTTCACATATTTTGGAGCACTTTCATTGGGTGCATAGATATTTATTATCATAATGTCTTCTTGGTCAGTTGATCCTTTTAGCATCATTTAGTGACCTTCTTTGTCTCCTACAGTGTTTTTCACCTTAAAGTCTATTTTATCAGAAATTAATATTGCCACTCCTGCTCTATTTTGGTTACCGTTGGCTTCATATCTTTTTTCCACCTCTTAACTCTTAATTTGTTTTTATCTTTGTGTCTAAGGTAGGTCTCTTGTAGGCAGCATATTGATGGGTTTTCTTTTCTTATCCAGTCTGCCACTCTATTTCTCTTCATTGGTGCATTTTATCCATTCACATTGAGTGTAATTAGTGATAGGTATGCATTGATTGCTGTCATTCTGTTGTTTTTTTTTTTTTTTTATCATGTTGATGGAATTTCTTTGGTCCATATACTTTTCTGTGCTGAATTCATTTTATTGTCAAGTGTTTCCTCTCTTTTCTTCTTTATTGTTGGTTTTGTGCTTACTAAATCCATATGTTTTCCTTCCTTCTGGGTTTGCTTAGGGAGGTAGTTAATTTTCTCTGTGGCTGTCTTGGAGTGAATTCTTCTCTATATTTTTAGAACAGTCTGTTTTATGAGGACATTGTCCTATTTTCCTCTCCATTTAGAAGTTTTGTCCCTAGAACTTTTATTCCCTCTATTTGGCTAGTTGCTGTTGTCATGTGCAGATTGACTTCCTTGTTTTTTATTGTACGATGTTTTATGGTCTTATTTTGAGGGTCTATTTCCGATTTGCTTTTAGTGTTGATGTCATGTGCCCTGGTTTTGTTGTTTTCTGTTGGGGGTTCTCTATTGAAAGGACTTTGTTAAGCATTTCTTGCGGGGTTGGTCTGGTTTTTGCAAAATCCTTTAATTTCTGTTTGTCTGAGAATGTCTTGATTTCACCCTCATATGTGATGGACAGTCTGGCTGGATATAGGATTCTTGGTTGGAAGTTCTTTTCCTTCAGTGTTTTATATATGCTGTCCCTTTGCCTTCTTGCCTTCATGGTTTCTGCTGAGTAATCAGAACTCAGCCTAACTGTTTGATTGTTATAAGTAATATTTCTTTTGTCCTAGGCAGCTTGCAAGATTCTTTTTGTCTTTGGTTTTGAAGAGTTTGATTATGATATGCTTTGGTGTTTTTCTCTTGGGATCTCTCCTATATGGGGTCCTTTGAGCTTCTTGGACAAATATCTTTTCTTCCTTTATGATATGGGGAAAATTTTCTATTAGTAAGTCTTCCATAATTTTTTCAGTGGTTTTTTTTTTTTTGCCTCTTCTTGTTCTGAAATTCCAATGAGGCGTACATTGTTTCTTTTCATGTTGTCCCATATAACTCTTAGGTTCTCTTCATTTCTCTTAAATCTTTGTTCTGATTTTTCCTCATACAGGCTGGTGTCAAGGGATTTATCTTCTAGTTGAGAAATGCATTCTTCAGCCAGTTCTAGCCTATTCTTTTGTGCTTCCACTGTGTTGTGAAATTCTGTAATTTTGGTATTCATTTTCTGGATTTCTAACTGCTATTTTTGTATGAGTTCTCATTGTGTATTAATCTTGTTATTTTGTTCTTGAATGGTTTTCCTGAGTTCTTCCAGGGTACTGTCTGTGTTCTCCTGGATTCTTTTTGGGATTTCCTTGAACTCTTGTAGAGTTCTATAAACATACCTTCTATATTCCTTCTTGGATAATTCTGTTGCCTCCTCTTCCTCCATGTTTAATGAGACTTTTGTTTGGAATTTTATTTCTATTGTTTTGTCATGTTTTTGGTTTGATTTGAGGTTGCCTGTTGTTTCCTACACATTTTGACATTGTCTTTAACTGTTAGTTATGTATTGATTTGTTTTGTTTTGATTTTATGATTTAATATTTTTGCTGGTATATTTTATTTCTTTCTGGTTATTAATTCAGGTGTGCTGGTGCTGGGTTGCTTTGCAGTTTTCTTTGTGATAATGGAATCCCTGTGTGGAATGTGGATGCAGGTCTCTGTTTGTTGTGAAGGGGGTATAGAATTTGAGCTGACAGGTGTTGTGGTGCCTTAATGTGGTTTTTTTTATTGGGGAGAGGCGGGGAAAGGAGGTTGTTGTTGTTGTTAAGTGCCGTCAAGTCGTTTCCGACTCATAGCGGCCCCATGCACAGCAGAATGAAACACTGCCCGATCCCGCGCCAGCCCCACAATCTCTGCTATACTCGAGCCCATCATCGCAGCCACCATATCAATCCATCTCATTGAAGGCCTCCCCCTCTTTCATCGACCCTCCACCCTACCAAGCATGACATCCTTCTCCAGGGAATGGTCCCTTCTGACAACATGACCAAAATAGGTGAGACGAAGAGGGAAAGAAGGAGGAAAAGAGAAGAAGAAAAAAAAAAAAAAAACTCCAAGGCACCAGTAGCCATTCCCAGGGCTTTGAAATAGGCTGCTAATGATGATGTTATACTGTTACTCACAGGCCCACAGCTCAAGTTTGGCAAAGACCCCAATAGTTAGGGGGGCACCACTTTCCACCAGATTCAGACAGCTGCAAAAACCCCGTACTCCAGGCCTCTTTGCGCCAAAAAGGTGTCCTGGGATATCTTCTCTTACCCACGCTGCAAGATTGACCCAGGGTCTGCCCATTTGCAGCTAGATTCCTTCTCTGCTCCCAATTCAGCAGCACTTGGAGCCAGAGGGCTCTCTGCTCACTCCCTGTGGTCCCAAGTTTACTGATAAAAGTGGGCACTGAAGGTAGATCCATGGAATGGCTGCAGGTCCTCTGGTGCATTCCCTCCTTTGCCCCAGGGAGCCCTCTGATGTCCTATCTCACTGGCCAGTCGGCACTCCTCAGGGCAAGTTCCCCTATTTTTTATTCTTTCCAGCTGGTTACGCTGCCTCTCCTTCTTTTCTACTCCTACTCCCCTGAGTTTGGTGTTCTCTGACTTAATGAGCTGCTCAGAGCACCAGAATCCCTACTTCAAACTGCTGCACCTAGTTTTTCAGGCATTAAGATGCTAGCGGGAACTAACTTATGGACTACAGGTAAGACACCATCTTCCTGTCCCACTTCTTTGAATTTCAGTAGCTCTTTTTAAACTCAGAATTGAGTCTTCTTCAGCACAGAGAATAAAGGATTTGTTTGGATTAAGAAATAATTTACATAGTTACATATTTTAAATTTAATGTGGATAAAATTTATGAGAGAAATACCCAAATTCTAAAATGGGAAGAGAATAGCTTATTATATTATTAACTTTTTGACAATGTGTCTCTTCTTTTTATAGTCACCCTGATAATATCACCCCTGATGCTGGAGATTCAGAACCTAAACCTATGATCATTGGCACCAATAATGTGTTTGAAGTTGGCTGTTGTATCCTTTACATTAATCTAAGATAAATCATTCCCAGCTATCTGTTATTACCATATCCCCTCTACAGAAAATGTCATAACTATCAAATATATATACAAGTATGTATTGCTTAATGTCCATGCGACATTCTGTGAAATAGGATGGTACATAATTTGACATTGTGTGGACACCGTATTAAAACCTTCTGTCATCCTCCTTGTTGCTGCTGGAGCTGCTGACGGAACCTGGAGGAATAGGTGGTGGCAGTGGTGACAGCTGAGAAGGCTGTGGCAGGAGTGGAGTGAGAGGAAGCGAGTGGGGAGGGATTGAAGTATGTCCAGCCCTACCCACTGTTCTACTCACCTGAGCAGCAGGAGCAGCCTGGTCCCTTAGCCCTTGTTGCTGCCACCCACTTGCCCATTAGAAGAAGCCTAAGAGCCTGCACCCAGAGCCATGTCCTCTGCATATTCCTGTATCCTACCTATGGTCTAGAGCTGCAAGATTCTGTTTGGGGTCTTTAAAACTATTAGGGGGAAATAATAAACAAAAAGAGAGCTATTTTCCCTTGGAAAAAAAAAAAAAACCACCTTATGGGACCATGGACATATATGCTATTGGACACTACATGGGTGTTAAGCAGCACATACCTGTGTGTATAGAAACAGATTATATTTTATATGTTTGTGAAATAATTAGTTTCAGGACTAGACCATCCAGCTCTTTGAAAAGATTTATTTATAATATATAAAAATAAAACAAAATCCCTTCTATTCCAGTGAATAATTGTGGAGTAAATGAAGAATGGCATTTTCAGACACATACAGAAATACAAACACACATCTTTAGCTCAGTAATTTGAAGATAATATCTTGCTCCTGTTGCTGATACTACAACTTGTTGACAGTTACCAATGGCTGAACAGCAGTAGATACAGACACAGAGTAATCTTGGCTTCTGTCCTGGTTTAATAACCCTGGCTTTGTCAGTTTGTTTCCTTTGTAGTTTCAGGCAGACAGTGCATTGTCTGATGAACACAAGTGGTAGTTGGGAGTGTGGAGTGCAAATATTTCACTCATTTTATTTCCCCCGGATTGTCACCAGTCCTTTTGCGTGGTTTTGTACTCTTAAAAGATAGTGCTAAAACGGCAAGGAGGCCACATGTTCCGACCTCCTCTAACCCTACAAGAGGAAGACAGGATTACCAGCAGTAACCCAAGGCCTATTCCTGCCAGGCCAGACATGCTGCCTCCCTCTAGCCCTTTCACCAACCGTTTCTCCCAAAGCACCCACCACCTCTCCTGGGTTCGATAATTCACTGCAGTGGCCACACAGAGCTCACAGATTACAGGGTTTATTAGAGAAGCACCAGGCTACAACTCAAGTTCAAGAAGAACGCTCAGTCTCTCTCCCAGCCCACCATCCTTCAGCCAAGAGTCTCTCCCAGTCTCTTTCCCAGCAGGGCTGGTCCCTTGGTGTCTCATTCAGCAATGCGTGTCTCTTGTGTCTCTTTCCCAGCAACGTGTGTCTCAGGAGCCTGTGTCTCTTTCAGCAGCACGTCTTCCTCGACCAGCAGTCCGAGAGTTCTGCCTCTAGGAGGCCTCCTTTTGAGCCCAGCAGGGTGGTCAAACTAGCCAATTATAGCATCAGAACTCTAAGCACTTGAGAGAGAGATTTGCCCAGTTTAATATGGCATTTGATTTCTTGACTGCTACTTCCATGGGCATTGATTGTAGATCCAAGTAAAAGGAAATCCTTGATAATTTCAGTATTAATATATACATTTTTAAAAAAGTTTAAAGGTATATAAGATTGTCATTAGTGGTGTTTTCAAGTGATTGGGTGATGGATAGTTTTAATTTTCTTAAAACAATTGTGAAAATGTGTTACTCCTATAGAACTGGGGTATAAAGTTCTCATTTCTTTAAAAAAACACGCAAGTTATTTTTTCAGTCTTAGAGAAGTTTTTATTTAAAGATTAAAACTTTGCTTTCAGATTACCCTGAGCAAAGAGTTCTGGCAAGGGCAAGCCTGCATACCCTTTCCCATACCCCATTCCCTTGCCCAGTGTGATGTATATACTATATTAGTAGGGGAAGAATATATTTACAGTGTTTACTTAACTTTGGCTTACAGATTCTCAAGCCATGAAAATGGGAGATAATAATGTTATTGAATCAAAAGGTAAACTATGTTCAGAGTTCTATTGTGAAAAGTAATTATACTCACTCCTCATTTATCAACATGTTTAGATTCCAAAGACCAGGTCATACATGAAAATCAGCATTATGCTAAAATGGAGAATGACCACATCAGATCACAAAATGGAAGATGAATGCATCATTACATAACTGCCAAGCAACTGAGAATTATGGCCCAGTGAATTTGACACATATTCTTAACCGACACAGCCAACTTTTACTCTCACCTCACACCTCAGCATTCATTACTGTCAGACATATGTCATTAGCTTAAAAAAGTCAAATAGTAGATTTTTTTCTATTGTAAATGTGAAATGTTGAATAACAAAATAGTTGATAAGTGAGGAGTAGATGTGTTCCTTTCCCTTTGTGGGGTCCTGGGACAACAACTGTGTAAAATCTATGACAAGGTGATATGCTTGGAAGATGTGGTTGGAAGTAGATTAAAATAGCTGTGAGACCAAATTCTTTGCCTGATTAATTGTTAATCTGGTTATGTGTTTATCTGGTAATGTGGTAATACATTAAGATCAGCTATGTATGTTTAAATCAGGATTGGATTAAACCATAAAGTTCAGATGAAAGATTTGAAAAAGGCCTTTGCTAAATATTGTTAATGATAATTTAGTTAATGTTACTTTAGAATTAAAGAAAAATCAGTTTATCTGACAGTTTGCTTTCTTTACTGTCAGGACTACTTTACCTTAGTCAATTAGAAACCAGTCTAAGCTATTTGTCATATGTAGAACCAGGTTAAGGGTCACAGAACATCACCACCACTATGGGGGAGCGGTGTTAAGCACTTTGTCCCACTGGAGTCCAGAAAGGACCTGAACAATAGTACTTCTTTCATGTAGAATAGAATTATGGTCCTGCTTGGCATGAAAGTTTGTTTTTTTTTTTTTTAAATAATAAAACTAGACTTTTTGTTAATCTAAATGGTTTTTAGTTTGATTTGAATTGCCAATTATTATCATTGTCATTTTTTATTTATTATATGCTTACTATGTGTCACATCTGTGCTCATGACCTTGTATTTCCTATCTCATTTTCCTTGTAGCAAAGTGTGAAAAACAGGATGATCTCTCCATTTTATAGATAAACTGAAGCTCAGAGAATTTACAGACACTTGCGCAAAGTCATACAACTAGTTATCAACAGAGCTGTGTTTTGAATCCATCTAACTATAGCTTGTGCTAGCTATTTGTATGCTATACATATGGTGAACTGAAGTATTTCATTTAAATGTTTTTCAGGCTAGTTTGTGTTTTTATACCTAAGTCATCTTAGAAAACAAAATAGTGTTTGATGCCTTAAATTATAATTCTTTTCTTTATTTTTACTGCAGCTTATGTAGGCAGAAATGTAATATTGACAAGTGGTTGCATCATTGGTGCCTGTTGCAGTTTGAATACTTTTGAAGTCATCCCTGAGAATACAGTGATTTATGGTGCAGACTGCCTTCGTCGGGTACAAACTGAGCGACCACAGGTATTGACCGTCTCTTTAAAAAGAGTTCCTTCTAGGGCTGCTAGTTTTCCTGAAATATCACATAATTGTTTTAATGGGAGCAGTTAAGTCCACTATTTAAAAAGCAAATGATTAAAACATCAGAGAAACAGTCCTAAAATTGAGACATATTTGCAGTGGAATTATTTAGTCTTTAATATAAAAAATACAGAGACAGATGACAATGATAGATTGGTTATGGGAAAAGAAAATCCAAAGGTGTTACTACTAATCTTATGTATTTGCCCTGACGATGCATCACCAAACATTATGAACTATATTTATTCACTTCTGAAACATCAATCTTCACAGGTAAGGAATGACCCTACCAAATTTATACTGGACATCCAACTTGCATCCTTCTGTTAACATACTAACATAGCTTGATAATGAACACAGACTATGAATAAGCAGATATATTTGGGTATTTTCCTGGCTTATGAGAAATTATCTTCTCCTAATAGATCTGGTAGCATAGTGCCTAAGATACTTGACTGCTAACCAGAAGGCTGGCGGTTCAAACCTACCAGCCACTCGGAAGGAAGGTTGGGCAATCTACTTCCATAGTGATACTGTCTTGGGAACCCAAAGAGGGGTCGGTATGAGTCAGTTCTGACTCGACAGCACATAACAACAACAACGATACCAAGATCAGGAATGATGAAGCATACATAATTGGAGTTTCATGTTAGACTAGGAGATGGGTAAGATGGGGCTTCGTTCAGTAAGGTATTTTGATTGGGCTTCCTGCTTGGTACATTGTTCTCAATCTCCTTCCCTTTCCCCAAAAGAAAATATTTTTTAGGTATTTCCTCTTATACTCAATCATATTTTATCAGAAATTAAAACTTCAGTTCTTGTGTGGGTTATTCTATATCTGTAAGGTATGTTTGTTTTTTAATTATAAGCAATTAAATTTACTTCTTTAAACTACAAAGGAAATAAGGACAAATAAACTTAAAAATGTAATCTGGGAGGGTTCCGGCAAGATGGCGGACTAGGCAGAAGGATTGCACAGACCCTCTTCAACAAAGAAAAGGGAAACCAATTAACACAGACACAGAAGATAATCTTGGACCCCT
>NW_006921682.1:8156177-8178128 GCF_000298275.1 Orycteropus afer afer | reverse complement strand
TCTTTGTGGATAAGCAAAAATGATTGCAGACAGGGAAATGAAGCTGGAGTTTGGGAAGGGAGATTAGAATTAAGTGAGCAAGAATATATGAAGTTTTAGTATATATACTACTCAGCATTGTTTTCCAAATTTTATTGATCATAAGGCTCACATAAAATAAAGATTGCCCAGACTAACTGAATCATAGTGCTAAGGAAGTAAAGGCCTAAAAATCCATATTTTTCACAAATGCCCCAGTGAATTTTACAATCAGAGAAACTTGGGCAATGCTAGTGACAGTCAGCTGAGTATATTGTAGCTTTGTGGCTGTGTTGGTAGTGTGGAAAGCAATGTACTTTGTTTTTTTTACTTATGTAAATAAGTAAAGTCTAAAAGTAAAATCATCTTTTTGGAGGCCACAGTGAAATCTAAGAGAGCAAGATTGAAAATCACACTGATTTATATATAAAATCAGAGTATATAGTACACATATATTATTTTTATACGTAAAATCATATGACTTTTTCTTATTAAAAAACTAATACATGTTTGTTATTATAGAAAAAAGAGGGAGGCATTAAGCAAAAGTAATTCAATGAAATTTTCCTATGGTTCTTTGGCCTAGAGATAACTATTTCTACTTGGTTATCTCTTGACTTTGCTTCCTGCTGGTTAATTCCTATCTCTCTTATTTTTTTTAGCCTCAGACACTACAGCTGGATTTCCTAATGAAAATCTTGCCAAACTATCACCACTTAAAGAAGACTACTAAAGGAAGCTCAACTCCGGTTAAGAACTAAAAACAATGTGTGATACCAAGATAACATTTTGCCTTTGACCACAGTCTTGTGAAAGGGCCATAGTGTTTACGCAGTCTTAGCAGCTCACAGAATGATACATGTTGACTTTATTTTGTAAAATTGAGTTAGATAGGAAAGTAGTACTGTATTTTTACTGTTTTCTATAATTTATATAAAATGTGTTATTTTCCTATGTTGTTGCTCCTTCTCTAATAATTTACAGCTTTATTTTACTTTCATTATATAAAATATTGGGCACATATTTTAGTTATGTGAAAGAGTTCCTGTGATAAGAAAAGGCGTGTTATGTATTTATAATGTAACATATAGTAAACTAAATAAAAGTGCTGTTGACAGGACTTTCTTTTTTTTTTTTTTAAATTAGGATTTGGGTGAAGATTTACAGAGTAAATTTACTTTTCATACAGCAGTTCACATATACTTTGATGACAGGACTTCTAGTGAGCATACTTCAGTCAGTTTTTCTTCTTGCATTAATGTTCCCAAAATAGCTGTCTTGATTTTTATTATGTACAAGCTGTAATAAAGTTAATGTGTTTATCTTTATCTCTGATGGATTTGCAGGTGTTTAAAACTTTAGGTGAAATTTCAGCATTCAATTTACACTTCATTTTATTTCCAAAAAAATATTATTTTTCTTTTTAGTGAAACAAAAGTAATCAGGGAAATATTCAGTAGATTAAATATTTCAAATGAATAATGTCTTACTAACATGACAAGTAAATGACCATTAATTGAGTGACAATAAAATGAAAAGATTTTACATTTATGAAATTAATTTTGGATTACTATTAATTGCTAATTGTTTAACTTAATTCTGTTTATCTGATTATATAGTGGGGAAAATATTGATATTGTCGTTCTAAATTTTTCAAATAGTTCAATTGCATACATTTTATGAAATATACTTTACTGCCTTTGAATAAGTAAATACTAATACTAAGGTAATGTGTAGTTATGGTTGCTAACTTGGTTGGGCCATGATTTTGAGGGTGTGAAAGCTGGATATAGTCATTCCCGATAATGAGATTGGATGTGGTATAATCAACTTGGTATGTGAGATACCAAGACAACTTTTAGCTGCTAAGTACTTGAAGGGGAGTTACCTTTGGGGTGTCACCTGTTTCCAGTATATATGAAGAAGCTTTGGAAAAGGTCTCTAGATTTTTGGCACATTTTGAGCTGTGTTGCTTGCCAATCTAGGGACTAAACCTGATCTCGAACCAGTTGCCTGCTGTGTTACATGCTGATCTTTGGATTGTGCCATTCTCCCTGTCAACCTTGGATTTGTCAGGGTCAGCAGCCAGCAGCTGCATGAGTTAGAAGAAGCCTCTAATTCCAGTGAGCCTGGAACAAGAGGCAGAACTGAAGGCCAAGGTCAAGGCTTTCACCCAGCCCCTACAGCTGACACTCTGAATTTGGACTTCTAGCCTCTTAAACTCTAAAGAATAAATTCCTCTTGTTAAAGCCATTCACTTGTGGTATTTCTGTTATAGCAGCACTAGAGAATTAAGACAGAATTTGATACTGAGAGAGTGAGGTGCTGCTCTAACAGATACCCAATCTGTAGAAGCAGGAGTAGAGTGTGTCCATAGCCCGAATCCCTGCACTGAGACCATAGCAGAAAGATCGGCAGAGAGACCGTGGCAGCAGAGTCAAAAGACTGGCATGAGACAGAAAGACTGGTAAAAGACAAAGTGACAGGCTTGCCAGCCCACAGAGCAAGAAAACTGAATGCCTTTGGGCAGGAGGCTTACTGGCAGAGTAGGTTGCCTTCAGGCACTAACTGGTAGAGCTGAAGATCTTTGTAATACTTGCTGTAATAGGGCTAAGGCCAGGCTGGCTTCTTTGAGAGACCAAGGAAACAAGAAGCAGAATTGCTTCAGTTTCAAAGTGTAAGACCACAGCCTCTGAAGTTTCAAAGGTTTGAACTTCCACAGGCTTCTCAGTTCCAAAGAGTCAGATCTTTACCAATTCATTTCTGGAGTGTGGGGCTGCTGAACATGAGTGCCAGTGGGATGGGGTCATATCTGCTGCTCAGAAGTGAGGGGGCAGGGCTGTCATGTCCAAGGAACAGAAGAATGGGGCTTGCCAGGCCAATGGGGTGAGTTTGTCACTCAAATGGACTAGGAGAATTGGGCCACCCATTGAAGGAGATCTATACAGGTGCCAGGTTGACAAAGGGTGGAATGTGGTAGTTAAGGTTGTGTGTCATCTTGGCTGGGCCATGTTTTTGAGTGAGTTGGCAGCTGGATGTAGTTATTCCCCATGATGAGATTGTAATCACCTTCATGCTGGAATCTGCTGTGAGCAGCTAAGTAGTTGAAGAGGAGTTACTTCAGGGTGTGGCCTCCTTCCAATATGTATGAAGAAGCTTTGGGGGAATGTCTCTAACTTTTGGGCACATTTTTTGGGCCATGTTACCTGCCAATCTTGGGATTGTTCCTGGACTTGAACCAGTGACCTGCTGTGTTGTCTGCTGATCTTGGGATTGTGCCATTTTGCCTGCTGACGTCGGGTTCATCAGCCTCTGCAGCCAGCAGCGTGTGAGTTAGGAGACATTTCAAGCTCAGCTGGCCCTGGAACAAGAGGCAGAGCTGAAGCCCAGGGTCAAGGAGCCTTCACTCAGTCCATAGAGCCAGCACTCTGAATTTGGACTTCTGCCTCCTAAAATATAAAAGAATAAATTCCTATTTATTAAAGCCATCCACTTGTTGTATTTCTATTGTAGCAGCACCAGAGAACTAGAGCAAGTCCTAAATACTAAGATTAATAATGTTGTTGTTGTTACATACCATCGAGTTGAACCTGACTCATAGCAACCCCTCCTTGGGTTTCCAAGGTGGTATCACTACAGAAGTAGATTGCCCAACCTTCCTTCCAAGAAGTGGCTAGTGGGTTTGAACCGCCAGCCTTCTGGTTAGCAGTCAAGTGCCTTAGGCACTATGCTACCAGGGCTCCTAAGATTTATAATAAAACACTAAAATACCAATATATTTTCTCAAAATTTAAAATTTTAATTGTGGTTAATGAAAAAATAGTTTTGAATTTCTGAAACTTAACAGTTGCAAATGCTTTTAATTGTTGTAAATTCGAATGACTTGGTTTTGGTAGGAATACTCATGACTCTAGTTGTAAAACTACTGCTACCTGTAACAGACTGGACATAATAAACCAAACCCATTGCCATTGAGTTGATTCCAATTCATAGTGATACGCAGAAAGAATACAGCTGCACTGTAGGATTTCCAAAGCTGTAATCTTTACACTGATATGTCACTTTGTCATACTATGTTAGCTTGCATGTTGCTGTGATGCCAGAAACTATGCCACTGGTATTTCAAGTACTAGAATGGTCACCAATGGTGGACAGGTTTCACTGGACCTGTGAGTGGGAAGAAGAACTGGTGTTCTACTTCTGAAGAACTTGGCCAGTGAAACCTTAGGAATAACAGTGGAACACAGTCTGATAAAGTGCCAAAGATGAGCCTCTCAGGTTGGAAGGTACTGAAAATACAACTGGGGAAGAGTTGCCTTCTCAAAGTATTGCTCTCTCTCACTGCTGAGAGTCGGATCCTACTCACAGTGACCCCTCCTTGGGTTTCTGAGGCAGTATCACTGCAGAAGTAGATTGCCCAACCTTCCGAGAAGTGGCTGGTGGGTTTGAACCACCAGCCTTCTGGTTAGCAGTCAAATGTCTTAGGCACTATGCCACCAGAGCTATGTAGATGTGGTAAAGCTTTCAGGACCTTTATTTGCTGATGTACTATGACTCAAAATTAGAAGAAACAGCAGCAAACATCCATTGGAACATTGAATGTATGAAGTATGAATCTAGGAAAACTGCAAGTTGTCAAACATGAAATGGAACAATTGAAGATCAATATCCTAGGCATTGCTGTTGACAGGTGCCATAAAGTCAGCTCTGATTCATAGCGACCCTGTGTACAACAGTCCATAGTTGTGTGCCATCCTCAAAATCCTTGTTATGCTTGAGCCCATCATTGGAGCCACTGTGTCAATCCGTCTTGTTGAGGGACTTCCTCTTTTTCTCTGACCCTCCACCAAACATGATACCCTTCTTCAGGGAATGGTCCCTTCTGACAACATGACCAAAGTAAATGAAATGAAGTCTGGCCATTCTCACTTCCAAGGAGCATTCCAGCTGCATTTCTTCCAGGACAGATAGTTTGTTCTTCTGGCAGCCCATGGTATTTTCAATATTATTTGCTAACACCATAATTTAAAGGCATCAGCTCTTCTTCAGTCTTCTTATTCATTGTCCAGTTTTCACGTGCATATGAGGTGATAGAAAATACCATGGCTTGGGTTAAGTGGACCCATAGTGCCTAAGGCACTTGACTGCTAACCAGAAGGTTGGTGGTTCAAACCCACCAGCCAGTCCTCGGAAGGAAGATGGGGCAATCTACTTCTGTAGTGATACTGCCTCAGAAACCCAAGGAGGGGTCGCTATGAGTTGGGTCCGACTCGACAGCACATAACAACAACAACAGTCATCACAGTGACATCTTTGCTTCTTAACATTTTAAAGAGGTCTTTTGCAGCAGATTTGCCCAGTGCAACATGATGTCTTATTTCTTGACTGCTGCTTCCATTGGTGTTGATTGTGGATCCAAGTAAAATAAAATCCCTGACAACTTCAATGTTTTCTCTATCGTAATGTTGCTTTTTGGCCCAGTTGTGAGGACTTTTGTTTTCTTTGTGTTGAGTTGTAATCCGTAATGAAGACTGTAGTCTTTGATCTTCATCGATAAGTGCTTCAAGTCATCTTCACTTTCAGCAGCAAGGTTGTGTCATCTGCATATTGCAGGTTGTTAATAAGTCTTCCTACAATCCTGATGCCACGTTCTTCTTCATATAGTCTGGCTTCTTGGATTATTTGTTCAGCATTCTGATTGAATAAGTATGTGTAAATATTGAATAAGTATCGTGAAATGGTATAACCCTGACACATCCCCTTCCTGATTATAAACCATGCAGTATTCCATTGTTCTGTTTGAAAAACTGCTTCTTGATCTTGGTCATGAGCACAATTAAGTGTTCTGGAATTCCCATTGTTTGCAGTGTTATCCATAATTTGTTATGATCCACACAATCGAATGGTTTTGCCTAGTCAATAAAACACAAGTAAATGTCTTTCTGGTATTCTTTGCTTTCAGCCAAGATCCATGTGACATTAGCAATGCTATCCCTCATTCCATGTCCTCTTCTAAATCAGCTTGAATATCTGAAAGTCCCCTGTCAATATACTGCTGTAAGCATTTTTAAATTATCTTCAGCAGAATTTTACTTGCGTGTGATATTAATGATGCTGTTTGATTGCTTCCACATTCTGTTGGATCACCTGTCTTTGGAATGGGCACAAATATCCATCTCTTCCAGTAATTTAGCTACATAGTTATCTTCCAGATTTCTTGGCATATAATGAGTAAGCACTGCCAGCCCTTTTTTTTTTTTTTTTTTTTTGCCAATTCTTTTAGCACAGCTTGCACTTCTTCCTTCGATACCATTGGTTTTTAACCATGTGCTACCTCCTGGAATAGTTGAACACGGACCAACAATGACTCTGTTTATTCCTTCCATCTTCTTTTGATGTTTCCTGCATCATTCAGTATTTTTCCCATAGAGTCCTTCAGTATTACAGGTGGAGGCTTGAATTTTTACTTCAGTTCTTTCAGCTTGAGAAATTGCTAAGTGTGTTCTTCCCTTTGGGTCATCTACCTCCAAGTGTGTGCACATTTCATTAAAATACTTTGTCTTCTTGAGCTGCCCTTTGAAATCTTCTATTCAGCTCTTTTGTCTCATCATTTCTTCCACTTGATTTAGCTATTCTCCACTCAAGAGCAAGTTTCAGAGTGTCTTCTGCCTTCCATTTTGGTCTTTTCTTCCTTTCCTGTCTTTTTAATGACCTTTTGCTTTCTTCGTGGATGATGTTCTTGATGTCATCCCACAATTTGTCTGAATTTCTGTCACTGGTGTTCAGTGTATCACATCTGTTCTTCAGATGGTCTCTAAATTCAGGTGGCATATGATCAAGGTTGTATTTTGGCTCTTGTGGACTTGTTTTAATTCAGCTTCAACTTGAACTTGCATATGGGCAGTTGATGGTCTGTTCCACAGTCAGTTCCTGGCCTTGTTTTGACTGAAGATATTGAGCTTCTCCATTGCCTATTTCCATACATGTAGTCAATCTGATTCCTGTGTATTCTGTCTGGCAAGGTCCAAGTGTATAGCTGCCATTTATGTTGTTGAAATAATGTATTTGCAATAAATATGTCATTGGTCTTGCAAAATTATGTCATGTGATCTCCAGCATTATTTCTATCACCAAAGCCATATTTTACAACTACCAATGAGTTTTCTTTGTTTCCACCTTTCTCATTCCAATCACCAGTAATTATCAGTACATCTTGATTGTATGTTTGGTTAATTTCAGACTGCAGAAGTTGGTAAAAATCTTTAATTTCTTCATCTTTAGCTTCATTGTTTGGTGCATAGATTTGAATAATAGTGGTTGTGATAGTTGGAGCTGTTTGTCAACTTGGCTGGACCACAATTCTGTGTGGTTTAAGCAATTGTGAAGTGGGTTGTTCCAGTGATGGGATCAGATGTATATGGTTTGAGCAGCCAATCCGTTGAAAGGGAGTTTCCCTAGAAGTGTGGCCTGCTTCCAGTATATTTATGAACATCCTGGGAAAAGAGACATTCTTCTGTGGGTCGGGATTCTGTTGTGCTGCCTACAACTGTCCATGAACAAACAATCCACCATTAGGCCTGAAGATCTTGGATTCATCATTTGTTGGAATCAACAGCCAGTATACTACCTGCCAACCTTGAGCTTGTCAGTTCCTGCAGCTGCGTGAGTTGGGAAAAACCTTCAGCTTAATGTTTGATCCAAGAACTTGGGACTTGCCAGCTTCATAAGTGTGTGACCCATTTTCCTAAGATAAATCTCTCTCTCTCTAAACTTTACTGGTTTTGCTTCTCTAGAGAACCCAGTCTAACACAGTGGTATTAACTTGCTCTCCTTGTAGGTGTATGAATATTATTGTATCACTGGCAGCATTGTACTTCAGGATAGATCTTGAACTATTCTTTCTGATGATGAATGCAACACCATTCTTCTTCAATTTGTCATTCCTGGCATAGTAGACCGTATGATTTTCTAATTTAGAATGGCCAATACCAGCTCACTTCAGCTCACTAATGCCTAGAATACCGATCTTTATGCATTCCATTTCATTTTTGACAACTTCAAGTTTCCTAGATTCGTAGTTCATATATTCCATGTTCCAATTTTTAATGGATGTTTGCAGCTGTTTCTTCCCATATTAAGTCATGCTCCATCAGCAAATGAAGCTTTAGTCTCTCCATGTCATTAAGGTTGACTACTTTGAGGAAGCAACTCTTTCCCAGTTATATTTTGAGTGCCTTCCAACCTGAGGGGCTCATCTTCCAGCACTATATCAGGCAATGTTTCAGGGCCATTCAAAGTTCTCCAGTTAGACAGTGTCTCACTGCTATTCACAAGGTTTTCATTGGCCAATTTTTTCAGAAGTGGGTGATCTGATCCTGTCTTTCTTCCCAGTCTCTCTTAGTCTGGAAGCTCTGCTGAAACCTCTCTACCATGGGTGACCTTGGTGGCATTTGAAATACTGGTGGCATAGCCTCCAGCCTCACAGCAACATGCAAGCCTTCACCGTACGACAAACTAACAAATGAGTGGTGGATCCTAGGTATTAGTAAGCTCAAATGGACTGTTATTAGCTATTTTGAGTTAAACAATCATATGGTCTAGTATGACAGGAATGACAGATTGAAGAGATATGGAGTCACATGCATTGTCCAAAGGACCATTTCAAGATCTATCATGAATTACAACCTTGTCAGTGATAAATTGATATCTTTAAGTCTACAGGGAAGATCAGTTAATACTATTATTCAAATTTATGCACTAACCACTACTGCCAGAGATGAAGATACTGAAGATTTTTATTAACTTCTGCAGTCTGAAATTTATCAAACATGTGAGCAAGATACATTAATAATTACTGGGGGTTAGAGTGCAAAAGTTGGAAAAAAGGAGCATCAGAAGTTAGAAAATATGACTGTGATGATAGAAATGATGCTCAAAACAAACAAACAAACTCACTGCCCTTGAGTCAGATCACATAATATACTTTTGCAAGACCAATGACCTATTCATTAGAAATACCTTTTTTCAACACCTTAACAGTAACTATAAAGATGGACTTCACCAGATGGAATATACAGGAATCAAATTGACTACATCTGTAGAAAGAGTCAAAAGAGAATCTTGATGCCATCAGTCAGAATAAGACCAGGGCTTACTGTGGAACAGACCCTCAGTTCCTCATATGCAAGTTAAAGCTGAAGCTGAAGAAAATTAAAACAAGTCCATGTGAGACAAAGTATAACCTTCAGTGTATCCCACCTGGATTTAGAGACCAGTTCAAGAATAGATTTGATGAATTGAACATCCAAGTTGTGGGATGACTTCAGTAACATCAAACAAAGAAAGCAAAAGGTCATTAAAAAGAAAGAAAAGAACAAAATAGGATCAGAAGAGCCCCTGAAATACGCTCTTGAACATAGTAGCTAAAATGAATGGAAGGAATGATGAAGTAAAAGAGCTGAACAGAAGATTTCATAGTATGACTGACAATACAAAGTAAAGTATTATAATAAAATGTGCAAAGACCTGGAGTTAGAAAATAAAAAGGGAAGAAAATGCTTTGCATTTCTCAATCTAAAGAATTGAAGAAAAAATTTAAGGCTCAAGTTGCAATATTGAAGGATTCTATGGGCAAAATATTGTATAATACAGGTAGCATCAAAAGAAAATGGAAGGAAAACACAGTCACTGTACCAAAAATAATTGATCAACATTCAACCATTTCAGGAAGTAGCATATGATCAAGAACCAGTGGTGTGGTAGTGAAGGTTTTGTGTCAACTTGTCTGTGTCTGGTTTTGAGTGGCTGGGCAGCTGAATGTAGTATTCCCCATGATGAGACTGGCAATCAACTCCATGGTGGAATCTACTGTGAGCAGCTGAGTAGCTGCCTTAGGGATATGGTCTGCTTCCTTTGTGTAGGGAGAAGCTTTGGGAATACTCAGTAGTTTTTGGCACACTTGAATCCCTGCAGGTAGCTGAGTTGCTGCTGTTCAGCGGCCTGCCATGGTGTCTGCTGATGTTGGGATTCTTACTGGACTTGAATCAATGGCCTGCCATGTGATTTGGTAACATCGTGACTGCGCCTTTTTACTTGTCAACCTTGGGTTTGTCAGCCTCAGCAGCCAGCAGCTGTCTGAGTGAAGAAAGCCTCCAGCTTCATTGGGCCAGAAGCAGGAGACAGAGCTGAAGCCCAACGTCGAGGAGTTTTTAATCCAGCTACTAGAGCCTGGCACTTTGAACTCAGACTTCTAGCCTCCAAAACTGTAAAGAGAATAAACTCCTGTTTGTTAAAGTTACCCATTTATGGTATCTTCTGTTAGAGCAGCATGAAGTAACCAAAACAGATGGTATTGAAGGAAGAAGTCCAAGCTGCATTGGAGGCATTGTTGAAAATAAAAGTTCCGAGAATTGTCAGGATACCAATTGAGATTGTTTCAACAACGGGACGCAGTGCTGGACATGCTAACTCATCTATGCCAAGAAATTTGGAATACACTTACCTGACCAGCTGACTGAAAGAGATTCATATTTGTGCCCATTCCAAAGAAAGGTGATGCAACAGAATGAGAACATTACTGAAAAATATCATTAATACCACATGAAAGTAAAATTTTGCTGAAGATAATTTAAAAATTGTTCTAGCAGTGCATCAAATGGGAACTGCCAGAAATTCAAGGCAGATTGAGAAAAAGCTGTAGAATGAAAGACATCATTGCTGATGTGAAATAGATTTTGGTTGAAAGCAGGGAATACCAGAATGATGTTTGCCTGTGATTTATTGACTATGCAAAGGCATTCAACTTTGTGGATCATAACAAATCATGGACAACATTGCAAAGAATTTCAGAACACTTCCATGGTAGTTAAAACTATGTGTCAACTTGGCTAGGCCATAGTTTTAAGTGGCTTGGCAGCTAGATGTAGTTATTCCCAAGGATGAGATTGTAATCACCTCCATGGTGCAATCTGCTTTGAGCAGCTAAGTAGTTGAAGAGGAGTTACTTTCATGATATGGCCTGCTTCCAGTTTGTATGGAGAAGCTTTGAGTAAAGTCTCTAGCTTTTTAGAACATTTTGGGCCATGTTGCCTGCTGATCTTGGGCTTATTCCTGGACTTGAACCAGTGACCTGTCATGTTAACTATTGATCTTGGGATTGTGCCATTTTTACCTGCTTACCATCAGCCTCAGCAGCCTGCAGCTGTGTGAGTTAGGAGACATCTCAAGCTCCAGTGGGCTGGAACAAGAGGCAGAGCTGAAGCCCAAGGCCAAGGGGCCTTCACCCAGCTCCTAGAGCCAGCACTCTAACATCAGATTTCTAGTCTCCTAAACTCTTAAGAGAATAAATTCCTGTTTGCTAAAGCCATCTACTTATGGGTTTTGTTGTTGTTGTTATAGCAGCACTAAGAACCAAGACAATTTAATTGTACTCATATGGAACTTGTACATAGACCAAGAGGCAGTTGTGTGAACAGAACAAGGGGATAATGTGTGGTTTAAAATTAGGAAAAGTTTGTCAGAGTTTTATCCTTTTATTTTTATTTCTTCTGTATGCTGAGAAAATAATTTGAGAAGCTGGGCTGTGTGGAAAAGCACATGGCATCAAGATTGGAGGAAACCTCATTTGTGACCTGCAATCTGCAAATGACACAACCTTGCTTACTAAAAGTTAAGTGGACTTGAAGTACTTTGTGATGAAGATCAAAGACTACAGCCTTCAATAGGAATTGTGCCCCAACATAAAGAAAACAAAAACCCTCACAACTGGACCAATAAGCAACATCATGATAAATAGACAAAAGATTGAAGTTGTCATTAATTTCATTTTACTTGGATCCACAGTTAACGCCCATGGAAACAGCAGTCAAGAAATCAAAGGATGTATTGCATTGGGCAAATCTGCTGCAAAAGACCTCTTTAAAATGTTAAAGAGCAAAGATGTCACTGTGAAGACTAAGGTGCATCTAACCTAAGCCATTGTATTTTCAATCACCTCATAGGCATTTGAAAGCTGGACAATGCATGAGGAAAACCAAAGGAGAATTGATGCATTTGAATTGTGGTGTTGGCGAAGAATACTGAAAATGCCTTGGATTGCCAGAAGAACAAACCAACCTGTCCTGGAAGAAATGCAGCCAGAATACTCCCTAGGAGAGAGAATGGCCAGATTTCATCTCATCTACTTCAGTCACGTTGTCAAAAGGGATCAGTTCCTCGAGAAAGATATGTTTGGTAAAGTAGAGGGTCAATGAAAAAGGGGAAGACCTTCAATGAGATGAATTGACACAATGGCTGCAACGATGGGCATAGCAAGGATTGTGAGGATGAGTTGGAGCCAACTCAGGAGCACCAAACAACAACAACATGTATTCATTTTTCAACCTTTGATGATAAACTCAGAATTTCGTTGGTCATGGAAATGTTTTAGATAAAAGTCAGAAATTGCAGTGCTGTCTTTGATATCCTATACTTCTTATACTGGTTCTAAAATGTTGTGTCTCGATATATGTTAATTCAATGGCCTCTAGTCCAAACTTTACAGGTTGTATGTGAGGGCAGCAGTGAAATACCCCCTCAGGACTTAATAATAGGATACCCCCAGAGGGTTAATTAAGTATGAGAAAATTCTCAGTATTTCCCAGAACGCTGTAGATTGTTAATTGATATTAACTCATTTGAAGAAACAAAGTATCAAAATAGTGACTAAAATAGGGTTTGGAGAAAGAAAATATGACAATGTGTATGCAGTGTTCTCTGTGGAAGAGAGGTATTGAATCCAAGAGAAAAGAGCAGTTTAGTCACCAGGTGTGTTCTCTACTTCAGATAGGATCAGTTTATCAAGACTTGCAATGGCTTGGGGAGAACATGTCTTGAAACTTTCCATTTCTTTTGGTTCTAATTGCAGGCTTATATGAACCAGCTGATTGCTAATACGGCCTCCAGGCTATCATCACTGGGGATGAGGAGGAAGCCTGGATAAGGGCACCAAGATTCCATTCTGGAATAGTAACTGTGGAGAAGTTTCTCTGATATGTACATCCAATCTCATGAATTTGGTTTGTGTAGTTCTGCCCCCAAGATTCTATCAATTTAGTCCATTTGTAATACTCTTTTTTTTTTAAATTGTGATTTGCGTGAAGATTTACAGAGCAAATTCACTTTCCATACAGCAGTTCACATTGTAATATTCTTTTAAAGTACAGTTTTCAACTTTCGGATGGAGAACCAAAACCCAGACAGATTATTGCAAGCTTCACTCTGTGTGTCTTTACCATCACCAGGGCACCAGCCTTGTCCTAGAAACACTGTCCTCGCTAAGACTGCTCTCAAACGTCCATCACAGACATTCTAGGCAAATATGCTAAGTGGGGAACAAACCCTGACATGCTTGTGACATAAAAGGTAGCAACTGAGTAGGAAAAAGAAATAAAGAAAATTTACCACAGTATCATGTTGTAGTTTGGCAGTAGCTCTTGGTTCAAGAGATGAATTTTCACCAGTTGAATGTCACATCTCTAAAACTCAAAGGGGGAAAAAAAGGAGCTTTGGTGGCATAGTGCCTAAGGCATTTGACTGCTAACCAGAAGGCTGGAGGTTCAAACCTACCAGACAATCCTCAGAAGGAAGACTGGGCAATCTACTTCCATAGAGATACTGCCTTGGAAAGCCAGGGAGGGGTCGCTGTGAGTCAGAATCAACTTGATGGCAATGAGTTTTTTTTTTTTTTTTTTTCTTTTTCCAATGGTAACTCTGTTTAATTTTTTGAGGAACTGCCAAATGTCTTCCACAATAGCTGCACCATTTTACATTCCTACCAGCGATGTATGCAGGCTCCACTTTATCCCCATCCTTGCTGATACTTGTTATTGTCAGTGTTTTTTATTATAGCCATTCTACTGGGAGTCCTTGGGTGGTTCAAATAGTTAATGTGCTCAGATACTAACTGAAAGTTCAAGTCCACCTGGAGGTGCCTTGGAAGAAAGGCCTGACAATCTACTTCTGAAAAATCAGCCATAGAAAACCCTATGGAGCACAGTTCTACTGACACACATGGGGTACCATGAGTTGGAATTGACTTGACCACCTTGGTTTTATTGTATATGAAGTGGTATCTCACTGTCGTTTTGATTTGCAGTTTCCTGATGACTGGCCAGGAGCTCTGGTAGCGTAGTGCCTAAGGCACTTGACTGCTAACCAGAAGGCTGGCAGTTCAAACCTACCAGCCACTCCTCGGAAGGAAGGTTGGGCAACCTACTTCTGTAGTGATACCGCCTCAGAAACCCAAGGAGGGGTCGCTGTGGCTTGGGTCCGATTCCACAGCACCTAACAACAACAACGATGACTGGCTCTGCTCCTCTTTTGTGCCACCATTCTCTCTACTCTTCTGTGTTCACCTAAACACATTTGTATCTCCTGAAAGAAAAACCAGACAAAATTACAAACATGTAATTAACCCATCACACTTGCAGTTTTGATCACCCCCACCTTCATCCTTACTCCCCAGTCTCTCCTGCCTTCTGACCATAGAACCAACTCATATCAAATAACTCTTCACATCTGCAGTTTAAGTGCTCTGGCTTATGTGTTTAGAAGTGTCCTCTGAGCAAGTAGTTCATCTTTGTCCTGAAATACACATAACATCACCACTATTATGTGGCAAGGAAATTATAGAGGCATTTGTATGCAAATACCATTTTTTGCCTTCTATTTTTTTTTGGGGGGCAGTTTTAAGCCTTTATTTTAAAAAGTCCCCTCCTGTCCCCAAACATCACCAAGGATTATCCCATCTTCTGTGGGAAGAGAACTACCCCAGTGACTATGTGGGACACAGAAGAAGTAGATATATTAGATTCCTGTGTTCAAGGAGCTCATGAGAGAACAAGACACATACAGGAGAGTGGGTAGAGCTTACGTGTGTGAAATAGAGAAAAGTTCAGGCACCACCTCTCACCTTACCCATTTATGGTACCAGTGGTAAAGTGCATTTTCTGATATTATTCTTACAACAACCTTGTGATGTAGGCAGGGGAGGGAATAATACCCATATTTGTAGATGAAGAATCTGAGACATAGATAGAAAGCTCAGGGAAGTTGCCATGGTGGTAAAAGACAAAGCTAAGAAACCAGTCCTGTGGGGCCTGGCTGGTGTTCTTTTTCAAACAAGGTAGTGTTTCGCATCATGCATGAAGGCTTGAATGCCAAGCAGAGTGCTTTCCATCCTCACCCAGAGCTGGGACCCACCCAAGCATTCTCCCACGGCAGACGCCTGAGTATTCCCCCTGTGACCTCCTTCTCACTGAGCAGAAGAAGAAGACTTCCTTTCCCTGCTTCCATGATCTTCCCACCTATGCCCTCAACTCCACCCTGTCCCACCAACTCAGGGAACTCCCTCCATCCTGTCCCCTTCCTTTTTTAAAAAAATAATTTTTTAAGCTTCATGGACTTATAATTTCCATAGAATAAAACGCATCCATTCCAATCGTACTATTTATGAGCTTTCTTTTCTTTTTTTTGGCAGGGTGAGGGGCAATGGTGGTTTCAGTGGCAGAATTCTTGCCTGCCATGCTGGAGGCCTAGGTTCAATTCCTGGTCAGTGAAGCTCAAGTGCAGCCACCACCCGTCTGTCAGTGGAGTCTTGTGTGTTGCTATAATGCTGAATGTGCTGAACAGGTTTCAGTGGAGCTTCCACACTAAGAGGTACTAGGAAGGAAGGCCTGTGATCTCTTTCCCCAAAATCAGCCAATGAAAACCCATCTTGGTTAGGTTTCAGCTGAGCTTCCAGACTAAGATAAACTAGGAAGAAAGGGCTGGCAATCTACTTCCAGAAAATCAGCCAATGGAAACCCTATCAATCACAATGGGTCGGATCCCGCTGAGTATGGAGTCGCCATGAGGTGGGAGCTGATTCAATGGCCACTAACAACATTTATGGGTTTTGGCACAAGTATGCAATCCTGGAACCACCACCACAATTGAGTTTAGAACATTTCTACCACCCCCAAAATTTCTCTCGTGGCCTTTGTTCTCAATATTTTTTGCCTTCTTAAAGAGCCTGGTGGTTTTCATGTGTCCACCCATTTTCCCATAGGACATAGGGGAAAATGACCCCATCTACAGCTCCAGGGATATCTTCTGATTAGTTTAAACCAGTTATGGTAATCCCACTCCCCTTCCCAGAGATTAATTTAGGAAGAAGGTTGTGAGCTATTCTGCCAATGAGGTGAAATAGGAAGTGTGATGGAGGCGGGGGGTGGGGGCGAAAGCTTCCAGGAAAGGTCTCTTTACTCCTGAGATAAAGAGATAGAGGAAGAAAAGAATCATCTTCCTGTGGATATTGCCTAAACATGCCTATGATACCTAAAACTGCCTTAGCCATGTTACTACTATAATGGAGGATGAGGGTGAAACTCGTTCAAGAAGCGGAGGCAGAGCTGTGCCATCTCAAGCCTGCTTATAAGATGTTATAGTACTGTAATTAATAACAAACTTCCTTATTGTTTAAGCCAGCTTCAACTTGAGTTTTCTGTTATAAGCAGCCAAAACTTTCCTAGTTGATAGATCAGTTTGAAGGAAAGTGTCAGAGACCATACATCACAAGCATGAGTTTTAAGTTTAGGTTTATGTAAATTCTCTTTCATGAGACTGGGAAAAAGCAAAAATTACTCTGAACAAAACAATGACAAAAGCAGTTAAGTTATGCCAAAGTATAAGTTTTCCAATTATTTTCAGTTAATTTATGACCTTAGTGATAAAAAATTATTTTCAAGATGAATTTTTAAGTATATTTTAGAGTAATTTTCAGTTTATGGAAGAGTTACCAAGATAGTATAGAGAGTTCCTGTATACTATTTATTAACCATAGTACATTAGACATAACTAAGAAATTAAATTCGATACAATACTAGTAAATAAAGACTTTATTCAGATGTCACTAGTTTTTCCATTAGTGTCCTTTTTCTGTTCCAGGATAGTACATTGCTTTTAGTTATCTATCACGTCTTCTTAGTCTCTTCTAATCTATAATAATTTCTCCTTCCTTGTTTTTCATGACCTTAACATTTTGTAGAGCACCAACTGGTATTTTATAGACTATCCCTCAGTTTGGGTTTGCCTGATTTTTCTCATGATTAGACTAGAATTATGGGTTTCAGGAAAGATTACCACAGAGATAAAGTACCCTTCTCATTGCATCATATTGGGAGGTTCAGAATATCAACATGACTTACTACTGGTTATATTAGTCTTGATTACTTGTTTAAGGTGGTGTTTACCACCTTTCTCCACTGTGAAGTTAGTTTTTCCCTTTCTGTAGTCTGTTCTTTAGAGCAAGTCACTAAAGCTTATACACACTCAAAAGGAGGGGAATTAAGTTCCACCTTCAGTAGGGGGCAATGAGGTGTCATATATCTTTTGGAATTCTTCTGTAAGGAAGAGCAAAGATGAATTTTAATAAGACTTTTCTATATCTCTACAGATACTGAACAGGTCGAGGATTTCTTGATTATGCTCAGTCATTAAGGACTCAATAAGTTCTTAAAATGCAACCATAGCATTTGGACTTTATTATCTGCTCTCTGTATACCCAGTGCATGTGGAATACCTGAAACCCCTAGCTTCAACCAGCTAATCTGCTTTGACACAGAGTCTGCATAAGAAACATTCTGGATGTCAGTGAAAATGATTGCGTAAGGAACTCCAAAACTCTACCCCTAAACAAAAGCACCTGAAAAGCTGACCAAAACTGTCAGAAGCAACTTTTTTCTTTTTTAAGCTCTGTAAACAAACCAAAGCTGGCAGCAAGAAGAAATATAAGGGAATGGAAACAGTACACTAGAAAATATATCTTCAACACAAAAGAAGGTAGTAATGGAAGAACTGAGGAACAAAAGAGATAAGACATATTTTAAAAATAGCAAATATGATGATAAAAGGGTAGATCCAACAAGAAGATAAGACAATTATAAACATACATGAACCTAGCAATAGAAACCCAAAACACATGAAACAAAAACTAATGGAATTTAAGGGAGCAAAGAATACCTGGAGATGCTAGCATTTTTAGAGCAGTATTTTAATAGTGCAAACCTCAATACTGAATAGAAAAATAGGCAGAAGAGCAATAAGAAATGGAATACTTGACCAACACTATAAACAAACTAGACTTAACACACATCTATTGAACATTCCACTCAACAACAGCAGAATACCCATTCTTCTTAAGTGCACAGGAAACATTCTTCAGAATAAATCATGTGTAAAAAGTCTCAATAAATTTAAAAAGATTGACATAATACAAAGTATATTCTCCACCAACACTGGAATAAATTGGAAATTGATTTAAAAGAAAAAAAAAGCAAATTTTGGAAATTCACAAATATGTGGAAATTAGAAACACTCTAAGTAACTAATGGATCAAAGAAGAAATCACAGGAAAAGATATAAAATACTTCTTCGAGATGAACAAACATGAAAACGTACCAAGATTTATAGTACTCAGAGGAAAATTTATAGATGTAAATGCTTGCATTAAAAAAATGTCAAATGAAAAATAACTTTCCACCTTAAGGAATTAAAGAAGAGAAAACTAAACCCATAGTAAATGGAAGGAAATAATAGAGTGGAGTAAACAAAATAGAGAATAGAAAAACAACAGAATCAACAAAAGCAAAAGTTAGTTCTTTGAAAAGATCAGCAAAGTTGACAAACCTTCAGCTAGAGTGACTAAGGAAAAAAAAAAGAAAACTCAAATGACTAATATCAGGAATGAAAGTGGAACATTACTACAGGCCTTACAGAAATAAAATCTATAATAGAATACTATGGATGATTGCATGCCAACAAATTTGATAACCTAAATAAAATGGAAAAAAATTCATAGAAACATACAACCACTCCGCACTTATCATCACGGTTAGATTCCAAAGACCAGGTCATTATGCGAAAATCTGTGTTATGTGAAAATGGAGAATGACTATATCACTACGTAACTACCAACTTACATCATTATGTAACTGCCAAACCACTGAGAATCAAGGACCAGTCAACTGACACAACCTTAACCATCACAGCCATCATTACTCTTGTCTTGCTTCTCAGCCTTTGTTACTGCCAGGTGGATGTTGTTAATATGCAAAATAGTCGTATAGTAGATTGTTTTACTATTGTCATAAATGTGAAATGTCAAATGAGACAGTCAATAAGTGAAGAGTAGGTATAAATACCAAAACTGACTCAAGAAGAAATAGAAAATCTGAGTAGACCTAAACAAGTAAAGAAATTTGGTCAGTAATCAAAAAACCTCTAACAGAGAAAGGCCTACATTTGTGAATTCAAACAAATGTTTAAAGAATGAACAAACTACCTTCTCAAACTTTTACAAAAAATAGAAGAAGAGGGATCACTTCTCAACTAATTCTATGAGGCTGGTATTGCTCTCATAGCAAAGCTAAGCAAAGACATCACAAGAAAAGAAACTATAAACTAATTTATAAAGACAGATGCAAAAATCCTCAACAAAAACCTAGCAAACTGAATCAGCAGTATATTAAAATGATTACACATCATTATATAAAGTAAGATTTATCTCAGGAATGCAAGAATGGTTCAACATATGAAAATTAATCAATGTAATACCCCATATTAATAGAATGAAGAAAAAAACTCACCTGATCATCTCAATAGATGCAGAGAAAGCATTTGATAAAACCCAACACCTTTTCATGAAAAAACACTCAACAAACTAGGAATAGAAGGGGATTTCCTCAGCATATAAAGAGCACCTATGAAAAACACACAATCAACATTATCCCTAACGATAAAGCAATTGAAAGCTTTTATCCTAAGATCAGACTATAGGACTGTGATGTCTGCGGCTGCCTCTTTTATTCAGCATTGTACTGGGAGTTCTAGCCAGAACAGTTAAGCAAGGAAAAGAAATAAAAAGCATCCAGTTGGAAAGGAAGAAGTAAAATTATCTCTATTCTAGGATGACATGATTCTATATATTGAAAATCCTAAAGAATTCACAAAAATACAGTTAAAGCTAATAGATGAATTCAGCAATATTGTAGGATTCAAAACATACATACAAAAATTAGTTACATTTCTATACACTGGGGAGGATAGTTAATGTTATGTGTCAGCTTGACAAGGCTATGATTCTCAGTGGTTTGGCAGACACTATGCAATCAACTTCCATTTTGTGATCTGATGTGAGCAATCAATCAGTTCAAAGGGCAGTGTCCTTGGAGGTGTGGCCGTATATGTGGATATTCTGGCAAATCTTGCTCTCTTTCTTAACCCTGTACTTTTCTCATGACCTGACCTGCAGATTTGGGGTTGGCTAACCCCTACAACCCTGTAAGCCAGCAGAGGTCTTCAGTCTTCAGTCCTGACCTATGAAGTTGGCACTTGCCAGCCTCTACAATTGTATGAGCCATTTCCTCACATTTGAGAGAAGTTATTTCCTTGAAGTAAATGTCTATGTATATTTATTTATATATGCTTCTCTGGTTTTGCTTCTCTAAAAACCCAGACTAAGATAACTAGCAATGAACAATTCAAAAATGAAATCAAGAAAACAAATCCATTACAATAGCACCAAAAATAATAAAGTAATGTAAAAATAAATTTAACCAGGGATGTACAAGATTTGTACACTGAAAACTAAGAAATATTGTTTAAATAAAGAAGATCTAAATAAATAGAAAGCAATTTCGTGTTCATGGATTGGAAGATTTCATGTTATTAAGATGGCAGTACTCCCCAAACTTGATCTACAGATTTAATGCAATCCCTATCAAAATTCCACCTGCCTTTTTTGCAGCAATGAACAAATTTTTATATGGAAATGTAAGGGAAATTTTTATTTGGAAATGTAAGGGACTCTGAATAGCCAAAACAATCATGAAAAAAAAAAAATTGGAGGATGCATGCTTTCCAATTTCAAACCTTACTACAAAATTACAATGATCAAGGCAGTGAAGTACTGCCATAAAAATAGACATATAGATGAATGGAATAGAATTGCAAGTTCTTTAAACTCATATCTATGACTAATTGATTTTTGACAAGGGTGCCAAGACCACTCAATGGAGAGTAATCTTTTCAATAATTGGTACTGGAAAATGGATATCCATACTTAAAAATAAATTTGGAGCCCTACTTCACACCATATATAAAAATTTACTCAAAAGGGATCAAAGACCTAAATGTAAGAAATAAAGCTATAACACTCTTAGAAGGAAACAGGTATTAATCTTTGTGACCTCGGATTAGGCAACGGTTTCTTAAATATGACACCAAAAGCATAAGCAACAAAAGAGAAAACAGATAAATTGGACTCCATTAAAATTTAAAACTGTGCATCAAAGGACACTATCAAGAAAATGAAAAGGTAACATGTAGAGTAAGATAAAAATATGTGCAAATCATACACCTGCTAAGTCTGTAGTCATAATATGTAAGGAACTTTTAAAACTCAACACTAAAAAGACAAATAATTAAAAAATGGACAAAGGATTTGAACAGACATTTATCTAAAGATGATATACAAATGGCCAATAGACAAATAATTTAAAAATGGACAAAGGATTTGAACAGACATTTATCTAAAGATGATGTACAAATGGCCATTAGGCTGCCTCTTCCGGGTTTCCTGGGCATTCCTTCCACACTGAATTGCAACCAGTTTAACTGGGTTCTCTTTCTATATTGTAGTGACTCTGAAGACAGGAACTATAGCATTCTCCTCTGTATCCCAAAACAGTTGGATGAATGAATATACTAGTGAAGAAAAATGGAAACAGCAGTAAAAAGAAATGCCTGCCCTCTCCCTTTCATGGATCAGATCCTGAGGGAAAGCATAGAAGATGATATAAAAGTGGAAAGGATTGGTATGGTAGGCAGTTTAAAAAGCTATTTATTTATTTATTT
>NW_006921682.1:8119015-8138753 GCF_000298275.1 Orycteropus afer afer | reverse complement strand
TAATTTTTCATTTATTTTGTCATTTTGTTCTTGTATTTTCTTCTAAAATTCTTCTAGGGTTTTGTCTGTGTTTTTTGTGGTCTGTCTCTCAATCCTTTGAAGATTCCTAAATATAATTCTTTTGAATTCCTTATCAGAGAGTTCCAATGCTGCTTCTCCCTCAGGGGTGTGTTCTGGGTCTGTGTCTTGCTCCCTTGTTTCTACCACTTTATCCTGTTTCTTTGTGTGGACTGTGATGATCTGTTGTCTCCAAGATATAGTAGCATCATTTTATTTAGATCTTTGTTAACTGTCTGTGAAGAGCAGCCAAGGGTGATTCAGGCTCTTCTTGGTGGTTTTTTATCATTGGCCCAATGGTGAAGAAGGATGTATTGGCTCTTGCTCAGTAAGTGAACTTGCAGGAGTTTTGTGTGTAGTTGTGTCTTATGGGGACTGTTACTGTCTCCCACTCAGTTTGACCAAAATTACAATTGAATAACAATAAAAAAACTGAAAGGACATGGGCAAAATGCATACCATGTAATCACACAGGAACAGTAACCAAAAAAAGGAAAAAGTGAAAAAGAAGAAAAAAACAAGAAAGTCTGCAATATCTGGGGATAGGGCATTAAGAGAAAAAAGGTAGAGAAGGAGAATAATGAAGAAAAAAATGGAAAAAAATGCAAAAAGAAAAACAAGGAACAGGGTTAACCATGAGAAAAAAAGGGGGAAAAAATTAAATTAAAAAAATTTTCCCACTAGGAATAGGGAAAAGAAAAAAAGCTGAAAACTAGGACCTGGGAAGGGAAGATTAAGAATAATAGTAAAAGAACAAAAGTATCAATAATAATAGTTGTTTTAAAACAGACAAATACAAGCAAACTAAACACCAGAAAAAAGAAAACGAACAAGAAAAACAAAAAAATCAGTGAAGGACAGGGCAGGGCAACCAGGCTCCGTCTGAGCACACAGACTGGGATGGAGTTCCTGTGGGCCCCGAAGGTGGGTGGGAGTGGGTGATGGCCACACCTCCATTCACCAAGCGGGTGTGGAGTATAGGAGTAATAAGAGGAATGTCACACCTTCTCAGTCTTGCAGGTCCTGAGTGTCCTTGGGGTTGCTGGAAAGCAGAACGTGTTCTTAAGCCCCTGGAATCTGGGAGAGCACTGTCTCTTTAAATATCCAAAATAGTCAAGCTGCTTGTAAACATTCAAAATGGTGGCACCTCTGGACAGGCTAAAGTCCACATCTCAGCCCACCTTTCTCTTCATCTTCTCCATTTATTCCCCAGCCACCAGATCCGTCCTCCGTGTAGTCCCTGGCTAGCAGGGCTGATTTTTTGGTTTATTCTTAGGTTGTACCACCACTTGTCACTCTCCAATCTGTCTGTACCATCAGGATCACTCAGGATCGCTGCCAGACTGCAGCTCTGTATGCCTCCTTTTTTGGTATTTTCATGCAAATTCTTCTGCTAGTTGGGGTTTAGTCCACTTCTATATCCTTCCCTTGAAGGCTCAGGGTTCCAGGGTTATTCTGTGTCTGTGTTAATTGGTTTCCCTTTTCTTTGTTGAAGAGGGTCTGTGCAGTCTTTCTGTCTAGTCGGCCATCTTACCGGAACCTTGACAACCCTCTTCATTTTCCATTTTCTCATTGTTGTGGTTATTATCTAAAAAATCTCATTGCCATTGAGTCAGATCTGACTCATAGTGACCTCTCCTTGGGTTTCTGAGACAGTATCACTATGGAAGTAGATTGCCCAATCTGCTTTGGATTGAATGGGCTTTCTTTGTTATGTTAATGCGACAGTATTATTGTAGTATGTGTCTTAAGTCAATCTCTTCTGAGATATAAAGGAGATTATATAAGCAAGTGAGCAAACAGAGATAGGGGAAGAGATATGCCTAGCTGCATCAAGATTGTCCTATAGCAGAAGCTCAAAAGAGACAAGGACTTTCCTCCAGAGTGCTCAAAGAGAGAAAGACTTCCCCAGAGCTGGCACCCTGAATTTGTACTTCTAGCCTCCTAAACTATGAGAAAATAAATTTTTGTTTGTTAAACCCACCATTTGTGGTATTTCTGTTACAGCAATACTAGATAACAAAGACACAAACAATATGGGATTTTTGTTATTTCCTATATTACAGTTCAGGTCCCTACCACTGATAGCAATACCTATCCCCACCCCTATGCCCTTCCACCAGCTAAAATAATAAATCATTCCTGAATGTTTACTTTTAAGGTTGTGACTGAGCTACATAATGTATATTCAATACCTATCAGTCATTTGAAGAGGTAAATCCAATGTATAATATCCCATACATATTTGATTTCACAAATCCTCTGTCTGAGAGTGCTGTGAGACTTGCATTTTCTTTTTAAAGGGGGGGAGGAATTAAAATAAATATTATTTTGAGTATTATTAGTAAGCTAATAAGTGACATTGAAACCTTGAGAGGAATCTACCCAAAAAGATGCACCCAGAGACAACCACTTGATTATCCATTATCTGCAATCCACTGAAACTGGTGTTGATTGTGGAACAGACCATCAACTGCTCATGCAAGTTCAACTTGAAGTTGAAGACAATTAAAACAAGTCCATGAGAGCCAAAATATGACCTTGATAATATCCCTCCTAAATTAAGAGACCATCTAAAGAATAGATTTGATGCATTGAGCACAAATGACTGAACAACAGAGGAATTGATGGATGACATCAAGAACATCATCCATGAAGAAAGCAAAGGTCATTAAAAAGACAAGAAAGGAAGAACAGACCAAAATGGATGTCAGAAGAGACTCTGAAACTTGCCCTTGAGTGGAGAATAGCTATAGCAAATGGAAGAAATGAGAAAAGAGATGAACAGAAGATTTCAAAGAGCAACTTGAGAAGACAAAGCCAATTATTATAATTAAATGTGCAATGACCTGGAGTTAGAAAACAAAAAGGGAAAAACATGCTTGGCATTTCTCAAGCTGAAAGAAGTGAAGAAAAACAATTAAGCCTCGAGTTGCAATATTGAAAGATTCTATGGACAAAATACTGAATGATACAGGAAACACCAAAAGAAGATGGAAGGAATACACAGAGTCACTGTACCAAAAAGAACTGTTCAATGTTCATCCATGTCAGGGGGTAGCATATGATGAAGAACCAATAGTATTGAAGGAAGAAGTCAAATCTGCATTGAAGGAATTGGCAAAGAATAAGGCTCCAGGAATTGACGGAATACCCAGTAAGATGTTTCAAGAAACAGATGCCATGCTGGAGGCACTCACTTGTCTTTGCCAAGAGATTTGGAAGATAGCTACCTGACCAACTGACTGGAAGAGATCCATATTTATACCCATTCCAAAGAGAGGTGATCCCACAGAATGTGGCAATTATTGAACAATATCATTAATATCATGTGCAAGTAAAATCTTGCTGAAGATAATTCAAAAACTGTTGCAGCAGTCTATTGACAGAGAGTTTCCAGAAATGTAAGCTGAATTTAAAAGAGGATGTGGAACAAAGGATATCATTGCTGATGTCAGATGGATCTTAGCTGAATGCAAAGAATACCAGAAAGATGTTTGCTTGTGTTTTATTGACTATGCAAAAGGATTTGGTTGTGAAGATCATAACAGATTATGGATAACATTGAGAAGAATGGGAATTCCAGAACATTTGATTGCACTCATGAGGAACCTGTACATAGATGAGGAGGCTGTTGTTCGAACAGAACAAGGGGATACTGCATGGTTTAAAATCAAGAAGAGAGCGCATCAGGGTTGTATCCCTTCACCATACTCATTCAATCTGTATGCTAAGCAAATAATCCAAGAAGCTGGATTATATGAAGAAGAATGTGGCATCAAGATTGGAGGAAGACTCACTAACAACCTGCAATACAACTTCACTTGCTGAAAGTGAGGACAACTTGAAGCACTTACAGATGATGATTAAAGACTACAGTCTGAAGTATGGATTATACCTCAATATAAAGAAAACAAAAATCCTCACAACTGTTCTAATAAACAGTTTCATGATAGATGGAGAAAAGATTGAAGTTGTCAAGGACTTCATATTACTTGGTTCTACAATCAACACCAATGGAAGCAGCAGTCAAGACACCAGACAACATATTGCATTGGGCTGCAAAAGACCTCTTTCAAGTGATGAAGAGCAAAAATGTCTCCTTGAAGACTAAGGTCCACCTAACCCAAGCCATGGTATATTCAATCGCCTCTTATGTGTATGAGAGCTGGACAATGAACAAGGAAGATTGAAGAAGAGTTGATGTTTTTGAGTTGTGGTGTTGGAGGAGAATGTTGAGAGTACCATGGACTGCTAAAAGGACTAACAGATCTGTCCTGGAAGAAGTGCAGCCGGACTGCTCCTTGGAAGCGAGAATGGTCAGACTTCATCTCACCTACTTTGGTCATGTTGTCAGAAGGAACCATGCCCTGGAGTAGGATATCATGCTTGGTAAAGTGGAGGGTCAATGAAGAAGGGGAAGGCCCTCAACGAGATGGATAGACACAGTGGCTGCAACAATGTGCTCAGGTGTAGCAAGTATTGTGAGGTTGGCACGGGACCAGGCAGTACTTCTTTCTGCTGTGCATAGGGTCACTATGAGTCAGAGATGATTTGATGGCACCTAACAACAACAACAACTGAGAGTGGGTGAATGGCTATGACACTCTCATCAGCTTCAATAATTCTAGTCTAGAGTCCTGTTCCTTATGGACCTCACAGAAGGGTTTAAACCAAACCAAACCAAACTCACTGCTATTGAGTCAATTCTGACTCAGAGTGACCCCCATTGGGTTCCCAAAGCTATAAATCTTTACAGAAGTAGACTGCCTCTTCTTTCTTCCATGCAGCAGCTGGTGACCTTTTGGTTAGCAGCCAAATGCTTTAACCATGACACCACCAGAGCTCCTTCACAAAAGGGTTGTTGTAGTTGTTAGGTGCAGTTGAATCAGCTCCAACTCATAGAAATACTATGTACAACAGAACGAAATGCTGCCCGGTGCTGCACCATCCTCACAATCCTTGCTATGCTTGAGCCAATCCTTGTAGCCAGGGTGTTGATCCATCTTGTTGAAGGTCTTCCCCTTTTTCATTCACCCTCTATTTTACCAAACATGATACATACTTCTCCAGGGAATGGTTCCTTCTGACAACATGCTCAAAGTAGGTGAAACAAAGTCTTGCCATTCTCACTGCCAAGGAGCATTCTGGCTGCACTTCTTCCAGAATGAATTTGTTTGTTCTTCTGGCAGTCCATGGTATTTTCCATATTCTTCACCAATACCATAATTCAAAGGCATCGGCTCTTCTGCAGTCTTCTTTCTTGTCCAGCTTTCATATGCATATGAGGTGATTGCAAAAAATACCCTGGCCTAGGTTAGGCACACCCTAGTCTTCAAAGTGACATCTTTTCTTCTTGACACTTTAAAGAGGCCTTTTGCAGCAGATTGGTCCAGTGCAATACAATGCCTAATTTCTTGACTGCTACTTCCATGGGTATTGATTGTGGGTCCAAGTAAAATGAAATCTCTGACAACTTCAGTCTTTTCTCCATTTGTCATGGTATTGCTCATTGGTCCAGTGGTGAGGATTTTTGTTTTCTTTATGTTGACGTGTAATCCATAATGATGACTGTAGTCTTTGATCTTCATCAGGAAGTGCTTCATGTCCTCTTCACTTTCAGAAAGTAAGTTTATGTCATCTGCATATTGCAGGTTGTTGATGAGTCTTCCTACAATCCTGATGCCATGTTCTTCTTCCAGCTTCTCTGGTTATTTGCTCAGCATGTTGTTGTTGTTATGTGCCCTTGAGTCGGACCCGACTCATAACAACCCCTCCTTGGGTTTCCGAGGCAGTATCACTACGGAAGTAGATTGCCCCATCTTCTTTCCAAGGAGTGGCTGGTGGTTTGAACCTCCAGCCTTCTGGTTAGCAGTCAAGTGCCTTAGGCACTGTGCTACAGATTGAATAAGTACGGTGAGAGGATACAACCCTGACACACACCCCTCCTGATTTGAAACCATGCAGTATCCCCTTGTTCTGTTTGAATGACAGCCTCTTAGTCTATGTACAGGTTCCTCATGAGCTCTATCAACTGTTTTAGAATTCCTGTTCTTTGCAATGTTATCCATAATTTGTTATGATCCACACAGTTGAATGCTTTTGCATAGTCATAGTCCATAAGACACAGGTAAACATCTTTCTGGTATTCTTTGCTTTCAGCCAAGATCCATCTGACATCAGCAATGATATCCCTTATTCCATGTCCTCTTCTAAATCCAGCTTGAATTTCTGGAAGTTCCCTGTCAATATACTGCTGCAACTGTTTTTGAATTATCTTCAGCAAAATTTTACTTGTGTGTGATATTCTCCAATATTTTCCACTGTGGATCACCTTTTTTTTGGAATGGGCACAAACACCGATCTCTTCTCAGTTGGCCAGTTAGCTGTCTTCCAAATTTCTTGGCCTAAAGGAGTAAGCAGCTCCAGTACTGTGTCTGTGTATTGAAACATCTCAATGGTTATCCCATCAATTCCTGAAGGCTTGTTTTTTGCCAGTTCCTTCAGTGTAGCTTGGACTTCTTCCTTCAATACCATTGGTTCTTCATCATGTTCTACCTCCTGAAATACTTCAACATCAACCAATTGAATTACCCCACTGAAGGGTTATAACTAGATAAATAAGAAGGTCTGTGGAAACCATCAGCTCATTGGTCTTTTACCCAGGCTATGTATCAGCAGCCCCTCTCAGCACTCATATTCTACCTGAAAATTTTAGTTTCCTAGGTGATACATGCACTCAAGGGAAGAATTTATTGGAATTTTCAGACAAATGTGTGGTATAAATTACTAAAAAAGGTTAGATTTTTTTCTTCAGATTTTAGTTTCATTATAAATCTGTCACATTCAATACATAAAATTTGGAAAAAGGAAACATACTCATAACTCTAACATAATGAGACAACCACTGATATCTTTTTATTATATTTTCTACTAATATTTTCCTATCCATATTTGTACATAATTAAAGTCTTGATGTAAATACACATTTAAATACTGCTTTGTTGTATTTGTTCTTATTTTTTTTTTACTGCTTGACACTACAATAGAAGCATTTTCCAGGCAGGTCAGGCAGTATGATTATCAGAAAATAAGTAAAAGCCCTTCCATTATTTTGAGGGAATGGCCTTCACTCCAACCAGGTCAAAATCTCTCACGTCTGAATCACCTTAACAGCAACTAACAGCAACAAAACACAATATTAAGGCACAAAAACAGGGAGTCTGGGTTTAATTGTGTTTCCCTCACAGCCTTACCAGAAAGGCTATGTATGCCCTTTCAGATTAAGGACCAGCTGTTTCATCGTCTTTTAAATCTTGCTTGGGGATTGGAAAGTGTATGGAAATTCAAGATACGATCTTTGCATCAACACTGAGTTTTCAGGAGCAAAGTAACCTGACATCTTCTCACTGCCATCTCACAGCCCTTCACAAATAAGTTGACTAGAATAGATTCAGGGATGGGATTTGCCCTGATGGAACAGTGAGCTGCCAGCTAGAGGTGGCTTTTCCCACTAGTTCTGATGGCCCCTCAAAAGCAGCTTGCCCAAAATAGGAGTCCTTGTCAGTGAACTCCTGTTTCACTCTCTGGAAATCTAAACTCTCTTTGTACAGTTTATATTTCAATTAGGTTATTGTGCAGAGTTGTTTTGCATAATTTGTTGTTGTTATTAGTTGCAATGGAGTCAGCTCTGACTCATAACAATTTTGTGTGTAAGAAAAGCATTGCCTGGTCCTACACCATCCTCACACTCATCAGTGTTCTTGAGCCCATTGTTGCTTTTGTGTGAATCCATCTTGTTAACGGTTTCCCTCATTTTCATTGGCCCTCTTTTTTATCAAACATGATGCCCTTTTCTAGTGATCGGTCTTTCCTGATGATGTGTCCAAAGAAAGCCAGCTGAAGTCTCAGGAGAGAAAGTTATTTAGGAAGCAATGAAACAGCTTAAAGAAATTATCACATATATATTATATGTATATGCATAAACCACAAAAAAACAAACTCACTGCCATCGAGTCAGATCTGACTCAGACCGGCCCTTCCTTGGGTTTCCAAAGCAGTATCTCTATGGAAATAGATTGCCCAGTCTTTCTTCCAAGAGTGGCTGATGGGTTTGAACTACCAGCCTTCTGGTTAGCAGTCAAACGCCTTAGGTACTACACCACCAGAACTCCCATGTATATGCATACATATATATAAATTGGAAGTACAAATGTGAATATTATGGGTATAACTACACAATATTTAAATTGTAAAGAAGAGTGATTCTGCTTTTGTTTTAGAAGACAACATATCCCACATGTCCCTTCTGATCCATGGACAGGTACAGAAATCACAGCTTTCCTACAGGACAATGATTAGTACACAGGCTGGCAGAGCCCAAAACAAAGCTTTTCAGTTGTGCTTGTATAAAATACCACTGTTTTACAAAGTGAATGTTAGCACACCAATTTAACAAGAATGGTGGTTGTCTTCTTTCCAGATAAAAAGCACAAATAAACCTTTGATTCTTGGAATCTAACCAGCCACTCCTCCAAAGGAAGGCTGGGCAATCTACTTCCACAATGATACTGCCTCGGAAACCCAAGGAGGGGTCGCTGTGAGTCGGGGACGACTGGATAGCACATAACAACAACAACAACAAGACAAAATAAAGCTTTCCCAGTTGATCAACTCTTTAGAAAATCTTCCCCCAAAATTATTAATCTATATGCTACCTCTTTCCAAAACTAGTATGAAATGAGTTAAGATAAAATATATGCATGGGTATTAATAGAATAGAAATAGGCATAAAAGCAAACCAAACTTACTGCCAATGAGTTGATTTCAACTCATAGCAACACTATAGGACAGAGCAGAACTGCTCCATAGAGTTTCCAAGGCTGTGAATCTTTATAGAAGCAGACTGCCTCTTCTTTCTCCCACAGAGCAGCTAGTGTGTTTGCAGACATGCTCATCTACTGTGATTGGTACCAGATTTGGCTTTGAGACAGCAGATATACAAAACAGCTAGAATAAAACATGAAACATGGTTGCTGTGTGCTGTCCAGTCAATGCCAACTCATAGCAACTCTATGTGACAGAGTAAAACTGCCCTATAGGGTTTCATAGGCTGCAATCTTCACAAGAGCAGATGGCCAGGTTTTTTCTCTCATGGAGCTGCTGGTGGGTTTGAACCTGTGACCTTGTTAGCAGTTGAGCACTTAAACATTGCACCATCAATAAATGGTAGCTAATATTATTATAATTCATAAGCAATGCTACATTTTTGTTCTCAAATATTTATGTTATCTTACCACATGAAGTTGCAATTATATCCATATTTAAGGTTTTAGAATAATTTTGGAATAAGACATCATTGGCTCTGAATCCTCCATCCAATAGGCACAGAGCTGTGCTGGGCTGACTGTGAGCCTGCTTTTTGTCTAACCCAGGACTTGAGGATCCTTTGAGTCATGTTTAGCACTTTCATCTCAGACTGGAAAACTTGGAGGCAAAACCAAAACAATCAGTTGCTATTGAGTCGATTCTGATTAATGGTGACCCCAAGTATGCAGAGTAAACCTGTGCTTTATTGAGTTTTCAAGGCTGTTTGACTCTTTGGAAGATCACCAGGCCTTTCTTCCAAGGCACCAGTGGGTGGATCAAGCATATAACCATTTGTGTCACTCAGGGACTCCTTTGGAGGCAAAAAGGTCCTCTGTATATTTGTCTGAAAAAATGTTTCTGTGATTCTTGGTAGCCATGACAGATAAGAAAGAAAAGAGTAAGTTATGTTATTCTCATCATATGTAATAGAAGGTTTCAACTAGAAGATTCTCAAACAACATTTCTAGTGTAGGTCAAAGAGATTGGAGAATCTTACCAAACAAGATATTCCTCTTTTCCCTCATCTCTATCTGAGATTGCTGTACAAGAATCAACTTGCACAGCCCTGAGGCCCTGGGTCAGTCCTATAGCCTCCCAGAAATGGCTGGGAAGGTCTAGAGTAAGAATCCCATTTTGCACAGCAAATGGTGGCTGTCATCAATGGCACCAGTTGCAGACATAGAAAAAAGTAGCAAGATTCCATCAGGGCACATAAGCCAAGTCTCTCTTCATATGCCCTCTTTAAGCACTCGACTGCTAGCTAAAAGGCTGGCAGTTCAAATTTACCCAGAGACATCTTGGAAGAAAGACCTGGCAATCTGCTTCCAAAAAATTACAACCTTGAAAATCCTATAGAGCAGTTCTACTCTGCACACATGAGGTCACCCTGAGTCAGAACTGACTTGATGTCAACTAACAACAGTCAAATCCTTCAGCAGTTCTATTCTTTGATTCACCTGAAACGATCCCAAAAGGCAGTTTATAATAGTGTTACCTTTCTTCAGATATTCTAGCACAGTGCATGGTAGGCATTCAACAAATAAATGAATGAGAACTGAAAAGATTTCAGACAAAAGTGACCCTAAACGGTGGAAATTGAGTGCAGGTTTGTTTGTTCTTTTTTTTTAAGAGAATGAGTCATCAAGTTCAAATTATGAAATTGAGTGCCCACAGATGTCACATTTTAAGCAACCCATTCTATGGCCAAACCTGTTGGATTTCCTCAATCTCTATGAGTATTCAGTCCTTCTTGTTTTATCAGAAATTACCATCAAATGTCATTATTTAGCAACTCTGTCTTAGAGAATAAGATTTGGAGTGAGGAAAGAAACAGCTGATGAAAAGCATTCTATTTTATAAACTGATAAAAAGAGAAAAGAGGGAGAACACAACCAATTTCCATCGTTTATCATATAGAAAATACTAATTTTTAAAAGAAAGTTTGTGGGTTAAATGCTTGTTTTTTCTTGAAAGATCTGCATTTGGTCCCAACCCACCAAATTACATGACTACTTTTCTTAGATTTCTCTTAGGCTAATAACGACTTCATCTTGTCTTGGACATAATAAGACCCTCTAAAATCTACCTTGCATTCATTGAATTTTTAACCAATGAGATAAGCAGTAATACTAATATATATAGAGTAACCCTGTGATTATAAAAATTATAAAGAGTGAGATTTTTAGTTTTATTTTTAGAGTCCTTGCATCATTGTTAAATTCTCCAGTTCCCCCATCACATGTCCACATTATAAATCTTCAGAGGTGATTATTAAACTTTGTACATGTATTAAAAAGTCAATTTGTTTGTACACAGGATAAAATCATAATAGATATGATTCTGCATATGATATAGATGAATGCATACAAACTTTTTATGGTACTATTATATATTGTTGCTTATTTCTTTGGTTAAGTAAAATTTCCAGCTAACATAGGTAGGTTTAGAAGTACTTAATGGTTTGTGCTCAACTACTAATTGTGTTCAGCCATTTCATTAGGTAGCATATGATCAAGAACCAATGTATTGATGAAAAAATCCAAGCTGCACTAAAGGCATTGGTGAAAACAAGGCTCCAGGAGTTGACAGACTACCAACTGAGATGTTTCAGCAAGTGGATGCAACTCTGGAAACACTCATCATCTATGCCAAGAAATTTGGAAGACAGATACCTGGCCAATCAATTGGAAAAGATCCATATTTGTGCCCATTCCAAAGAAAGGTGATGCAATAGAATGTGACAATTATGAAACAATATCATTAATAACACATGCAAATAAAATTTTGCTCAAGATAATTAAAAAATTGTTCCAAGAGTACATTGACAAGGAACTGTTAGAAATTCAAGCCAGATTCAGAAGAGGATGTGTAATGTAGGATATCATTGCTGATGTCCAATGGATCTTGGCTGAAAGTAGAGTATCAGACAGATGTTTACCTTTGTTTATTGACTATGCAAAGGCATTCAACTATGTAGGTCGTAACAAATTATGGATAACATTGCAAAAAATAGGAATTCTAGAACACTCACTTGTGCTCATGAGGAACCTGTATATAGACCAAGAGACTGTCATTCAAACAGAACAAGGGGATACTGCATGGTTTAAAATCAGAAAAGATGTGCATCAGAGTTGAATCCTTTTCTCGTACTTATTCAATCTATATGCTGAACAAATAATCTGAGAAGCTGAACTATACAAAGAAAAACTCATCATCAGGATAGGAGGAAGATTCGTTAACAATCTGCAGTATGCAGATGACACAACCTTCCTTGTTGGAAGTGAAAAGGACTTGAAGCACATTCTGATGAAGATCAAAGACTACAGCCTTCGGTATTGGATTGCATTTAACATAAAGAAAACAAAAATTCTTACAACTGGACCAATAAGCAACATCATGATCAATGGAGGAAATACTGAAATTCTCAAGGATTTAATTTTACTTGGATCTACAATCAAGAAGCAGTCCAGGCCATCAGACGTCATATAGCATTGGACAAATCTGCTGCAAAAGACCTCTTTAAAGTGTTAAAAAAATAAAAACCAAAAATGTCACCTTGAGAAGTAAGATGCGCCTGACCCAAGCCATGGTATTTTCAATTGCCTTATATACATGTGAAAGCTGGACAGTAAATAAGGAAGACCACAGAAGAACTGATGCCTTTGAATTATAGTTTTGGCCAAGAATATCGAATAGACCATGGACTGCCAGAAACAAACAAATCTTTCTTGGAAGAGATAATGCCAGAATGCTCCTTAGAAGTGAGGATGGTGAGACTCATCTCCTGTAATTTGGTCATGTCATCAGGCAGGACCAGGTCCTGGAGAAGGACAGCATGCTTGGTAAACTAGAGGGTCAGTAAAATACAAAACCCTTGTTGAGATGGACTGACTCATTGGCTACAACAATGCATCAAGCATAGCAACGATTGTGAGGATGGTACAGGACCAAGCAGTATTTCGTTCTGTTGTGCATAGGGTTAGTATGAGTTGGAATCAACTTGACAGCACCTAACAACAACAACTAACCTAAATGTTGGTGCTTCAACCACCCTCCCCCAGAGGCACTGCAGAAGAAAGGCCTGGCAATCTGCTTCCATAAAGGTTACAGCCACGAAAACCCTATGGAGCAGTTCTACTCTGTAACAGATGAGGTTTTCATGAGTTGGAATTAACTCAAAGACAATGGGTTTGGTGGTTTTTTTAAATCATGAAGGAGGCAAGATACCAACGGACTGACCAGTATTAGAATATGCTATGTGGTTCTTCTGCTAGTGAGAGGAGGGCTTTTTTCCCTAACTGCTGCATGTCATGACCTTCATCAATCAGCCCAACACCAAATTTCTCAGCCAAAGAGTGGCACATTCTTAAGAAAGATTTTTCTTGTTTTCTTCCTGGAATGTTCCTATCACAAGATCAAAGCCACACTCAGAAATATCTCTGCATAGTATTGCTGCTGATTTTTTTCTCAGTGCAAAACTGAGAATGCGAAAAAAAAAAAAAATGGTGTTGGCCTATGGTCCAGGGCTTTTATCTCAGAGTGAGTGAAAGAAGTTATAAGACCCTCTGTCCTTTACTTTCTGATCCTAGGGATTTGAGCCCAAAGGTCAAGACTGTGGCTTCCTTTAGAGTCATGAATTATGGGGTCATGGCAAACCAGGCAGGGCCTGGGTTGAAAAAATTATTGCACGGAACAGTCCCAGATGTGACTTTGACTTGCCTGTGCTGACATTTCTCCTGCTCCCCTCAGTTCCCTTGCTCCCATGGTGCCTGCTTACCTTTCATAGAGGCTTCACCTGGCTTCACTAGTGCCCTTAATCAGCCACATCAATTGCACAGCAGTTTCCCAGCCTCTCCTCTCTCCTTGTTCTTCATACCCCAGTCTCACTGCCATCCCTCCTCTGCTGCCCCCTAAATGCCAGTGTTTCTTGAGTTTCTGTCCTGAGTACTCCTTGGAAGATGTCATCACATGCATGGCTTCAACTGCCTATACTAAGCTAATTATTTGCAGCATAGATTTCTCATTCCACTAACCCCTAACATCCAAACCTGCCTCTCCAGCAGACTTCTAGAGACCTCCACCTTAATGTCCTTTTGGCATTTTATTCAACATGTGCAAAACTGACATTTCTCTCTGCATTGCCCCCCAAAAAAGAGTTTTCAAACTAATAAACTTCCTACTATTCTTTACTCCCCTCTGCCTGCTCAGCCCAAACTACATCCTAAATAGCTCTTGAAGCTGTCCATTTCCCTGAATCCTTATAATTCTTGGCTTCCAGAGGTGTCATTCTTTTTCCTCTAGCAGTGTCCAGACTGATTTCCATCACTCCCCTCTCTCTCTCTAGTCTAAGTATCTTTCTAAAACACAAATTGCATTGTGTCTAAACACATTTGGTGATCTCCTTGTAGATAAAACCCAAAGCAGTGGGCAGTACTGGTTCAATGATAGAAACTTCTTGCCTCTCATGCGGGAGACCCAGTTTGGATTCCCAGCTAATGCACCTTCAGTGCAGCCACCACCCGTCTATCAGTGGAGGCTTGAGTGTAGTTATGATGCTGAACAGGTGTCAGGGGAGCTTATAGACTAACACAGACTAGGAAGAAAGGCCTGGTGATCTACTATAAAACCAGCAGTGAAAACCCTATTATCACAATGGTCCCATTCTCTAATTGGTCTTGGAGATGGCACAGGACTGGGCAGCATTTCATTCCACTGTACACGGGGTCACCATGGGGTGTTGGCCCACTGTACCATGGCTGACAACAGCAAAGACCAAAGCATACCAGGGCTTTCACAATCAGCCCTCTGGCTACTTTACCACCCTCTTCTCTGGCCACTCCTCCCCAAGCACCCAGGACTCCAGCCAAAGTAACTTCTCCCCTCTTTGCACTCACCAACCCCTCCCAGGTCACCATGCCATTAATCCTGAAGTCTCCTCAATTTAGAATGCCCTTGTCTCTGTCTGTCAAACACCCACTTATGATTTAAAATCCCAGTTCAAACATGAGCACCCCTGACTCCCTTGGGCAGTCAGCAACTCTCCCCTGTGCTTCTATTGGCCCATGAACTTGCCTTTTGGGAGGGTGACCAGTGGGCAATTTATTATCCTCCTTATCTGTGCATCAACTGTACTCCCTATTTAATGCACTACACAGAGCAGGAACTCAAAAATGCCTGTTGGTTTTAACTTCACCAAAATAAGAGGTGAAAAGTCACAGATCTTTTTCTTAACAGCTTCATTACATTTTAATTATCTCTTCTCCCCACAATAGACACTGTGTAAATGAGAATCTAATCTGACGGGAATGACTTCTGGGATCAAAGGATAAGTCCCTGTGGAAACCAATCACAGTGGAAGCCTGTTGGTGAAGTAACAGAAATCTCCCCTTGCTCCTTCTCAGGGTCTACACTAGACAAGCCCGAGTGTGGTGGGGGAAGGTGGTGGGAGGAGGACATTCATAGTTGTTTCCATTAAAAGAGAAGATTCCGTGTGGTAAAACCTCCCAGAGTTAAAGCAGAACCCCTACCTGCCTAAGAGCGTAACTTAACTCCCTCATACATATCTAACTGTACAGTTCAATTAAGCTAATAGAGAAGAAATTGGACATAATAAACTGCAGAGAGTAAATGAAACTGCATGATGATCAGATAAGGACACTGGAATGAGGAGGCTAGCAGCCACACTCTGCCAAGCTCTCTGATGTGGTCTCTTCACCTTTCCCTGACTTTATTCTCCCCAGTTGTTTAAGGAGACCATTTCAGAAGGCTGAATCATCTGGAAGGCTGGAAAGCTGCTCGTGGAGAGGCCGGCAAGAAGGGTAGTAGAAGAGCAGAGAGGGGAGGAGAGAAGACCGAGTTGAAGAGGAACTTGTTGGCTTTGTGATAGCAGGCTGTGCTGGAACCTCCTCCTCTCCATCGTTTTCTCTCCTGAGTAATCCTGGCCCTGATTGCATCTCTCTTGGACTGCTCTCCCTGATGACTAACTACAGAGTCCCACCAACACCCTTCCTTGCCCGCTATCAGTCTGGCCTCTCAGGCTGCAGCCAGGGCCAACAGGCTAATCTAACCACATCTCTCTCTCTCTGCTTTCTGGGATCCTATTCTACTACAGGGCATACCCAAGTTCTTCAGCTAAGCATCCAGGGGCCTCCCCATGCCAATCCCTGCCTGCCTCTTCAGCCTTTTCTCCTGACCTTCCCACCTTCCATCCCAGTCTGTCTAAGTGTTTTCACATTTCGCTTGTTGCCTCTGTGCACTTGTGCATGCTCTTTTCTTTGCTTGGAATCACCTCTCAAGATTTAGGCCAGGCATTTTGTCCTCAAGGATGATACAGAGACTTTCAGACACACTCTCACAGAGAGATACACACACACCTGCACACACAGATACTTAGCTGCACACATACACACATTCAGACATACACACACACATAAATATATTCACAGACATGCACACAGACTTCAGACAGACTTATAGACACAGATACACACACAGACACTCAGGCACACACGTACATACATTCAGACAAACACAGGCATACAGAAACTCAGACACACACATAAACACATTCACAGACACATATATCACACCACACTCTAAGACGGGGCTAAAGCCTTTTCTCTGGGCTCCCACAGCACCTTATCCAGCCCTCTATCACTACACTGACCATTGTTCATTGACATTGTTGATTCACAAATGTGTCCTCCCTCCTATGATAAATCCTGCCAGGTCAGAAACTTAGCAACGTTCAACACCTACACACTCCCTCACACATCGTTCAGTTCATTATAGGTCATCAATCAAAATCTGTTGAACTGAACTAAATGATCATTGCAAGGCAGAGCAGTGGGACCAGGAAATTAAATGGCTTCCACATTGACAAATCCAAAAATTTATTCTCCTCTCCAAATCTCTGGGCAAGGACAGATAACTGTGGTCATAAAAGAATATAACACTGAGAGTAACAGCTTCACCCCACCCTTCAAGTGTCATCTCTGCCCCTTTAAATACAAGGCCATTCACTATTGAATTCAAGGCTTTCTTACAACTTGAGATATTTAGCAGAATAAACTGAATTGATGCTATTTCTAGGCAGCCAAAAGGAAACAGCAAAGAAACTTGCTTACAACTTTATTCAGTGCTTATATATCCCCCTTTTATCTCCAATATTAAAACTCTTTGAAAGCAGGAACTATGTCTGTTTTTTTTTTTAAATATATTTCTCACAGCTCCTAGCCGAGTACTAGAATAGTTTTACTGTCTAAAGTAAAAGCACTGAAGAAGAAGATGAGCTAGAATGGGCCATAGGGCCCTAGGACTTCCCAAAGGGAAAAAATAACATGTAACTCAGAAATGTTATAGAACCTTCAAAATTATGTGAAACCACCAGCATTCATACCAAAGTTAAAAAAAAAAAAATCACAGAAAACAAATGCTGATGAGGGGTTGGAGAGACTGGATACAACACTGGTGAAACTGTAAAATGGTACAACCACTGTGGCAAACAGAATGGTGCTTCCTTTAAAAATTGGAAATAGAAATACTATACGATTGATCCAGCAATCCCAATACTAGGCAATTTCTTTTGTTGTTGTTGTTGTTATGTGCCGTCGAGTCGGCCCCGACTCATAGCGACCCCTCCTTGGGTTTCCGAGGCAGTATCACTACGGAAGTAGGATTGCCCAACCTTCCTTCCGAGGAGTGGCTGGTGGGTTTGAACCGCCAGCCCTCCATGATATGAATAGATATATGCACACCCATTTCATCACAGCATTATTCACAATAGCAAAAAGATGGAAACAAGCTAAGTGCCCATCAAAGGATGAATGGATAAACAAACAATACATACACCCAACAGAATGCTATGCAACATTAAAGAATAATGATGACTATGGGAAATACCAGATAACATGGATGAACCTAAAGGGCACTATGCTGAACGAAATTAGTCAATTACAAAAGGACAATGAGTATGAGACTACTACTGTAAAAAGTCAAGAGAAGATTTACACACAGAAAGAATCATTCTTTGAAGTTTACCAGGAGTGGGAGGGGAAAAGTGAGTATATCACTAACAAGAGGGTAGACATGTATTAACTTGGGTGAAGGGAAAGGCAATATAGAATAAAGAGGAGGCAGCACAAAGTGATCAAGGCAAAGGAAGACATTGGGAAGCACAAGAGTTAAGGGCAACAAAGGTAAATACTATTACATACACAAACCTGCAATAACAGTAATAATAATAATCTATGAGTGGATACATAGATAGACACCAAAATTGAACAGGGGTGGGAAAGTGGATGGGACTGTTGTTATTGTTCACTGTTGTTGAGTTGGTTCAGACTCACAACAGCCTCAAGGACAACAGAATAAAACACTGTGCAGTTGTTCACTGTCCTCACAAACATTTCTATGTTTATCCCATTGTTGCAGCCACAGTGTCAATCCATCTCATTGAGGGTTTTCCTCTTTTTCACTGACTATGTGCTTTATGAAGTATAATATCTTTCTCCAGGGACTAGTCCCTCCTGATAATATGACAAAAGTACGAGAGGTGAAGTTTTGCCATCCTTGCTTCTAAGGAGCATTCTGGCTATATTTCCTCCAAGACAGATTTGTTTGTTTTTCTAGCAGTCTGTGGTACATTCAATATTCTTTGTCAACACCATAATTCAAATGCATCAATTCTTCTGTGGTCTTTCTTATTCATTGTCCAGCTTTCATATGCATGAGGCTGTTGAAAGGACCATGCCTTGGGTCAGGTGCACCTGAATTTTCAAAGTGACATCTTTGCTCTTAAACACTTTAAAGAGATCTTTTGCAGCAGATTTGCCCAATGCACTATATCATTCAATTTCTTGACTGCCACTTCCATGAGCATTGATTCTGGATCCAAGTGAAATGAATCCAAATAAAATGAAATCCTTGACAACTTCAATCTTTTCTCCATATATCATGATGCTGCTTATTGGTCAAGTTGTGAGGATTTTTCTTTTCTTTATGTTGAGCTAGAGTCCCTACTGAAGATTATAGCCTTTGTTCTTCATTAGTAAGTGCTTCAACTTCTTCATTTTCAGCAAGCAAGATTGTGTCATCTGCATATCTCAGGTTGCTAAAGTCTTCCTCCAATCCTGATGCCACATTCTTCTTCATATAGTCCAGCTTCTCAGATTATTTGCTCAGCATACAGACTGAATAAGTATGGTGAAAGAAAACAACCCTGATGCACACCTTTCCTGATTCTAAACCATTCTGTATCCTCTTGCTCTGTTTGAACAACTACCTCTTGGTCTATTTACAGGTTCCTCATGAGCACAATTAAGTGTTCTGGAGTTCCCACTCTTTGCAGTGTTATCCATAATTTGTTATGATCCATACTTTGAGTCAGCTGCAGGGATCCAGATGAGAAGAGGGAACTCAGGCACACCCAAAGCAGCAGGGCGGGAGAGTGGGAGAAAGGGGATTAAAAGCCAGGAACCTGCACAGAGAAGCAGTCAGCCACAGGGATCCACGTGAGCACAGGGAACTCAGGCACACCCAAAGCAGCAGGGTGGAGAGCGGGAGAAAGGAGATTAAAATGCCCAGGAATCCAGACAGAGGAGGAGTCAGCTGCAGGGATCCAGGTAAGGATGATATGAGAGGTTTCCAACAAGGAGACAAACTTGTCTGTTTGTCCTACCGTGGTGATGTGTTGATGTGAGTTTTGAGGCTGAGCCACTGGTGTTTCAAACCCAGCGGGATGCACATGGTGCACAGGTATCAGCCCAGCTTATAGACTGAGACAGACTAGGAAGAAGGAAGAGGCCGTCCACTT
>NW_006921682.1:8103776-8116583 GCF_000298275.1 Orycteropus afer afer | reverse complement strand
GTGTAGCATTGGGAAAGTCAACCACGAAAGAAATGTTTCAAGTGCTGAGGAGCAAGGATGTCTCCTTGGGGACTAAGGTGCACCTGACACAAGCCGTGATATTTCGAATTGCCTTTTATGCATGTGAGAGCTAGACAACGAATAAGGAAGACCAAAGTAGAGTTGATGCTTTTGAGTTGTGGTGCTGGTGAAGAATGCTGAAAGTACCACAGACTGCTAAAAGAACTAACAGATCTATCCGGGAGGAAGTGCACCCAAAATGCTCCTTGGAAGTGAGAATGGTCAGACTTCATCTCACCTATTTTGGTCATGTTGTCAGAAGGAATCATTCCCTGGAGAAGGATGTCATGCTTGGTAAGGCAGAGGCTTGATGAAAGAGGGGGAAGCCTTCAATGAGATGGATTGACTCGGTGGCTGCAATGATGGGCTCAAGTATAGCAGGGATTGTGGAGCTGGCGCAGGATTGGGCAGTGTTTCTTTCTGCTGTGCATGGGGTTGCTGTGAGTTGGAGATGACTTGATGGCACCTAACAACAACAACAACATACTTTGCATAGTCAATGCAAACACAGGTAATCATATTTCTGGTATTCTTTGCTTTCAGCCAAGCTCCATCTGACATCAGTAATGATATCCCCATGTTCCATGCCTTCTTCTGAATCTAGCCTGATTTCTGGCAGTTCCCCTTGATGTACTGCTGCAACCATTTTATAATTATTTTCTGCATAATTTTACTTGCATGTGATACTAATGATAGTGCTCAAAAATTGCCACATTCTGTTGGATCACCTTTCTTTGGAATGGACACAAATATGAATCTCTTCCAATCAGTTGGCCAGGTAATTGTCTTCCAAATTTCTTGGCAATAATGGGTTAAATGCTTCCAGCACTGCATCCATTTGTTGAAGCGTCTCGATGCATATTCCATCAATTCCTGGAGCTTTGTTTTTTGCCAGTGCTTTCAGTGCAGCTTGGATTTCTTCCTTCAAGGACAGGATGACACTCACGAATATTTATAGGTTTGACAGAGGGTATTTCTGCATATGTATTGACATGTTCTGCAAATATATCCATGAATATCATAGAGCATAGAGAGGACAGATTTAAAAAAACTTCTTTGTTGTTGTTGTTATGTGCCTTCGAGTCAGATCCAACTCATAGCGACCCCTCCTTGGGTTTCTGAGGTAGTATCACTACAGAAGTAGATTGCTCAACCTTCCTTCCGAGGAGTGGCTGGTGGGTTTGAACTGCCAGCCTTATGGTTAGCAGTCAAGTGTCTTAGGCACTACACTACCAGAGCTCCTAAGAAACTTCTTAGTCATAACCAATTACTTTGAGGGAGTGAATTGTTGGGCACGGGTACTCAGGACCATAGTCTTGGTAGACACTAAGGTCAATTGGCATAATATAGTCCACAAATACAATGTTCTATATCCTACTTTGGTGAGTAGTGACTGGGGTCTTAAAAGCTTATGAGCTCCCATCTAAGGTGAAACTATTGGTCTCTCCCCTTCCAGAGCAATTAAGAGTGAAGAAAATTAAAGACACAAGGTAACAATTAGTCCAAAAGACTAATGGACCACATGAACCATTGTCTCCAAGACCCTGAGATCACAAGAATGGATCATAGTAGGAGTCCCAGATGAGTAGGAGAAAAATGTGGAACAAAACTCCAAAAAAAAAAGACCAGGCTTACTGGTCTGATAAAGACTGATGGAATCCTGAGATGATGGCTCTTAGACAACCTTCAATCCTGGAACTGAATTCACCCCCATGGCTAAACTTTCAGCCAAACAATAGACAGGCCTATAAAGAGAACATTAATACCAGAAGGTAGGCACTTATTACAACAATCAACCATACAAGACCAAAAGGTCAGCATTTGCCTGAGATAAGGGATAGGAAGAAAGACAAGGGAAATGGTAAACACAGGGAAGAAGTGGAGAGTGTTGTTACATTGTAGGGATTGCAATCAATGTCACAAAATACAATGTGTGTGAATTGTTCAATGGAAAACCAATTTTCTCTATAAACTTTCACCTAAATCACAATTTTTAAAAAGAAAAAAAAAGAAGAAAGGGAGCATGGACTAGAAAAAAAGAAAAATTATGTGAAACCTGCCAGACTATGTACAACATGGGGAAATAATTCAAGTTCACATCCAAAGAAATGAGCAAGAGTGTCAAGAAATGTGATAAGGAAGAAAAGGCCAAAATTACAAAGACCATTCAGAAGGACAACATGGAAGTTGCAGGGATACATGCTGAAATGCCATCTGCCAGAAGAATCAGGAAGTGACTTTCTTGAGAATGAGTGCACAGGTTGATGTGATGGCTGCTAGAGTCATGATGGTAGTGATGATGGGCAAGGTGACCAAGTCACAAGTCAATGTGGTTAAGTCAATGAACATGACATTGAAAACCATGAATCTGGAGAAGATCTTGATCTTTGCCTTGATGGACAAATTTGAGCACCAATTTGAGATGTTGGACATCCAGATGTGGCAAACAGAAGACACAGTAAGCCCCATGAGGATGCTGACCACTCCCCAGAACCAAGTGGATATGCTGTTCCAGCAGATGGCAGACAACGCCAGCCTTGACCTCAACATGGAACTGTCTCAGGGCCAGACAGGCTCTGTGGGCACTAGCATGGCTTTGGCCAAGCAGTACGAACTATCCCTGAGATTGACCAGTCTATAGGATCAAGTGTGATCACAGAAACTGCTTTGTAGGTTACAGGCCATAGCCACCTTCTAGAGTGCTCTCTGTGTATTGGATACCACCCACCAGAAGCTCTGAATATGCCAGAATGCTAAAATGCTCTTTATTTAAGATGTGTCTACTTTTGAACTTACAGAGCTCTCCAGGATTCCAGGCTTTCTTCACTCTGTATAGCTTGTGATGATGCATATTGTCATAGCTGCCTTTTTACAGAACTAGTTGATTTGGGCTACGTGACTATTTCTCAAAAATTTGGTCAAAACTTGTGTTAGACTGGGCTTTCTAGAGAAACAAAACCAGTAAACCTTTTATACATATAGAAAGAGAAATTTATCTTAGGAAAATGGCTCACACACTTATAGAAGCTGGCAAGTCCCAAGTTCTCGGATCAAACGTCAAGCTGGAGGCTTTTCCTGACTCACGCAGCTGCAGGGGCTGAGGAGCTCAAGGCCGGCAGGCAGTGTACTGGCTGTTGACTCCAACAAATGACGAATCCAAGATCTCTAGGCCAAATGGTGGATTGTTCACTCACGGACAGTTGTAGGCAGCACAACAGAACCCTGATCCACAGAAGAATGTCTCATTTCCCAGGATGTCCATAAATATATTGGAAGTGGGCCACACCCCTAGGGAAACTCCCTTTCAGTGAATTGGCTGCTCACAACATAATCATCTGATCCCATCATGGGAATAACCACATCACAACAGCTTAAACCACACAGAATTTTGGTCCAGCCAAGTTGACACACAGCTCCAACTATCACAAAACTCTAGTTGCCATGTGCTCAGGTTTTTAAAATTATTATTTTATGTAATTGATAATACCTATAATTGACAGGTTGTACATAAAGTTAAAGAGGGGAGAATGATTACTTATTTTAATTTCATGGGTATAAATACCTTGTTCAGCATAGTCAATGGATAGAGCTATTTCTGTTGTGTGTTTTTTTTTTTTTTTTTGCCACCAAAGTGAAACTACAACTGATTATTCATCTGCTCTCACAATTATAATAAAATTACCTTAGCATATTTTTACATAATACTCCCTTACTGTTGACATTCTATAATTTTTTTCATGTGATAAGGTCTTTGTCTAACTAGAAAAAAATGCCACATACCTTTACTTACGGCATTTTTGCTCATTTCTATTTTCTGTTCACTCAATAAAGTGTTTAAAAGACAAGACTTAATGTTTGCCTTTCTTTCAAATGAGCATCTACACATTTTGAGTTATTTTCCTATTTCAATTTAACTCTTTAATTAGATTTCTTTATTAGCATATCAGTTAGCATGTTAGTCATGTTATTTATGCTAACATTGTCAAAGAACTGATGACTGGTTTGGGAAAACCCTGGGACTTCGTGTTTGTAGGTTTGGTTTTGTTTCTAACAACCAAAAATAGAAATGAAATTCGAACTACATTGTAAGTTCTTTTTAAAAATAAATAAATAAATAAGTGAAACCAGCAATGCAAATTGTGGGAACACCATGGTTCTATTCGTTCTACGTCCACTCACCTCTGTCACATCTCAGTTACAGGCACAGGCTTTGGGATTGGACAGCTCTGGTGACAATCCCAATTCTGTCATGCGCCAGCTGTGCTACTCTGGATTAGCCTTGCTGACTCTCAGGACCCTTATGTGTAAAAGAAGAAAATAATACTAACCTCATGTTGTGTTGTTGTTGTTATGTTCTACGGAGTCGGATCCAACTCATAGCCACCCCTCCTTGGGTTTCCGAGGCAGTATCACTATGGATAGTAGATTGCCCAACCTTCCTTTCCGAGGAGTGGCTGGTGGGTTTGAACCGCCAGCCTTCTGGTTAGCAGTCAAGTGTCTTAGTTGACTACTAAGTGGCACTATGCTACCAGAGTGCCACTAACCTCATAGGGAGTTACAAAACAGTTAAAATGGGGCAGGGCTTATAGGAGGTAGGCTATTAACAGTTACTTTTTATTATTGTTGTGGTTGTTATTGTTACATGGTCTTCAGTAAACTTTAAATGAGAGCAGAGATTCTAAATTGTAGCAGAATGTTATTAAAATATAGGGTGCTCTGGTGGCACAGTGCCTAAAGCACTTGACTGCTAACCTAAAGTTTAGTGGTTCAAACCCACCAGCCACTCCGCAGAAGGAAGATGAGGCAATCTAACTCTGTAAAGATTTACCACTTTGGAAACCCAGTGGGGGTCGCTATGAGTTGGAATTGACTTGATGGCAGTGGATTTGTTTTTTTGGTTTTATTAAAATATGGTGGGTTTGGGAATTTGGAATTAGTATAACAGGAGAAACTAAATCTGAATGTAAATTCAGTCAGCCTTTCATTTTCATAGGTTCTACATCTCTGGATTCAACCAAACATGGATCAGAAATATTCACACAAAAAAAGCAATTAAGTAGTCAAAACAATCCCTCAAAAGAGGGTGTGGTAGTTATATTTGTGTGTCAACTTGGCTGGGCCTGGTTGAGTGGGCAGCTGGTGGTAGTTATTCCCCATGAGGAGATTGGCAATCAACACCATGGTGGGATCTACCACAAGCAGCTGAGTAGCTGCTTTGGGTATATGGTCTGCTTCCCGTATATAAGAAGCAGCTTTGGAGATGGTCTCTAGCCTATGGTATGCTCGGACCCTGCATGTAGCTGTATTGTTGCTCAGCAGTCTGCTACGCTCTGCCGACCTTGGGACTTACAATGGACTTAAGTTAATGGCCTACCATGTGGTTTGGTAACATTGGGACTATGCCTTTTTTACTTGTCAACCTTGGGGCTTCTCAGCCTCAGCAGCCAGCACCTGTCTGAGTAAAGAAATGCCTCTAGCTCCAGTGGGCTGGGAGCAGGAGGTAGAGCTGGACCCCAAGGTTGAGGGGCTTTCACCCAGCCCCTAGAGCCTGGCACTTTGAACTTGGACTTAAAACCTCCAAATTGTAAGAAGAAACTTCTGTTTGCTAAGGCCATCCCATTTGTGTTATATTCTTGTCAGAGCAGCACTAGGTAACCAGAACAGAGGGCTAGCATTTACATTGTATTAGGTATTGCAAGTGATCTAGAGATGATTTAAAGTACATAGACGATTGTGTGAGTTAAATGAAAATACTATGCCATTTTATATAAGGGACTTGTGCATCCATGGTTTTTAGTATCTGTCAGGAGTCCTGGAACCGATGCCCTCCAGATATTGAGGGATGACTGTATAGATAAAATTTGTTTTAAAAAAATTGCTAGAGCAACTGGTTAAAACTCAAGACCAGAGCATAAGCAGGATGTTTGTTTGGGCAAAAGGACAGGGAGAGAGAAGAGGGTCTTGGCTCTGCCCACTATGTGAACCTAACAGACTGCCAGCTAGGAGGAGACTGTCTGATATCCAAAGAACAAGGTGAGCTCAAATCTAATTTAGGTTGCAGACAGCAGCAAGTTCCTACCTGGAGACAGGAGCTAGCCCAAGAAATCCAGGCAATAAGTGATCCTCAAAGTCTGGCTCTTAGATGATCTGTCCAGGCTTCTAGCTTCTGGAAAAAGACATCAGTAAGAGCAAGGTGGCAGCAAGAACCACACAGACTTGTTCTGTAGTGTGATGCCCCGGGCTTCTCCCTGAAGCTCTGGACACACCCTACCTCTCACCAGTAGAACTGACTGCAAAGCGCAGCTGGAGCAAGGTGGGAGCCCAGAGGTCATCTGGTGACTTAGGATCCCTAAACCTTACAGAGTGGGGGCACTTAAACTAATAACTTCCTCCTAGAGCACCATCTCAGGAGCCTGCACTTGAAGGCAGAGGGTTGGGATGCATTAGCAAAGTCAGTACTCCCAGCTTTGAGCAGTTGGTGGAGAAAGAGGCAAGAATATGGGATGGAAGCCACAGAACTTGCTGATATCAAATAGGTTGAATTATCAATTATGAATGTTTGTCCTCCCAGAGGAGTATTTGTGCATAGCATGCAGATGGGCACGTGCAGTTTTACTTGAAGATATTTTTAAAATAATATCACTCAGCATTTATATGGCACTTTACAGCCTCCAAAACACTTTCATACATGCTAGCTCACTTGTTCCTCCAAATAACCCTAGGCAGTAGGAAGGGTGATGATTTTTATCTTTATTTACCAGATGACGCTTTGTTGTTGTTAGCTGCTCTCGAGTTGACTCTGACTCACGGGCAACTTTATGTACAATAGAATGACGCATTGCCTGGTCCTGCATCACCCTCATGAAACCCAGCATGTTGGAGTCCTTCTTTTTGAAATTAGGATTTGAGTGAAAGTTTACCGAGCAAATTGGTTTTGCATTCAACTGTTCATACACATTCCATTTTATGACACTGAATGCAGTCCCCACAAGGTAATAGCACGCATACCACTTCCTCCCTGTGGTTGCCATTTTCCATTTGTCCTTCTTTCCTGTCCTTTCCTGCCTCCTGAGCTTTATCTCTGGGCAAATGCTGACTTTTTGATCTCATATGATTGATGTTTTAAGAGGTGCATACCTCCCAAGTGTTCTTTTTTACCCCCTAGGTCTATTGTTTGGCTGAAAGCTGAGCTCTGAAGGTGAGTTCACTTCCAGGCCTGAATCAATCATATGTCTAAGGGCCATAGTCTGAAGGATTCCACAGTGTCTATTAGAATAGTAAGTCTCGTCTTTTTATGATTTTTGAGTTTAGTCCCACATTTTTCTCCCACTCTATCCAGAACCTCCTATTGTGATCCCTTTCAGAGCAGTCAGCAGTGGTAGCCAGACACCATCTAGTCCCGGTCTCAGGGTCATTGAGGCTGAGGTTCATGTCTACTAGTTCCTTGGACTAAGTATTTCCATGCATCTTTGATTTTCTCCACTCTTCATTGTTTCAGATGAGGAAAGACCAATAGTCACACTTTAGAGGGCCACTTGCAAGCTTGTAGGACCCCAGTTACTACTCACCAAAGTAGGATGTAGAACACTGTCTTTGTGGATTATATTTTGCCAATGGACTTTGATGTTCCCAGTGACTATGGTTCTGAGGCCCCCGGCCCAGTGACTCATTCTCTCAAGGTGTTTGGTTATGGCTAACAAGTTTTCATGTCTTTGCCCCTGTTTGCCCTTTTATATACAGAGATATGTTTACAGCACTGTGGTAGTTCAGTTGGTGTGTCAACTTGGCTGGACCTGGTTGAATGGCTGGGCATCTGGTGGCATCCCTTGATGAAACTGGCAATCAACTCCATGGTGGGATCTACCACTAGCAGCTGAGTAGCTACCTTAGGGAATGTGGTCTGCTTCCTGAATATAAGCAGAAGCCTTGGGGAATAGTCTCTAGCCTACAGCATGCTTGGATCCTACATGTAGCCATGTCGTTGTTCAGCAGCACTAGGCAACCACAACAAGCACATACAAATATGTATGTAAAAATATCATCTACCAAACCTATATATGATCATGGGTATAGTCCTGTTCACCTACCCATACCTGATCATCTTGTTTGACCACCTATGTATCCACTCATATATTAATGTTTGTTATTACTGATAATGTAGGATTGTGTATGTAGTAGTATTTATCTTTGTGTCTGTAGGTACAATGGTTAAAGCAGTGGTTTACTAACCAAAGGGTTGGCAGTTTGATCCCACCCCGTTCTGTGGGAGAAAGATGAGGCAGTTCACTTCTATAAAGATTTGCAGTCTTGGAAAACCTATGTCCTATAGAGTTGCTATGAATCAGAATTGAATTGATGCCAGTAGGGTTTTTTGTTTTTTTATGTCTGGTTGTTCAAACCCACTCAGAAGGAAGATGGGGAAATCTACTTCCATAGTAATACTGCCTCGGAAACCCAAGGAGGGGTCGCTATGAATTGGATCTGACTCCATGGCAGTGAGTTTGGTAGTTTTTGTTTTAATTTTTTTGTTGAGTTTGTTGTTGCAACCACTGTGACAATCCATCTCATCGAGGATCTCTCTTGCTGGCCCTTCTTCAGTGCTTGATCCCTCCTGATGACATGTCCAAAGCAAGTGAGTCAGATAATGTTCTGTTGTGATCCATAAGCTTTAATTGGCTAATTTTTTTTTTAAATCGTGCTTTGGGTAAAGATTTACAGAGCAAATTCACTATCCATACAGCAGTTTACATATACTTTGTCTCATGACATTGACCACAGTTTACCACAATGCAACAGCTCCCCTCCCACTTCCTTCCCATAGTTACCTCTTCCCTGTGTCCATCCCTCCATGCACTCCTTCCCCGAGCTATCTCCCTGTGCATAGCAGCCCTTCTTTTTCCCATGATTGTTCTCTCCAAGGAGAGTATCTACTTGAGGTAAATGTTCAACTCATATGCCTGTCTTTTGTTTGGCTGGAAACCACAGGTGTGGGTTCACTTCCAGACCTGAAGGGCAGCTAGGGGCCATAGTCTCAGTGGTTCCACCAGGCTCCATTGGACCATCAAACCTGGTCCCCCCTCCCTTTTTTTTTTCCCCCTCCAAATGACTTTGAGTTTTGTTCCACATTGTTCTCCCTCTCCATCAGGGATCCCCTATATAGATCCCCTTCCAAGTGGGTGACAGTGGGAGCTGGGCACCATCTAGTTCTTCTGGTCTCATAGCCATATAAGTTGCAGATCAGATGGTGTACCAGTCGCTAGGACTAATTGTTTCCATGAATTTTGGTTTTCTTCATTCTTCTTTGCTTTTCATGAGGAGAGACCCATCATTGCATCTAGATGGCAGCTTGCTAGCTTTTAAGATCCCAGTCACTACTCATCAAAGTAGAAGGTGGAACAATGTTTTGTATAGTATGTTATGCCAATTGAGCTTGATGTCCTCTGCTACTATGGTCTCAAGCCCACAGGTTCAACTACTCGGTTCCTCTGGGTAGCTGGCTGTGACCAAGCCATGACCATAACCTTACCCCTTGTCAGCTCTACTATACACCTGGGAATTCTGATCATTCACATAAACTTACAGGACCATTGTCTGCCAACCTCATACATGTTCTTGGATACACTCCCCATTTCATAGACATATCTAATCTTTCAGCCTGTCCACCCATCTATCCATGCATATACCCATGTTTGCCTTCACTGACAATGCAGTACTCTATGTGCAAAAGGGTTCATATTTGTTGTCTGTACCTCCCATGTACCTCTCTATGTCTTTCTCATCCTCAATGCTGCCATATTGGTCACTCACATTTGGTACATTGCCTTCTCTTCACCCAAATCAATACTTACCTCTATCTATCTAACAGCATTCCCTCCCCTCCCTGCGCCCCGCCCCCCCGGGTAACCAACAAAGAAAATTTCCTTCTATAGATAAACCTTTCCCTAACTTTTACAATAATGGACTAATACAATATTTGTCCTTTTGTGATTGACTTATTTCACTCAGAATAATGTTCTCCAAGTTCATCCACGTTATGCAGTGTTTTGCAGATTCTACATTATTCTTTAGCATTGCATAGTATTCCATTGTGTGTATGTACCATAGTTTAGTTATCCATTCCTCAGTTGATGGACACCTAGGTTGTTTCCATCTTTTGGCTATTGTAGATAGTGCTGCAATGAACATGGGTGTGCATATATCTGTTCTTGTCATGGCTCTCACTTCTTTAGGGTATATACCTAGTAATGGAATAGCTGGGTCAAATGGTATTTCTAATTCCAACTTTTGAAGGGATCACCATACTGCTTTCCACAATGGTTGTACCATTTTACAGTCCCACCAGCAGTGTATGAGAGTCCCAATCTCTCCACAACCAAGCCAGCATTTGTTATTTTCTGTCTTGTTGAACTTTGCTACTAGTGCTGGAGCAAGATGGTATCTCATTGTTGTTTTGATTTGCATCTCTCTAATAGCTAATGATCGTGAGCATTTCTTCATATGTTTGTTGGCTGCTTGAATATCCTCCTTGGTGAAGTGTCTATTCATGTCTTCTGCCCATTTTTTAATTGGATTGTTTGTCTTTTTGTTATTGAGGTGTTGGAGTTTTCTATAAATTCTAGAGATAAGTCCCTTGTCAGATATGTTATTACCAAATATTTTTTCCCAATCTGTAGGCTCTCTTTTGACTCCTTTGGAGAAGTCTTTGGAAGCACATAAAAATTTAATTTTTAGAAGGTCCCAATCATCTGGTTTCTCTTCTGCTGTTTGTGCATTTTGAGTTATGCTTGATAGTCTATTTATGCCATGTATTAGGACCCTTAAATTTGTTTAATTGGCTAATTTTTGAAAGTAGATCACCAGGCCTTTCTTCCTAGTCTGTCTTAGTCTAGAAGCTCCATTGAAACCTGTCCACTATGGATGACCCTCTTGGTATTTGAAATGTCAGTGGCATAGCTTCCAGCATTACAACAACACACAAGCCACCACAGAATGACAAACTGGCAGATGAGTGGTGGAGATGAAGCAATAGTGATGTTATAAATGATATCATACATTAATATGACAGTAGAAAAATGAATCTTGATTTCTATGTAGTGTTGTTTCCACCACTCCAGGCTTAGCATTCGCTATTTGAAAGATACCTGAAGCTATTTAAATGTCAGGTTGGTGAACCGGGTGCATTTACGTTCATTTCATTCACCCCCTGTCTCTTCCTATGCCAGTCCCTGACTGTTTTGGTTACTTCGTGCTGCTCTAACAGAAAATATCACAAATGGGATGGCTTTAACAAACAAGAGTTTATTCTCTTACAGTTTTGGAGGCTAGATGTCTGAATTCAAAGTGCCAGGCTCTAGGGGCTGGGAGAAAGATACCATCTTGCTCCAGCACTAGTAGCAAGCCCAACCTTGGGCTTCAGCTCTGCCTCTTGTTCCCAGCCTACTGAAGCTGGAGGCTTTTCTTTACTCAGGCAGATACTGGCTGCTGAGGCTGACAAACTCAAGGTCAAGTAAAAAGACACAGTCCTGATATTACCAAACCACATGGCAGGTCACTGATTCAAGTCCATTAACAGTCTCAAGATTGGCAGACAACATGGCAGGCTGCTGAATGACAACTTGGCCATGTACAGGATCCAAGCATGCCAAAAACGGCAGACCATTTCCAAAGCTTCTCCTTAAATTTGGGAAGCAGACCACATTCCTAAGGCAGCTGCTCTAGTAGATTCCACCATGGAGTTGATTGCCAGTCTCACCATGGGGAATAACTGCAACCAGCTGCCCAGCCACTCAAAACCAGGCCCAGCCAAGTTGACGCATAACCTTAACTACCACACTGACTTTCTGTGGTTTGTTTATGATATAAGCTATTAATTGTTCCCTTTCCTTAAGCTACTTTGAATCATGTTTCAGCCACTTGCAAACAAAAGAATATTGACCAATACCTAAATACAGAGAGAGCTGAGCAGAATATCAGCAGCAGAAGTCAAAAGACAAGCAAAGAGAGACCAAGACAGAGTAGGTGAGTTGTGATCATGCTGAACTCCAGCCCTCAGATGGTGCCCAGCACACAGTAGGTGCTTCAGGGCAGCTTAAAGAATAAATGGCAGAGGAGCAGCCAGTGAGCACCTGCTACGAAGTGGGCTATGAGCTGCCCCTGACACCAAAACCACCTTAGATCCCAGGCTCACCCCACAATTGCTCTTCACCCTGATTTTGAATGAGTCCTAGTTGTGTGTGTCTCTTCTGTTGTCCTAGGGCTGGGAAGGGCCACACTAAGATCTCTGTCTTCCTATTGCCACACAAATGTTTGCAATTAGTTTGGCCACCACTTGCCTCATATTTGAGGGGATCTCCGCAATCCTGGACTTCTTGCACCAAAGTGCTTGATATGCTTTATGCCATAACAACAACTGCAAGATGCAAGTGAGTGCCCAGGCATTACAAATCAGATGAAGGTTCAGAGAGGTCAGGCAACTTGTCTGTTCCCTAATTATGTGACATTTCCTTTAACTAATCTCTTTAAAGACTAGTACTAGAGTAGGCAGCAAGATTGCATCATATAGTTCTTTTAGGACCTATCTTTATCCTGCACAGGACTCGAGTCTCTAGCAAGTGATCAAAAATGAACCCTCACAAAATTAGTAAATCAAGAATGACTACTTGCATATGAAAGTAGATCTGGACAAGAGCTACAGAAGTACATGTAGTCTATTATTTAAGAATTTTATTACTTTTTTTTTTTTTTTTT
>NW_006921682.1:8082339-8095186 GCF_000298275.1 Orycteropus afer afer | reverse complement strand
CCAATTCTGTATCCTTCCCTTCAAGGCTCAGGGGTCCAAGATTATCTTCTGTGTCTGTGTTAATTGGTTTCCCTTTTCTTTGTTGAAGAGGGTCTTTGCAATCCTTCTGCCCAGTCCGCCATCTTGCTGGAACCTCCCGGATGTGAGTTTTTGATAATCTAAAGAGCTCTGGTGTGCTGTGGTTAAGGTATTGGGCTGCTAACCAAAAGTAGGTGGTTGGAACCCATCAACTGCCCCACATGAGGAAGATGAAGCAATCTACTTCTATAAGGATTTACAGCCTTAGAAACCCAATGGGGGTCATTATGAGTCACAGTTGATTCAATGGCAGTGGGTTTGGATTGTTGTCTAGGTTTTGTTTGTTTGTTTTGTTATGCTATAGTTACTGAGTTACTTTGAAGGAGGAAAGAATACAAAAATGAAAATAGATGTTGCTGCAATGTGCTGTACTCTCAAGTTCTTAGTGAAGACTGGAGCAGAGCACGGACCAGGCCATGTTCTAACAGTGTGGTCAACAAGCATTTATTACTTATAAAATAAACAGGACAGATATAAGTAGGAGCCAATATCAGCACCAGCCAAGTTTCCCTGAAGTTAAGCTCCTATCCCAGGGTGATGTTATGGTTGCATCTAAATGTGCCCCATTTTGCACTGTGGAAGAGGAGCACCATGTTTCTTCATTCTTCTTTGCTCTGGATGAGGAGAGGCCCATCGTTGCATCTAGATGGCTTGGATACAATAATTTAAATAACTGCTAGATTCCATAGTGGAAGCAGAGGCCACTATGATGCCTGAGATAATTAGAGAAGACTACACAAAGCATTTGATTTGGGTCATAAAAGATGAGTAGAAGTTTGACAATGATAACTAAAAGACTGCTTCCTCTGGAAGGTATAGTGATTTGCTCCATTACATGCTGGACCAAGAGCTGGGAGACATTCTGGACAAGGTTCCCCTTATTGCCCTAGAATATCCTCCTGGACTAGCACCTTGGATTTGGGTGTGACCTACAATCTTAGCTTCAATGTAACATCTTCCAAAGCAATTAAAAGTGCTTTACCCACAGAATGACGTTTAATTTCCTTCTTTGCACCCAAATTTAAAAAAATAGCAGTCTTATTAGATCTATATTAAGCTCTCATGATTAGAAACAGCCAATTTCAAAATCAATACACTCTTCCTAATCCCTGGAGTGGAAATAGAGAGAGGTTCCTTTCTGTCTTCCCTAAAAGATCAGTGTTTATACAAAGCGAGATGTTGCAGGGCTCAGAGCTGCAGAGGTGCCCGTGTGTCCACCCAGCTGCCTGCGCAGACCCTCTGAGTCACGCACGACTTATTTGGCTATAACTAATCTCAGCTCCAAGCTTGCTTACATTTTTGGGTTACACTTTCCACTGGAATGCAGCTCAATGTTCTCATTAGAGCTGTCTTCCCAGCCTGGTCCTCTCTCTCCTTTTGTTGCTGTTCTTCTCTGTCCTGCCATTAGTAATCCTGACTGCTCCCAGCACGCAGCCAAGCCCTGGAGTGTTCCCCATCAGCCTGACACATCCTGTTCCCGCGCCAGACCTCAGCGGCTCCTCTTCCCTCCTCGCTCCCCACAGCCACACGCTGCAGTCTTTCCTGGGGATTTACAGTGGGATTTTTTTTTTTTTTTTTTAATTAATTCTTTTTCTACTTATAAGATATATTTTGTACTTTTTATTGAAAATTATTTTTTAAATGGAAAGAAAATTCCCATTATCCTCCAGTTAGAATCAAACACTGTTACTTTTCTGGCCTAATCCTTATTACAAACTTATTTGTTTGTTTGTTTTCATTGCAAAAAAATCATACTTCCCTTGATATGCTGTGATGAGAATGGCATTTTACCTCTGTAATCATTTCCCAAAAAAACTCATAACCTCTGGCCAATCAGACAAACACAAATTGAGGGACATTTTACAAAATACCTGATGAATACTCCTCTAAAGTGCCCAGGCCATCAGAAACAAGGAACATCTGATGTCACCATCTAGAGGAACCTAGGGAGACATGACGATGAAATGAAACATGGTGTCCTGGATGAGTTGCTGGAACAAAAGGACATTAGGTATTTTTACAATCTGATTAAAGAATGCTGTTGTCAGGTGCTGTTCCTGACTCATGGTGACCCATTGTGACAGAGGAGAATGCTCCACAGGGTTTTCAAGGCTGTAATCTTTACAGGAGCAGATCACCAGGCCTTTCTTCCACTGAGTCATTAGGTGGGTTTGAACCACCAGTCTTTTGGTTAGCAGCTGAATGCTTAACCATTGCACCACCAAGGCTTCTTGATTAAAGTATGGAATTTGTTAATAATAATATGTTGACGTTGGTTCCTTAGTTGTGGCAAATATAATAAGATATTAACAACAGGGGAAGCTGGATACTGGGCATGTGGGAACTCTTGGTGCTAACAGTGCAACTTTTCTGTAAATCCAAAATTACTCTAAAATGAAAAGTTTATTTAAGAAATAGTGAGAAAAATTCAAAATATGGAAGTGTATAAAATAAAAGGGACTAGCCCACTCCTTCCTTCTTCCCATCTCACAATTGGTGCCAGTCTTCTTTTCTGGGAGTGTTTCCTTTTTGTTGCATAGTTGAGCTTATGCTACAAATTCAATTTGGAATCCTGGCTTTTTGTTTAATGCAATATAGCATAGGCATTTTCCCATGTCCTTAAGAACTTCTCTTAAAGACAGTTTTATAGGTTTTGTAATATTCAATGCATTGCTTTCTTGCCTAAATTAGCTGTGATTCAGCCCTTATGATTCCATGAAGTTTGCTTTCACTTATGCTGGTCTTTGAATGTTTCCTCCTGCAAAGAATTACTCCTTGCCGTCCTCCAAGCACCTGGAAAATGGCAAAATCCTCATGGAGGCTCTCCTGGGCCACCAATGCATTTCAGCACAACTTCAGGTTAAAGTCTTTCTTTCTTTCCTTGAGTCTTCTTTTGTCTTTATTTTTTGTGATGCAGGAATTTAGAATCCACTGAGGGTAGCCAGGCATCCTCATTGTTGATGCCAAAACTGTGGAATGTTGGAACATGGGCTTGGATCACAGAGAGACCTGGGTATTGGTAGAGCTCTTGCAGTTACGTGGAAGAGGGGCAATAGTTCACACTGCGAGGGACAGTGGGATCCTGGAACAGGAAAAGGCATTAGGTAAAAATGAAAAATATCTGATAAAAGTGTGGACATTTGTTGATAATAATGTGTATTGCTTTCTTAGTTGCAGCAAATACATCGTGCTACTGTGAGATGTTAACACGGGGGAAACAGAGCACCGGGTGTTTCTAAGGGTATTCACCAGAATCACACATGCAATGCAGTAAGCAAAGGTCCAAGCAGATCAGAGGAATTTCCTGTCATTGTCTTTCTCCTTTCCCCATCTGGTGGCTATTCTTTCTGATCCGAAAGAGAATAACAAAGATCACTTTCTCTCCCTTTTGTCTACATCCATATTATTTCTAGAAGACCTAAGTTGTAATTTTCCAGAATGTATCTTTGTTAAATACACAAAGCCTCCATGTAGAAAATATGTTAATTTCAGAACTTTGGCTATGATAAAATAAATTACTTCCACCATTCATTTACTTCTAAATTATTTATTTATTTATAATTAATTAATTTGCTTTGGGAACACATAGACAAGAAAACCTTAACATTGATGACTTTCTGCCTTTTCCAATTTTTCTAAAATGAGCCTTACTACTTTTGTAATGAAAACATGTACATAACATTTCCTTTAAACAGGGGGTAGGAGCTAGGGTGCTGCATGTGCCACAAAAGTTTTGGATGGAGAGATTCTCCTCAGATGAGAGGCCAGAGGTTGGTGAGGGATGTTGGCTATGACTTTTAAATTCTGAGACCCAGGGATGTCTCACGTCCAAAAAAGAACTGTCTTTAGGATGCTGATGAGGTACTGTGAGCCCCTGAGGGGATGTGTGGTGAGGAAAAAATTCTCCTTGTGGTAGTGGGTTGGGGTGGAAGTGGGGATGGTGTTGGCATCAGAGCCTTGGAAGACTTTAATGTCTTTTAGTACAATTATTGGGTCAGAATGAGAAAAGAAAATACTCTCAGGCCCTCTCTGGGTTGCTGCGAGTGAAAACCAAGGAGGAGGCTGAGGTTTGTGGGTAGAAGGGAAAGCTTCTGTGGTTCACCACAGGAAGATGGACCACACCTGCAGAGAGGGGCCTCCACAGGCCTCTGAAGGGCTCAGCATCACTTTCTCTATTAGTTATTTATTGCTGCATAACCTCAAAACTTAGTGCTTAAAACAATGATAAACATTTATTATCTGCCAGTTTCTGTGGGTAAGGAGTGTGGGAGCAACTTAGCAGGCTAGTTCTGGCTCAGGTTTCTCATGAGGTTGTAGTCAAGGTGTCAGCTGAGGCTGCAGTCATCTGAAGGCTTGACTTAAGATCCACTTCCAAGGTAGGGCTGGCTGTTGGCAGGAAGCTTCAGTTTCCTGTCGCATGGACCCCTCCGGATAGTTGGCTTTCCCCAGACCAAGTGATCTGAGAGAGAGCAAGGCAGATCCTGCAATGTTTTTTATGACTTAGTCACAGAAGTCACACACTGTATCATTTCATATTAGTTACCCAGGTTGGGCCTATTCAGGTGGGAGGGGCTGTGCTAGGGTGCAAATACCAGGAGGTGAAGATCATTGAGAGCCATCTTGGAAGCAGGCTTTCATACTCTCCACAAGATCAAGCTATGGGCATAGCTGCATCATTGGTCCCATGATTCAAAAACTCTGGGGTTGGGAACTTTGAAAATTCGAGTAAGACTGTATTCTTTTTGAACCCTCAAAGGGAAGCCCTAAAAACATGCCCAGGCCAAATTGGAAATAAACTAGATCTGGGCAAGATCCTGAGGATGATCCCAAAGAAGTCAGAAACCCGAGACAAACCACCACATTCCATCCCTGTTCAATGTTTTCCCCCAACTCTCTCTTTTTTTTTAACCTATTTTTTCCTTTCGATATAAAATTTACCTACCATGAAATGCACAGATATTAGGTGGACAGTTGTCCAGTTTTGAATAATGCATACACCTCACTCACTATCACTGCCGTTGAGTCAAGTTGATTCAATTCATGGTAACACCTCCTTGGGTTTCTGAGGCAGTATCACTACGGAAGTAGATTGCCCAGTCTTCCTTCCAAGGAGTGGCTGGTGGGTTTGAACCACCAACCAGCCTTCTGGTTAGCAGTCAAGTGCCTTAGCCACTATGCCACCAGTGCTCCAAATCTGTATATAAATATAGAACGTTCCCTTATGTTCCTTCCAAACCAACCTCCCCTCCCCACCTACACACAAACTGAGACAACTACTCTTCTGATATCTTTCCACTGTAGAGTCTCACATGATTAGAATTTCAGATAAATGAAATCATACAGTATGTATTCTTTTGTGTCTGGTTTCTTTTTCATTCAGCATGCTGATTCATCCATGTCATCATTCATTAGTAATTCGTTTCCCCTAATACATTATTTTAAAAAATTCAAGCCTGCAGAAGAACAGAAATGAACCCACACAAATCTTTGACCAAGATTCACCAATTATTAAAGTTTTGCTACATTAAATTCTATCAATTTCTCTTTCTTTTCTTTTTATGAATCCACTTGGAAGGCACAGACACCTAGACACTTCATTCCTAAATACTTCAGCATGTGTTTCTAAGAATAAAAACATTTTCTTACATGACCCCAATACCACTTCCATGCCCAAGACATTTGACACTGATAGAATAATATTATCCAACATATAGGTCATATTCAGTTTCTCCATAATACTCTTTAGAGCTAGTTTTCTTTTTTGGGGTGTGTGTGTGTGTGTGGAGGAGTGGAAAAAAGGAGAAGAAAGGCAGGAACACACCTTAGAAAGTGTGATGGGGTCTAGGAAGACAGTGCCAGCTGCCCTGACCTTGACCTTGCCTCTTCTCTCCACCTCACCATTTCTCCACCTCCAGTTCATCCTGGGCACACAGTGGGCACTCTGTCCTGACTTGTGTAGTCACTCAGCTGAACCTGCTTGTCTCTTCTCAGGCAGTTTATTTCAATTCTATTTACAAGAATTTTCCTTCTTTTTATTAGGTGGCCAACCCCTCTGCGTGAACCACACATACTTACATGCACCTCTTCCAAGGGATCATTTGCATCAACCTCTGTTCCTCAGTAACTATAACCAAAAACCAAAGCAGTTGCCATTGAGCCAACTCTAACTCATGGTGACACCATGTGTGTAAGGGGAGAACTGCTCCATTGTTTTTCATGGCTGTGAGCATTCAGAATTAGATTAGCAGGCTTTTCTTCCAAGGTGCCTCTGGGTTTGTTTGAACTGCCAGCCTTTTGGTTGGTAGTGAATCACTTAATTGTTTGCACCACTCAGGGGAACCCCACTGGAAAATAATTCTCCCCTCCCCTCATGTTTTTTGCTCAAGTGTGACTGCTTGTATGTCTCCCTCCCTTCAGCCCCTTCCACCAGCAATAAGGCACCAGAAAGTTTCCCTGGGCTCAGACTAAACACCCCATACTTGTGTCTAATTCCCTCCCATTGCCAGCTCAATTCTCCGAGTCTCCGTTGGGGTAAGACAGGAGCTATTGAAGCCCACCCAGGTCAATGCCATATTGAGAGCAGGTCTCCAGCTCTCTCAGCTCTGCAGCCTCTTTGCTCTGAGCCCTTGGTGAGCTAAGAGGCCTCCTGCCCAACTCCAAACCCCCCACTATCCCACCCAGCCTCATTGCTCACTTGGCCTCAGGGTAGAAACACATACTTTGTTCCAGATTGCACGGGCTTTACTATTTGTCACTCTAAATATTTATACTCAGTCTACCACAGTTCCTGGAGCATGAGTGGATGCAGTGACGAGCTTCTCACTGCAGCTGGGAGGAAGACATGGACTTCATAGGCCAATGAGGGGCTGAAGGCCTGCTTCGTCTGGCAGGTTCCAGTGCCAGCCTGGTCTTGCAGCCTGGTGTTGGGACCAGACAGCCCTGCCTGCTTGCCTGCCCAGGAAGAAGTATGAGATTGTGCAAAAAGAGCTGGACAATGAGTTAGATGACCCAGTTCTAGCCTCAGCTATTGCCCATGTCTGAAAGCCTGGACACACGTTAGCAAGTTTTTCTGTGTCCTTGTCCACCAGCTGGCACCAGGGGCCAGAAAAATGCTAGATACCTTTGTAGTACACACAGAAATGTGGCTATTGAAACCTAATTCAACAGGCAGCAGACACCTCTGGCCCCTATTGCTGTACTTGGCTGGTATTTGTAAACAAATTGACTGCAGAAGGGGCCACACACCCATGAGGAAAGGCCACCCTCTTGCTTCCAACAATGCCAAGGGCCTTTACTTTAGACATTCACACAATTGGGCTTCTGGACAGCTTGAAATCTGGAGCAGGAATACTGGTGCCCTGTTAGACCAAAGTCAGAGGGTAGATTAGTTCCTAGGCAAGTTGGCCAAGTTTTTTGAAAATCAACTCAAAGAATAGGCCTTTTATCACTTACTGAGGCTAAGAGAAGAGTTATGATGAAAGGGTGACCTGATTGATGGGAATAGGAATGAGCCCACCTGGCACCATTTACCAACAGGTCAGTCTTCCCCAGGGCTTAATCAAGTCCCCCTTCTCCATGGATGAACTCCTTCCTAATGTTCCTCACTCATTTAGTTTTCTCTTTTCTCTAATTACTTGGGCATGACCTCATCATTTAGGTCACTGTTATGGATTGAAGGATCTCTGGTGGTGCAGTGCCTAAGGCATTTGACTGCTAACTAGAAGGCTGGCAGTTCAAACCCACCAGCCACTCCATGGAAGGAAGGTTGGGCAATCTACTTCCCTAGTGATATCGCCTCGAAAACCCAGGGAGGGGTTGCTATGAGTTGGGTCCAACTCGGCAGCACATAACAACAACAACATGTGTAACATAAAAACCAAATTCACTGCCGTGAGTCGGATCCGACTCCTTGGGTTTCCAAGGCAGTATCACTACAGAAGTACATTGCCTAATCTTCCTTCCTAGGAGTGGCTGGTGGATTTGAACCTCCAGCCTTCTGGTTAGCAGTCAAGTGCCTTAGGCACTATGCTACCAGAGCTCCTCCTATTTGTAACACAGGAGATGCCAAATAAAATGTGATAATTTGGAACAACAATTTGGAACTTTTCTAGATCATAGGAGCTCTGGTGGCGTAGTGCCTAAGGTATTTTGACTGCTAACTAGAAGGCTGGCAGTTCAAACCCACCAGCCCTCCTTGGAAGAAAGGTTGGGCAATCTACTTCCGTAGTGATACCACCTCGGAAACCCAAGGAGGGGTCGCTATGAGTCGGATCAGACTCCACGGCAGTGAGTGAGTGAGTGATTTGTAACACAGACTATTTAAGAAGTGCTTCTTTGATCTGGTGGTGTCTGAAGATTAATAGCCAGATTTAGGCTGCAATACTTCGATTTGCCAGCAGGTGTCATCAGCTAACATAATTGAAATAAACCTGAATTTACGAAGTTTTTTTCCTCCCCTACTTCAAAACTTTCGGTAGATCTTAACAGTGGGCAGTGTAAAATTCACATTCCTAACTAGGACATACCTATCAGCCCTTTATATTTTGTCTGACTCACTTTATGCAGCCTTCCAAAAAACCAAGCTCACTGCCGTGGAGTTGTTTCCGACTCAAAGTCAACCCCTCCTTGGATTTCCGTGGCAGTATCTCTACGGATGTCCAACCTTCCTTCTGAGAAGTGGCTGGTGGGTTTGAACCACCAGCCTTCTGGTTAGCAGTTAAATGCCTTAGGCACTATACCACCAGAGCACCCTATACAGCTTTAAAGCAAAAGCCAGACACCCTGACATCAAGTCCACTACGACTCATAGCGACCCCTTCTTTGGGTAGACAGCCTTAGTTCTTAGCTATTCAGGTGTCCATCCAATCAGCAGAGGTTTATCGAATATTTGCTATTTATAAAGTGCTAGGCTGGGTGTTGGAGATAAAATGATGACTGCGATGTTATCTCTGCTATGGAGAAGCTCACTGGCTGCTCCACCCAGGAAACGGCATTACTTGAAGTAAAAGCACTGGCTACAGCCGTGACACAAAGACAAAAAAAGAAAATACAGTGGTTTAAACAAGGAACAATTTGTTTATTTCTCATTTAAAAGACCAGAGGTGTGTGGTCCAGACTGTGAGCTGCTCAACTCCATTGGGTCAAATGGGGACTCAATTTCCTTCCATCTTGTTGCTTCATTATTCCTAGCATGTTGTTCTTGGCTGAGTAGCTGAACCTGGGTCATGACTACATCCACGCTTCAGCCTGTGGGAAAGAGGAAGAGAAAAAGTGTGGGGCAAGCAATTTCCTTTTAATCATAAAACACAGAGTCTGCACCTGTCACTTCTTTTCATATTCTAGAACATGGAGCTAGTCATATGGCCACACTATCTACAAGGATAGTTGGAAAATGTAGTCTTTAACTAGGCAGCCAAATGCCTACTTAGGAATAAGGAACTCTGGTGGTATAGGGTTAAGGCATTTGGTTGCTAACCAAAAGATCAGTGGTTTGAACCCACCAGGCGCTCCGCAGAAGAAAGATAGGGCAGTCTGCTTCCGTAAAGATTGACAGCCTTGGAAACCCGATGGGGCTTGCTATGAGTTGGAATCTACTAGATGGCAGTGAGTGGGAGCAGCTAATCCAGAGCCCTGGTGGCACAACAGTAAAGGGCTCAGCTGCCAACACAAAGGTCGGCTGGCAGTTTGAACCTACCAAGGGCTCCCTGAGAATCTGCTTCTGTAATTTACAGCAGACAAAACCCTATGGGGTTGCTCTACTTGTCACATGGGATCACCATGAGTCTACATCAACTTGATGGCACCCAACAACATTCCTTAGAGCCCTGGTAGTGCAGGGTTAAGTGCTTGGCTACTAATTAAAAGGTCAGCGTTCAAACTGAGCAACTGCTCTGCAGGAGGAAGATGTGGCAGTCTGCTTCCTTAAAGATTATAGCCTTGGAAACTCTATGGTGCAGTCGTACCTGTCCTATAGGGTCAACAAGAGTAGGAATCGACCGTGGCAGCAAGAGTTAGTGGCTGATCAGGAGCCCTGGCGGTGCAGTGGTTCAGCATTCAGCTGCTAACTGAAAGGTTGGAAAACCCACCAGCTGCTCCGCAGGAGAAAGATGTGGCAGTCTGCTTCCATAAAGATTTACAACCTTAGAAACCATATGGAAGCAGTCCTACTACTCTGTCCGATGGGGTCACTATAAGCCACAGTGACTTAACAGCAATGGATTTGGGGTTTGGGTTTTTTTGTTTGGTTGGTTTTTTTTTTTTTTTTTAGCAGCTAATGAAGAGGCAAAGTAGCTCTGGTGGTACAGTGGTTAAGGCATTTGGCTGCTAACTAAAAGGTCAGTGGTTTGAACCCCCCAGCTGCTCCACAGAAGAAAGACTTGCTTCTGTAAAAGATTTACAGCCTTGAAAACTCAATGGGGGTCACTATGAGTTGAAATTGACTCTATGGCAGTGAGTTTGGTTTTGGTTTGAATCAGGAAGCAATGGTAGTTCAGTGGTGAAATTCTCACCTTCCATGTGAGAGATCTGGGTTTGATTCCTAGCCGATGCACCTCAAGCACAGCCACCATCTGCCTGTCAGTGGAGGTTGGTGTGTTACTATGTCACAGGTTTCAGTAGAACTTCCAGACTTAGAGTAGGACAAAAGGCCTGATGATCTACTTTCAAAAATCACCCAAGTGACTCAGGACCATAGTTGCAGGGGACATCAAGTTCAATTGGTATAACATACTACACAAAACATTGTCCCACCTCCTATGTTGGCAAGTAGTGACTGGGATCTTAAAAGCTTGCAAGCAGCCATCTAGATGCAACAATGGGTCTCTCCTCATCCAGAGCAAAGAAGAATGAAGAAAACCAAAGATTCAGGGAAACAATTAGTCCTTGGGACCAGTATACCATGTGATCCTCAACTTACACAACTATGAGACCAGAAGAACTAGATGGTGCCTGACTACCACTGTCAACCACTTGGAGGGGGATCTATGTAGGAGATCCTGGATAGAAAAGGAGAACAATGTGGAACAAAACTCAAAATCATTTGGAAAAAAAAAGGGTGGGGGGGGGACCAGGTTTGCGGGTCTGATAGAGCCTGGTGAGACCACTGAGACTATGGTCCCTAGTTCCCCTTCAAGTCTGGAATTGAACCCACACCTGTGGCCTCCAGCCAAACAAAAGACAGGCATATGAGTTGAACATGTACCTGAGGTAGATACACTCCTTGGAGAGAACAATCATGGGAGAAAGATGGGCTGTTTATGCACAGGGAGACAGTTCAGGGGGCAGGAGTGCATGGAGGGATGGACACAGGGAAGAGACAAATATGGGGAGGAAGTGGGAGGGGAGCTGTTGCATTGGGGTAAATTGTAGTCAATGTCATGAGACAACATGTGTGTGAAGTGCTGTATGGAAAGTGAATCTGTTTTGTAAGCTTTCACCCAAATCACAACTGGAAAAAAAAAAAAAAAATCACCCAAATGAACACTCCACAGATCACACTGGTCTGATCCTGTTGCGCCCCAGGTCACCATGAGTCAAGGGCTGATTCAAAAGCAGCTAACTATAGCAGCAGCTAATCAAAAGGAGTCCCTGGGGGGTGCAAATGGTTGATGTGCTTACCTATTAACTGAACAGTTGGAGAAAGTTTGAGTCTACTCAGAAGCACTTCAGAAGTCAGGCCTAGCATTCTAAAAGCTCACCACCGAAAATACTCTGGAGTACAGTTCTCTACACACATGGAGTCACCATGGGTCAGAGTTGACTGGATAGTAACTGGTTTTAATGGTAGCAACTAATCAGAAAGCATCTCTGAAAATGTGATTATTTTTTCACACAACCTAACTATTTTTCCTGAAACAAATTTTCCTCTTGTAGTATCAGCATCAATTGTAACTGCACTGTCATGGTTTAGAAATGCCAGTGCATAGAAATTTCTGGTGAATAGACTGTCCTGTAGCAGTTTTCATGTTACTGAGACATGCATTACTGCACATCAGAGATGATGAGTGTTATCACAATGATAACTGAGTTGGTAAAATGCTGGCAGAAAGATACTTGGAATTGTTAAGTCTATTTTCTACTCATGAGGGTATGACATTTGAGTTGGTTCTGGAAGCATGAGTAGAAGTGGTCGGGGGAAAGGACGTGAACAGCCTGTACATTGGCCTGTAGTCATGGAGGAGCAAGGCACACTCATTAGGAGGAATGAGTATGAAGTACAGCAGGAGAGAAGATGGAGAAAGAGAATGGAGTCAGGTTGTACCAGGCCTTCTAATCCAAACGAAGGCACTTGGCTTTTACCCTGCAGAGTACCAATTTGGGAGCACCTTTCCAATCCATGTGCCATGACCATTTCTGAAAACTTTCTGTCAATCCACATGGGTTCTAGGTAGTTGGTTTACAGTATTTGACCCCATTGTCTTGCCTAGCTAACTATCAGCTCCAGGATGAACCTCTAGCCCAGCATAGGCCAATCCGGTTCTCCTTCCCAGGAATTTGAAAGTAGGATTGAAACTGTTAGTCATTCCCTATCTGGCATTAGAACTGTAATAAATACACTTGGAAGCTGTAGGGCAGCCTTAAGCAGCCATATGAATGCAGAAATGGTCAAAGCTGGTCTGCAGAGGACAGAAGAATGAACCATGGATGCAGAGAGAAGCAGGGATAAGAGTAAGGTATTTCTTGGATTTCTCCAGTTCCTAGTTCCATTTCCTTCCTGAGTCTATGCTGCATTGTCCACTCATAGGGTTCCAAGATATCCTCTTAGTAATAA
>NW_006921682.1:8073520-8082218 GCF_000298275.1 Orycteropus afer afer | reverse complement strand
AAAAAAAAAAAAAAAAAGGTTTACTAGAGTAGTTCTAAAGAGTTCTAGGAGCTCTAAGGAGCTCTGGTGGCATAGTGTCTAAGGCATTTGACTGCTAAAGAGAAGGCTGGCGGTTCAAACCCACTAGCCACTCCTCAGAAGGAAGATTGGGCAATCTACTTCTATAGAGATACCACCTCGGAAACCCAAGGAGGGGTCAGCTGTGAGTTGGAAATGACTCCACAACAGTGAGTATAGTAGCTCTACACCATGCATCCCACCACTCATCTGTCAGTTTGTTATATTGTGGTGGTTTCATGTTGCTGTGAGGCTGGAGGCTATAGCACCAGTATTTCAAATACCAGCAGGGTCACCCATGGTGGACAGGCTTGAGCAGAGCTTCCAGACGAAGACAGATTGGGAAGAAACATAGGGCCACCCACTTCTGAAAAAGCTGGCCACTGAAAATCTTATGAATAGCAGTAAAATACTGTCTGATATATTACTGGAAAACTTTATGAAGAGCTGTGAAAAATTGTTTGATATAGTGCCTAAAGGTGAGCTCTCAGGTTGGAAGGCACTCAAAATAAACTGGGGAAGAGCTGCCTCCCCAAAGTGGATTCAAACTTAATGACATGGATGGGGTAAGGCTTTTGGGATCTTCATTTGCTGATGGGCACAATTCAAAATAGGAAGAGCTGCAAACATCCATTAATGATGGAAACATGGAATGTATGAAGTAAGAATCTAGGAATATTGGAAGTAGTCAAAAATGAAATGGAAGGCATTGGTGAGCTGAAATGGACTGATATAGGCCATTTTGAATCAGAGAGTTATATGGTCTACCATGCCAGGAATGATACCACCTCAGAAACCCAAGGAGGTGTCATTATGAGTCGGATTTGACTCAAGAGCAGTGTTTTTATGTCAGGAATGACAAATTGAAGGGGAATGGCATTGCATTCTTCATCAAAAAGAATATTTTAAGATATTGCCTGCAGTACAATGCTGTCAGTGATAGGATAATATTCATATGCCTTCAAGAAAGAACAGTTAATACTAATACTATTCAAATTTACACACCAACCTCTAAAGCCAAAGATGAGGAAATAAAAGATTTTTACCAACTTTTGCAGTCTGAAGTTGACCAAACATGCAATCAAGATGTACTGATAATTATTGGTGACTGGAATACGAAAGTTGGAAACAAAGAAGAATCATTGGTAATGGGAAAATATGGCCTTGGTGATAGAAATGACACCAGAGATCAATCAATAGGATTTTGCTAGACCAACAACTTATTCATCACAAATACTTTTTTCAACAACATAAATGGGAGCTATACACACAGACCTTGCCAGATGGAATACAAAGGACTCGGACTTACTACATCTGTGGAAAGAGGCAATGGAGAAGCTCAATATCATCAGTCAAAATAAGGCCAGGAGCTGGAACAGACCATCAATTGCTCATGTGCAAGTTCAAGGTGAAGCTAAGGAAAATTAAAATAAGTCCACAAGAGCCAAAATACAACCTTGATTATATCCCACCTGAATTTAGAGACCATCTGAAGAATACATTGGATGCACTGAACACCAGTGATAAAAGACTAGATGAGTTATGGGATGACATCAAAAGCATCATACGTGAAGAAGGAAAAGTTCGTTAAAAAGACAGAAAAGGAAGAAAAGAGCAAAATGGATGTCAAAAGAGACACTGAAACTTGCTCTTGAAGGAGAATAGCTAAAGTGAAAGGAAAAAATGATGAAATGAAAGAACTGAACAGAATATTTCAAAGTGTGGCTCAGGAAGATAAAGTATTATAACAAAATGTGCAAAGATCTGGAGTTAAAAAACCAAAAGGGAAGAACAGAACACACCTGGCATTTCTCAAGCTGAAAGAACTTAAGAAAAAAATTCAAGCCCCAAATTGCAATGTTGAAGGAGTCCATGAGCAAAATACTGAATGATGTAGGAAACATCTAAAGAAGATGGAAGGAATACACAGAATCACTGTATCAAAAGGAATTGGTCAATATACAACTATTTCAGGAGGTAGCCTATGATCAAGAACCAATGATATTGAAGGAAGAAATCCATGCTGCACTGAACGAATTGGTGAGAAAAGAAAAAAGGCTCCAGGAATTGAAAGAATACCCATTGAGATATTTCAATAAATGGATGTAGTGCTGGAGGCACTTACTTGTTATAACAAGAAATCTGGAAGACAGCTACCTGGCCAACTGAGTGGAAAAGATCCATCCCAAAGAAAGCTGATCCAACAGAATGTGGAAATTATTAAACAATATGATTAATATAACAAACAAGGAAACTTTTGCTGAGAATAATTCAAAAATGATTGCAGCAGTATATTGACAGGGAACTTCCAGAAATTCAAGCTGGATTCAAAAGAGGATGTGAAATGAGGGATATCACTGCTGATGTCAGATGGATCTTAGCTGCAAGCAAAGAATACCAGAAAGATGTCTACCTGTGTTTTATTGATTATGCAAAATCATTTTTCTGTGTGGCTCATAATAAATTATGGATAACAGTGCAAAGAATGGGAATTTTAGGGCACTTAGTTTTTCTTATGCATAACCTGTACATAGACCACGAGGCTGTCATTTGAACAGAACACGGGGATATTACTTGGTTTAAAATCAGGAAGGGTATATGTCATGGTTGTATCATTTCACCATACTTATTCAGTCTCTATGATGAGCAAATAATCCAAGAAGCTGGACTATATGAAGAAGAATGTGGCATCAGAATTTTGTCGTCTGCAAACCACAGGCTGTTAATGGTTCTTCCTCTAATTCTGATTGCTTGCTGAAAGTAAAGATGACTTGAAACACTTACTGATGAAGAATAAAGACTATAGTCTGCAGCATGGATTATACCTCAATATAAAGAAAATGTAAATCCTCACAACTGGACTGACCAGTAAGCAGCCTCATAATAAAGGGAGAAAGCATTGAAGTTGTCAGGGATTTCATTTTGCTTGGATCCACAGTCAACATCCATGGAAGCAGCAGTCAGGGAATCAAGGTGTCGCATTGCACTGGGCAAATCTACTGCAAAAGACCTACTTAAAGTGCTAAAGAGCAAAGATGTCTCTTTGAAGACTAACGTGCACCTATCCAAGCTATGATATGCATGTGAAAGGTGAACAATGAATAAAGAAGACCAAAGAAGAATTGATATTTTTGAGTGGTGGTGTTGGCAAAAAATATTGAAAAACCATGAACTGCCAGGAGAATGAACAAATCTGTCCTGGAAGAAGTGCAGCCAAAATGCTCCTTGGAAGTGAGAATGGTCAGACTTTGTCTCACCTACTTTAGTCATGTTGTCAGAAGGGACCATTCTCTGGAGAAGGATATCATGCTTGGTAAAGTCAAGGGTCAGCAAAAAGGGGGAAGGCCCTCAACAAGATGGATCGACACAGTGGCGGTAACAATGGGCTTAGGTACAGAAAGGATTGTGAGGATGGTGCAGGACTGGGCAATATTTCATTCTACTACATGTAGGGTTGGTATGAATTGGAGCCAACTTGATGGCAGCTAACAACAACAGAAGAGAAAGGATCTGCTAGGGGTGAGGGAAGAGATGGGAAGGACACATCCCATAGGCACAGGAGTAGAGGTCTCCAGGATAAATTGTCAACATGGTTCACCACAGCTGAGAGGGAAAAAGGACAATAGAAACACATCTATTAACTTAGCAACTCATACTGAATAGGTTGGAGAATGAGTGGGAAGTGAAACGCTGGAAGAAGCAGGTATGCACACCACCTTTTGAAGGTCTGGCTGCAAAAAGAACATGAGTGGAGATGAAGTGTTAAGGGTATGTGTGCATGTTTTATTTTGTTCTTATTGACGATGACTTATGCATATGTGGAATCAATAGAAAGGATCCAGGAGAGCCAAAGATATTGAGAACAGGGAAGTGAAGTGATAAAGAACAGTTTTATGTTTCCATGAAGGACTCTTGGCCAAGATTCAAGGCAGGAATGGAGGAGCTGGTTTTTGGTAGGAGAGACAGCATCTCTGCCATGGTAGAGGGAAAAGAGAAATATTGGTTGTGGAAATAAGAGGCAATCACTGCTTCAAACACCTATTTATTCTTCTGCACAGTAGGCACAAAGTCATCTGCTGAGAGTGAGGATGTCTGAGGAGACTGGAGTGGGTTTGAAATCACATTTGTGAGAGTCAGAGAGTGAGTGGACCAGCAAAGCCTAGTAGGTTACTCAGCAAGACCAGGGAACCATTTCAAGTTGGTTATGGAGAATTTAGAATACGTCTTGCTCTTACAAATATTGGCCATATATCTCCTTGGAATCTTCTTTCCTCCTGTTGCCTGGAATGCAAGTGTGGTACTGGGAGCCAGCTTTGATGTTGCAGAGAGGAACAGTGCTCTAGCAGATGGCAGAGAAACTAGATAGAAGAAGCCTGCTTCCCTGGATGTCCTAGTGCAACAGAGCCTTCCAGTCTTCTTGGACAGCCTGTTCGAGTTACTGTCTTAGATGATAGATAGGTAGATGCCTTCAAGTTAACTTCAACTCATGCACAATATTCATTTACAACAGAATAAAACATTGCCTGGTCCTATAATTGCCTGGTCATCCTTACAATCATCAGAAAGTTCAAGTCCATTGTAGTTATTGCGTGGATCCATCTCACTGACTTCAACCCATGAACAACATGTGACTCCATGTAAAACAGAATGAAACATTGCTTGGTCCTACATCATCCTTGGGAGCTGTGGTGGTGCATTGCCTAAGGTATTTGTCTCCTTGGTATTTGCCTAAGGTATTTGACTCCTTGGAAGGAAGACTGGGCAATCTACTTCCATAGAGATACTGCCTCAGAAACCCAAGGAGGGGTGGCCATGAATTGGAAATGACTCGACGACAGTGAGTTTGGTGGGTTTTTTTTTTTTTTTTTTTTTTTTGGTACGTCATTCTTATAATCACTAGCAAGTTCAAGTCCATTTTTGCAGTTATCACTGAGGGTCTCCCATGCTCTCATTAGCCATCTACTTCACCAAACATAATTTGGCACATAATTTGGACCAATCATCAGTGATTGGTCCCTCCTGATGATGTGTCCAGAGCAAACAATTTGTTTGTTCTGTTGTGATCCACAGGGTTTTCATTGGCCAATTTTTGGAAGTAGATTTCCAGGCCTTTCTTCTTAGTCTGTCTTAATCTGGAAGCTCCACCAAAACCTGTCCATTATGGGTGACTCTACTGATGTTTGAAGTACCAGTGGCATAGTTTCCAGCTTTGTAGCAACATGCAAGCTGTTCAAATAATGCTCAGCCATTAAAATAATGATTTAATTGAAGGTACCTCAAGATACTAGGTGCAGTCTTCTCAGTTTATCCTCCCTCCCTATGTGGCCTCCTTTTGACCAAGTCCTCTGGCACCTCCTGTAGGTAGATGACTCATACATTTCTTTCTCTAGTCCAGTCATTTCTGAACTTTAGTCCTTTATATCCAATTTTACATTCTTCTAACTTTTTGTGCTTCTAACCACAAACTGAATGTTTTGAAATACCAAGTTTTAGATCTTCCTTCCAAAACCTGGCACCACTATCCATTCAGTTGCACAAGCAGACATTTAGAAATCATTCTTTATATTTCCCTCATCCCCACATTCCATCTATCACTAAATATTATTGATTTTATTTCCAGAATATGTTGAATCCATTTACTTCTCTCCATTTCTATCACCATCACCCAAGTTCAAGCTCTCATCTTTTTTTTCCTGGGCTAAAGTAATAACCTTTTAACTGGGTCTACCTATACCCACTTTGACCCACCTCCACTCTGTTCTCCACACAGCAGTGAAAGTGAGAATTTCAAGCCAGGCTTTGAATTGGTTCAGTTATAGCCAACACAGTGAAGAAAGAACAGACTCAAATTTGTAAACTGTGGATGTACCAGAACGATGACCAAACAGGAAAAATTATGGGTCAAAGCCCTGGAATGGGAGACTTTGAAGAGGCATGTTGTTGTTGTTATGTGTCATCGAGTTGCACCCAACTCATAGCGACCCCTCCTTGGGTTTCCGAGGCAGTATCACTATGGAAGTAGATTGCCCCATCTTTCTTCCGAGGAGTGGCTGGTGGGTTTGAACCGCCAGCCTTCTGGTTATCAGTCAAGTGCCTTAGGCACTACGCTACCAGAGCTCCTTGAAGAGGCATAGTGAGCCCTTTCGGGAGCTCTGGTAGCGTAATGCCTAAGGCACTGTACTGCTAACCAGAAGGTTGGTGGTTCAAACCCACCAGCCACTCCTGGGAAAGAAGATGGGGCAATCTACTTCCATAGTGATACTGCCTCGGAAACCCAAGGAGGGGTTGCTATGAGTCGGGTCCGACTCGATGGCACATAACAACAACAGTGAGACCTTTCAGAGCCTGATATGGGAGACTGGATTATTGCCAGCACCTGGAGAGCCACACACATTCAAAGCAGCACAGTCTGTCACCAGCTTTGAGCTGAGCACCGTTTTTTCCCACTCTGCTGATCAACACATTTGGTTGCTATGCAACACGCATACTGCCCTTGTTTTCTAAGAGGGAGATTAAGTTTCTGGCAGGGATTCTGCTCATAATTTTTCCCATTCCAATTCTCATTCCAGTACACTCACATTTTACAAATTCAGGTCGAATCCAGTTTCTTTTTGTCAGCTATGACTGAACCAGGAAGAACTGGTTCAAAGCTCTGTTTCAAACACAAATCAGCTTACATCACCTTCCAGTTTAAAATCCTTCAGTAGTTTCCCAGTTACTGAGAAAAAGCAGTTCCCTAAAATGGCCCACAAGAGTCTTCCTGGTCTGCCCCTCTCTTCACCTCCAGTGTCCTCCCACACCATACTCTTCCTCCACAGTCCAGTCTTTCTCATTACTCCATACTTGTCATACTTCCTCCCATAAGACATTGGTACGTGTCACTCCCTCTGCCTAGAAAACATTATCCTTCCACTTCACCTGCTGAACCCTTGACTCAGCCCTCCCCTCTCTATGCTCACATGTCATCTAACCACAGAAGCTTGTCCTGATCTCTTTGGTGTGTCTCTATCCATTGTTGCCCACGTTGCACCTCTCTTTCGTGTCTTAATTATTACAGGTGCAGTCTGCTGTTAGGTTGTGTGATTATTTGACTGGTGTCTTTTTTGATGGCTGTAGCCACTGTGTGATTCTTTTCTTGCCCAACTAGACTGACTCCTGGTGCCCTGAGGGCAAAGGCATGCCTTACCTTCATTAACCTCCCTCGAAGGGCAACTAGCATTGTTGCCAGGTGTCTACTTTTTATTCAGTAAACATGTACTGTTTGGAATGCTTAGCAGATTCTAAGATTTTTCGCACAAAAGGATAGATTTACGTATAAGTGACACAAATCTTCCTTACCGAAGGCATTTAACTGCTAACCAGAAGGCTGGCAGTTCAAGCACACCAACCACTCCTCAGAAGGAAGACTAGACAATACTGTGGTAGAGATGTTGTTGTTGTTATGTGCTGTCAGGTCGGACCCAACTCATAGACACTCCTCCTTGGGTTTCTGAGGCAGTATCACTAGGGAAGTAGATTGTCTGATCTTCCTTCCGAAGAGTAGCTTGTGGGTTTGAACCATCAGCCTTCTGATTAGCAGTAAAGTGCCTTGGGCACTATGCTACCAGAGCTCCCTACTGCCTTGGAAACCCAAGGAAGGGTCACTGTGAGTTGAATCTGACTCAATGGCAATGAGTTTGTTTTTTTTTTGAGACTGAATGCTCCTGGTTCAAGTTATACCTAGGTAGTTTAGACAGCTGCCTGTAAGTCATTAGCATTACAGGGAAGATGCAATACATCCATTTGTTTTGGTGTGTATGCATATATTCAATCAACAAACGTTTATTGGTACATATGAGGCACATTGACAGGTGATGGGGGAAGGCAGAGATGAGTAAAACATAGCAGGTGAGGGAAGACTTCCCTGTACAATTGTGCAATTTGTGCACTGCAATAGGCACCAATGAGAGAAGGGAAAGGGCTGAAATCCAACTCATACTTTATGAGGCAAGCCTTGCAGCAAATGGGCTGCATCTGCCTGGAGAGAACACCTTTATCAGTGGATCCAAAGGGACAATATAAAAGTTTGAAGCCCTGGTTGAAGTCTAGTTGATTAAGGTATTACGGAAAGATGTACTGTGAAGTAAACACTATCATTAAGAGAAAGATCTGAGAGTACAGAAGAGAGGGACACAAACCAGGGGAAAGCTGAGTAGGCCATTGGGGTAATGAGTTAACTAACTGGAATCCTCTGAGGTAAAGTGAACTTGGACATTCTCTTCAGACACAGCTTTTCTGTCCTAGAGGAGACCTGGAACCACCAGGGAGCACCCATAGAGAGGAGATAAGATGCATATTTACTGAAAGAGGAAAAGCGGATCTGAGGTTCATTTTGTCATTTTGTTCTGGTTTGGCTTTGAAAATATTTATATGGCAGACATGCTCTCTTTCCATCAGGGACACCTATTCAGAGTGGAAGTGAGATGGGACACCCACACAGGCAGGGAGCACCCAGACTCCCAAATGTAGCTGTAATAGACTAAACTTGAATGCTAATATGCTAATTACAACACCACCCTCAGCTTTCCCTGCCACCCAATTGCAATGTGCCACAAAGGCAGGGTTGCTGGGTGATGGGGTTGGGGACAGATAAGAGATTTTT
>NW_006921682.1:8066877-8068365 GCF_000298275.1 Orycteropus afer afer | reverse complement strand
CTGCCAGACCGCAGCTCCATATGTCTCCTTTTTTGGTATTTTCATGCAAATTCTTCTACTAGTTGGGGTTTAGTCCACTTCTATATCCTTCCCTTCAAGGCTCAGGGCGCCAGGATTATCTTCTGTGTCTGTGTTAATTGGTTTGCCTTTTCTTTGTTGAAGAGGGTCTGTGCGGTCTTTTTGCCTAGTCCACCATCTTGCCAGAACTCGTGTTTTGAATATTTTTAAAGGATTGGTAACATTGTACATATTCATATAATTGAGGAATAAGCTCTTAAATATTTTGTCCAATTTGAGACAGGAAACAACTCTGAGGTATGAGAGAGTCATCTCCTTTTGGATAAAGGACTGAGGTTCAGGGAAGGTGGGTGGTTTGGCTGAGGTCACATGCATGGTTGGCTAACGGCAGATCTAGGATGCAAACCCATGTCCATCTAACTTCAAAATAACTGCTCTATTTTTCTCACCCAGAGAAAGAGAATAATGACCTGCTATCTAGGTTTGTTGTCAGAATTGAACAAGAAATTCTGTACTACAAGGTGCCCTACAGGACTCCCTGTCCAAAATACTACAACCAAGAGTCACAACACAGCAAATTCATGATGGTCCTGGGCCACAGTCTGTAGGCGTTATTCTCTCCTCTAATGGTGTCTACACACTGTTGTTTGGTGGTCAAAGATGGCCACACCCAAGCTCCTTCTCTTGCTCCTTTTCCAGTGAACACAGAGACTGCATGGACAAGCAGCAGCACAGTGGTAGGGGTGGGGCACAGGAGTGAGGTTCTAAGACTATCATCAATTATTATCAAAATATACTCAAGCATTCCATTTTATGTGGTCCCTGATGACAATGAGGGAAACCCTCAATGAAATTGAATGACATAATAATCAAAACAATGGACTCAAATATACCAATGATCATGCAGGTAATAATGTGAATCTACAATTGTTGAAATAAAAACGCCAATTAAAAATGAGATCCATTACATATCCATCAGATTGTTAAAAACTAAGAAGATTGGTAATTCCCAATGTGGCAAAGATATGAAGAAAATAGAAATTCCTAAACACTGGTAGAAGCATAAATTCATTGTGCAGAACAGTTTAGTATTACCTAGTAAGGTCAGAAACATATATGACCTATTGAACCAGCAATTCAGAATTTTAATATACTATTGAAAAACATAGGAGCTCTGGTGGCATAGTGGATAAGGCATTTGGCTGCTAACTATTAGGTCAGTGGTTCAAACCCACCAGCTCTCTGTGGAAGTAAGATGGGCAATGTACTTCCATAAAGATTTACAGCCTTGGAAATCCAACGGGGGTCACTATGAGTCGGAATCAACTTGATGGCAGTGAGTTTTTAAAGTTTTATTGAAAACCACTTCCAGATATAAACAAAGGTAAATATATGAGATGTTTTTTGAAATACTGTTAGTGATGGCACAAAATCGAAAACAAATACATTGTTCTTTTTTTTTTTTTTTTT
>NW_006921682.1:8064722-8066013 GCF_000298275.1 Orycteropus afer afer | reverse complement strand
ACATGCATACGAGGCGATTGGAAATATCATGGCTTGTGTCAGGCTCACCTTAGTCCTCAAAGAGATATCCTTGCTCCTCACCTTAAAAAAAGAAAAGAAAAAAGCAAACTACCTAAAGGAAAAAGAAGAAAGAAAATAATAAAGATTGGAGCAGAAACAAAATTATACAAGAAATAAACTAGAGAACAGAAAAATAATAGAGAAAATCAACAAAACCAACCCAAACCCTTTTGATAATGTAAGAGAGCAAAAAATACTTAAAATTATATTTAAAAAAAAATTATTTATAAACTGAAAAATCGGTTTTACCTTATTGTTACATATAAAAATAATTCTATTCAAATGCTATTTTACAAACATAATTCTTCCTTCCTTTCTTCCTTTCATCTCTCTCTCTCTTTTCTCTCTCCTTCTTTCCCCTCACCTCTTTCTTTCTTTGATTTTATTCCTCTCTCTCGTTGGTAACTACTTTGTCCTGAGGTCTACTTTATCTGATATTATTATTAGCCACTAGCGCTTTCTTGTTTAAAAAAACAGCTTTATTGAACTGTATTTTATATTGCATGTACTATATACAATTCCATGATCTTTATATAGTCAAAGTATTATGTAATCATCACTGATCTAATTTTAGACCATTTTCATCATCCCAAAAAAGAAACCTCCTACTCATTAACAGTTACTACCTCCCTATTTCTTCCTTAATTCAGCCCCTGGCAACTACTAATCTAGTTTCTGTTTCTATGGATTTGCCTATTATAGGAATTTCATATAAATGGAATCATATAGCATGTGAAATTTTGTGGATGGCTATTTTCCTTTAGCACAATATTTTCAAGTAGCATGTATTATTACTTTATTCTTTTTTATGGTTGAATAATATTCTATTGTATGGATATACCACATTTTGTTTATCCATTCATCACTTGCTAGATATGGGTTTGTTTTTTCCCTGATTTTAAATCTATTATAAATAACATAAAGGAGCTCTGATTGCACAGTGGGGAAGGCAATTGGCTGCTAACCAGAAGGTTAACATTTCAAACCCACCAGTCGCTCAGGAGAAGGAAGATGGGGCAATCCACTTCCGTAAAGATTTACAGCCTTGGAAACCCAATGGGGGTTGCTATGGGTCAGAATCTACTGAAAGGAGTGAGTTTGGCCTTTTTTGGTTTATGAATATGATAGCTATGAACATTTGTGGGAGCTCTGGTAGCATAGTGGCTAAGGCACTTGACTGCTAACCAGAAGGCTGGTGGTTCAAACCCACCAGCCACTCCTCGGAAGGAAG
>NW_006921682.1:8060621-8064619 GCF_000298275.1 Orycteropus afer afer | reverse complement strand
CATAACAACAACAACAACATGAATATTTGTATCCAGGTTTTTGTATAGACATGTTCAGTTCTCTTGGGTTTACTAGGTCATATGGTAGCTCCATGTTTAACATTTTGAGGAACTGCCTAAGAGCCTGCATCATTTTCCAATTTCACCTTCAATAAACAAGAGTTTCTATTTCTCCACATTTGTATCAACATGTGTATTTGTATTTTTCTGCCTTGTTTATATTAACGTTTTCATGGTATATCTGTTGCATCCTTTTACTTTCAACCTACCTATATTTGAAATAAATTTCTTGTAGATAGCATATACCCACTGCCATCAAGTCAATTCTGAGTCATAGCTACCCTATAGGACAGAATAGAACTGCTCCATACGGTTTCCAGTCTGTAAATCTTTATGGACACAGACTGCAACTGCCACATCTTTGTCTAACAGAGTGGCTGGTGGGTTCAAACCACCAACCTTTTGGTTAGCAGCCAAGTGTTTTAAACATTGTGCCACCAGGGCTCTTTTAGACAGCATGCAATTAGTCATTGTTTATCATATCACAGTCGTTATTTACACCATTTACATTTAAGGTCATTATTGAAACATTAGGGCTTATGCCTGCCATTTTATTTAGTCTTTTCTATTATTATTTTGCTGTATTTCATTTCTCTGTTTTCTTTTTCCTCTTTTTTTTGTGAGCTATGTGAACATTTTTTTTCAATCTTTTATTTGTTGAAGTATTTCTTAATACATTTTTTTTGTATAATTTTTTATGATCATTGATTATATTGGCATGTCTAAAAACATTTGTACTAAGCAACCATTTTCAAAAATAAAATTATTTCTTAAAAATAATCATAACAGATATTCAAAACAAGTGCCACATTGAATGAGATGCTGGAAAAAAACGGGTATTAACCAATACTGACCTGGAAATTTTAATCTTTTATCTGTTGTTTCTCAACCCCAAACACACCCTTGTCTGCTCTGCTCCATTTTGCTCAATCTGGGACCCTGTAAAATACTTTTCATAATTTTCTTTGCTTGCAGGCTTCCTATTAGGCCCAGCCAATAGATATTAGAGGTAGCTTGGAGGAGATTAGGAGGGAAGAAAATATAAAGAAGTATACAATTTAGGAATGGAGGTAGAGAGTAACAGAAAATGATATCTGCTTTTAAGGATCAGTAAAGACCTCTTTGAGATGAAATTCAACTTTCTTCTTTCTGATACCTTGCTGTTACACTTAGCATTGACCCATATCAGTACAGGTAGTCCCCAATTTACAGCCTATTTGAGTTACAGTGAATGACACTTATGACCACCATTTGTTTGTTTGTTTTTGTGCATCTTATCATCAGTAATACGTTCTACATACAATGTTGCAGTACATAATTTGCTGATGTTATCATTCTAAGATGTTTCCTCACAGTTGTTCAATGTTAGGATTTATAAGGATATTGATAATAAAAGGCAATAATGATGAAAACTTTTACAAAATGAGATATTCAACTTAAGTCAGAAGTGACACATGACAGAGTCACTGGAACAGAAACCTACCGTAGGTCAGGGACTACCTGTACTCACTCCCACAACAGCAGTTGGTTCCAGCTTCTAGCTGCTTTGGTTGCTCCTTGAGAACCAACCTCATCAAGTTCCATCAAAAGTATTAACAGAAGCTGAGCGATACTTTCACTCCATGACCCCTCCTCCAAGTTTCTAGGTTTGGTAACTCCAACTTCTTCCTTTTTGTTTTTGCCAAGTAAGTTGTACAGCCCTAGAAGTGTTGTCTCCTGCAGCCATCTAAGTTATCTCAGTATTCTCTTTTTGCTCTTTTAGCCCTCCAACAATTGTAATCAATTCCTTATATTCAATCCTCGCTTTTAAAATACCTCATGTGATTTCTATTTTCCTGATTGTACCATGACTGATAATAGTGATCACACAGGGGAAGGGCTGTAATATACCAAGTATTGTGTACCATACAAAAAATATCAATAATAATACGTATCAATCAAAAATTGTATATGTCTATTAATAATAACTAAGGAGATCTGGTGGCATAGTGCCTAAGGCATTTGATTGCTAACCAGAAGGTTGGCAGAGGTTCAAACTCACCAGCAACTCCACAGAAGGAAGACTGGGCAATCTACTTCCATAAAGATTTACCACCTCAGAAACCAAAAGGAGATCACTATGGGTTGGAATCAACCCAATGGCAGTGAGCTTGGTTTATCTGGTTTATCGTTTACTGAGAACCTAGTATACAAATCTTCCCATGACTATTTCTGTTCTGGTTACCTAGTGCCACTCTGACAAGAATATACCACAAATGGGATGGCTTTAACAAACAGAGAAGTTTATTCTTACAGTTTGGAGGCTTTAAATCTGATTTCATAGTGCCAGGCTCTAGGGGATGGGTGAAAGCCACTCAACCTTGGGGTTCAGCTCTGCCTCCAGTTCCCGGCCCACTGAAACTGGAGGCTTTTCTTCACTCAGCTGCTGGCTGCTAAGGCTGCCAAACCCAGGGTCAACAATTAACAAGGCACAGTCCCGATATTACCAAACCACATAGCAGGCCATTAATTCAAGTCCATTGAAAGTCCCAAGATTGGCAGAGCATGGCAGGCTGCTGAACAATGACTCAGCTACATGCAGGGTTCAAATGTGCCATAAGCTAGAGACCATTCCCAAAACTATTTCTTATATACAGGAAGCAGACCAAGTCCCTAAAGCAGCTACTCAGGTGCTCCAATAGATTCCTCCACGGAGTTACTTATGCATCTTATCATGGGGAATAACTACATCCAGCTGCCCATCCACTCAACCAGGCCTAGCCAAGTTGACACAAACTTAACTACCACAACTTCCTTCTCATATGTTTGCTTGAATTTCATCTCAGAAAGGTCTTTACTGATCACCTTATTGAAAGTAGATATCATTTTCTGTTATTCTCTACCTCCACTCGTAAATTGTATCCTTCATAGTACACAAAACAATGTGCAATCATTTAATTGACTGCTAACCAGAAGGTTGGTTGTTCAAACCAACCAGCCACTCCTCGGAAGGAAGATTGGGCAATCTACCTGCATAGAGATACCGCCTTGGAAACCCAAGGATGGGTCGCCATGAGTTGGAGACAACTCGACAGCACATAACAACAACATTTGTTTATTTTGGAGGATCTCTTTTCCTCACTAAAGAGCCCTGGTGGTACAATGATTAAGAGCTCAACTGCTAACTAAAAGGTTTGTGGTTCAAATCTACCAGTGGTTCCATAGAAGAAGAGACCTGGCAATCTGCTCCTGTAAAGATTATAGCCTAGGAAACTCTATGGGGCAGTTCTATTCTGTCACACTGGGTCACTATTAGCTGGGACAGACTTGATGGCACAACTCTTCCTGAATAGAATGTGAGCTCCATGAGAAGGCGGCCCTTCTTGGTCTTGTTCACTGTTGTATCCTCAAAGCCTTGCATAATGCGCTCATGGTAGGCACACATAAGTATTTCTAAAATCTTAAGTATTCATTATGTTATCACTGCTTACCAAGTGATCCCAGAGTTTAGTGGTTTATAACAGAGTGATTTATTATTTCTCACAAATTTGTGGTTTGTCTGGTTGGTTCTTTTGCTGGTCTTGCATGAACTCACTTATGAAACTGCATTCAACTGGTGGGTTGATTGGAGCTGTAGGGTCTAAGGTGGCTTTACTTGGTGAGGATAATTGGAAGACTGGGACCTTCCTTTCGACCTTGTCTAGCCCAAACTTCTTTACATGAAGGTAGAGGGTGAGCCTCAACATGCAAGTGCTTATTAAGCTCTGTTTATGTCTCATTAAGGAGCTCTGGTAGCATAGTGCCTAAGCCACTTGACTGCTAACCAGAAGGCTGGCGGTTCAAACCCGCTAGCCACTCCTCAGAAGGAAGGTTGGGCAATCTACTTCCATAGTGATACTGCCTCGGAAACCCAAGGAGGGGTCACTATGAGTCGGGTCCGACTTGATGGCACATAACAA